>NW_021604618.1:22939668-23007589 GCF_004785775.1 Grammomys surdaster
ACACACACACACACACACACACACACACACACACACACACACACACACATGCGCGCGCGCGCGCACACACACACATCAAAGCTGGGTTTGGTGGTGCATGCTTTTAATCCCAGCAATCTGGAGGCAGAGGGAGGCTAATCTCTTAAATTTGAAGCCATTCTGTTCTACACAAGTTTCAGTACAGCCCAAGGCTCTACAGAAAAATTCTGTCTCAAAAAATAAAAGCAAAGCACAAACCAAAACAACAAAGGTTCATACAGAACTACTCTAGTTTAAACAGGGAACAAAGATGGGGCCAAGGGTTTCCTTCTTGGATTTTTATTCCAAACCATACCTTAAACTCTGTGGCTCCTTCAAGAAACCTCTTTGTATATCCCAGATCACCTTTCCTAAGGAATTCTCCCTCTCCCCCTGCCCCCGCCAACCCCAAGTATCCATTGACTTTTTTTTTTCTTGTAAAAGTTATAAGCTGATAGACTTGAAATATCTAGTTTGAGTTTACCATTTTGCTAATGTCTCAGCAAATATATGGTAATAGGATTTGGACCTTGTAAAAATGCTTAAATGGTAGTGGTGCATGCCTGTAATCCCAGCACTCGAGAGGCCTCTGTGAGTTCCAGGACACCCTGGTCTACAAAAGCAAGAACTACATAGTGAGATCTTGTCTCTAAAACAAACAAACAAAATGATTAAATGTTGGTATTTATCTGATTCATCCCTTTCCTCTTTTGACATTGGCCATAGTGCAGATAACCTAGTTGTAGCAGGAAATAGTAGAGTCATAGTCAAGGTAATAAGTACTAATAATTTTAACCCCCCCCCCTTTCCTGCTTTTTGGTTTGTCTGTATCTTTGACATTAATATAGGACAAAGAACTTTGAGTCTGGAAAGAACTATAAGGCAACATGGGGAGATGGTGGTGACAACTCACCTGGCAATGTAGTATCTAAGCAACCAAGCCGGATAACAAATGGTCAGCCTCAGCAAACTACAGGAGCAGCCAGCGGTGGATACATTAAACGGTATGCCAGCTCCTTGTATTTCTACATCTCCTAATGCACGGCTCATTTTAGAAATTGGGTGTAGCTAGCCAGGAACACTAACTCAGCAAGTAACCTGTCAGTCTCCCTCCTTTTCTTCTTCTCTTCTTTCAGAGAGACAGTTTATTTTGGCTTTCCATTTCAAAGGGTTTTTGGTTTCTTGGAAAGAAAATCGTGGCAGTGGGAATATGGTGATGGTTATTTTTCACTTGTGGCAGGCAGTAAGCAGTGAGAAGGAAGTATAGGAAAGGCAGAGCAAGGCATGCCCTCCATAGAGCTTCTGTCAAGCCCCACACCCTACCTTCCACTGCCTCCTGGTGTTGTACTGCCTTCTGGCCATACTTCTCTAATTGACTTTAAAGTAGTAGTCTTGAGATTTGAGTGTACATAGATTCATTTGAAGGTTTATTAAATACATATTAGGGGATGGGCAGATGTATCAACATGTAAAGGATCTTACTGCCAAGCCTGCTGTCCTGAGTTAAATTTCCAGTTCTCATATGGTCAAAGGAGAGAACTGATTCACGGAAATTATCTTCTGATCTCCAACACATGTGTTGTGACATATGCACATACACACTATAAGTAAATAATGTAAAAGTTAAAAACAAGCCAGACAATGGTGCACACCTTTAATCTCAGTACTCAGGAGGTAGAGGCAGGCAGATCTCTGTGAGTTTGAGGCCAGCCTGGTCTACAGAGTGAGTTCCAGGACAGCCAGGGCTACACAGAGAAACCCTGTCTTGGAAGAAAATAAAATGTAAAGGTTCAACTGGACTTGAAGGCTGGGGATGGAGGATTGTTTTAACCCAGGAACTATAGGCAGGCCAGGGAGCATCATAAGACTCCATCTGGAGTGAAGAAAAACAACAAAACAAGCTGTTTTCCTGGTAATCTCAGCACTTCAGAAGGATGACATGGGAGGCTTGGCAAATTCAAGGGCAGTCTGAGAAACACAATGAAATCTAGGCCATCCAGGACTATATACTTCCCTGATTGGGAAGATTTGGAATGGAATGTTAGAATTAATGTATTACCATAAACAAGTACCTCAACAGTGCTGGAAAATACACTGTGTCTCAGGGTTGTATGTCAGTCGTCTTCTCTGTGGCTCTCATAGTCTCCTTGATTGGCCTTTGCTGCTGTTGTTTGAGACAAGGTCTGTGTAACCCAAGCTGGCCTCCAATTTATGTTTCTCTTCCTGCCTGAGCTTTCTGAGTGATAGGATTACAGGTAGGTACCACCATGCTTGGCTTTTAAGAACTTTTTGTAATTAATATGTATGTGAACATGAGTACACATGAATTCCGTAACATGTATGAGGAGGTCAGAGGGCAATATTGTGGAGTTGGTTCTCTCATGCTACCTTTACATGGCTTCCATGAACTGAGCTCGCGTCATCAGCTTTGTGCAGCAAGCTCTTTGACCTGCTGAACCATCTTGCTAGTCTGTCCACTGCCTACTTGATTGCCTTGCCTTGCTTTTCTTTTTTCTTTTCTTTTTCCTTTTCTCTTCCTTTGTTCCTTTCTTTCAGTGTAGACTGTTTCTAGTAGTCTACATTTCATTTACATGTTGATCATCATTTTGATTACTTATTTTTATAATTGTAGATTTAGTCCATTTGTAACTTAACAAAAAGTTCTGATTTGGGGCTGGAGAGATGGCTCAGTGGTTAAGAGCACTGACTGCACTTCCAGAGGTTCTGAGTTCAAATCCCAGCAACCACATGGTGGCTCACAACCATCTGTAATGAGATCTGATGCCCTCTTCTGGTGTGTCTGACGACAGCTACAGTGTATTCATATATAATAAATAAATAAATCTTTAAAAAAAAAAAAAAAAAAAGTTCTGATTTAACTCTCTCTTTTTTTCTGATAGTATAACTAATGATGCCAGAGAAGATGAGATGGAAGAGAACCTGACTCAAGTGGGCAGCATCCTGGGCAACCTAAAGAACATGGCTCTGGATATGGGCAATGAAATTGATGCTCAAAACCAGCAAATACAGAAGATCACAGAAAAGGTAAGTAAATAAATAAATAAGTAAATAAGTAAATAAATAAATAAATAAGCAAGCCAGCCAGCCCACGGACAGATTAGATAGTCGATCCAGTGATATTTAGTAGTGAGTCTTTGCAAGATACTTTGAAGGAGATGAACGCAGTCTACTCAGGACAGGGTTGGTGAGCTGGCCACTCCAACACTTTAAAAGCAATCTTGCTATTTCGCTCATGTCAGTGGTTGGTTGTAAAGCACAGCTTGGAATTGAGTTTAACTTAAAACTCTGCACATGAAGCTAAGAATTTATTGTGTAGAGCTTGTGAGGTAGCTCAGGGAGTAGCGATGCTTGCCGTCAGCCTTGACAACCTGATTTTGATCCCTGGGATCTACATCTTAGGACAAAACTAATTCTTATAAATTGTCCTTTGACCTCTACACATGTACATGCACACCATAAATAAATGTAATTTTAAAAGAAATTTAAGAATGTACTGAGTAACCTGGGTAGTGGCACACACTAATAATCCTAGTATTGAAGAGACAGAAGCAGATGGGTCTCTGTGAGTTCAAGGCCAGCCTGGTCTACATAGAGAATCCCAGGGCTTCAGGGCTTCATAAAACTTCCCTATCTCAAAACCAACCAACCAGCAAACAAATCATGTACCAAGTAGATTCCTCTAACTTTTTCTTGTGTATTGTATGCATTTCCTTCCTGAATGCATGTTAGCTTTTACTTTTGTTTTATTCACAGATAGCCTAGTAGTAAGATCCTATAGCTTCATTTCAGGAGTCAGCAGCAAAAATCAATTCTGTAGACTTCTTTTTTTTGTTTTGTTTTTTGTTTTTTGTTTTTTTGAGACAGGGTTTCTCTGTGTAGCCCTGGCTGTCCTGGAACTCACTCTGTAGACCAGGCTGGCCTGGAACTCAGAAATCCTCTGCCTCTGCCTCCCAAGTGCTGGGATTAAAGGCGTGCACCACCACCACCCAGGTGTAGACTTGTTCTTATATGGTATACATTAAAAATAGGGTCATGTGTGGCTGGAAAGATGGTTCAGTGATGAAGAACACTTACTGCTCTTACAGAGGATCTGATTTATTCCTAGGAACCATGTCAGATGGCTCGCAACTGCCTATAACTCCAGCTTTAAGGAGTATGAAACTCTCTGACCTCTTTTGGTACTTGGACTGGAGCCACTTGGTTCCTAAGATGCTTGCAATGCTGAACCCTGGGTTTAGGGTATAGATTACACATCATTTTAATTTAGATGCTTCTGTGGGTGGCAGTACATCTGTTCCAAAGATCTTTGTCAAAGTTATTTCAGTCTCTTTGGTCAGAGCTCCAGAAGCTCCAGATGAGACTCCTGCTCAGAGAGCATTTTTGCCATACTTTATTGCATCAAAACTGGGCTGGACATGGAGGTGTTGCCTTTAATTCCAGCCACTCCAGAGGAGTGAGAAGATCATTTGAATTTATAAGCTCGAGGCCAGCCCAGGCAACAAGATCTAGTCTCAAAAAATAACTAAGTAGAAGACCTTGGGAGGTAGCTCAGTTGGAAAGTACTTGCCACGCGAGCATGAGGACTTATATTTGATCCAAGGACTCATATACAAGCTAGACGTGGTATGTGTCTGCAACCCTGGGCTGCCAGGTGTCAGGGCAGCACTTGTTGTTCTTCAAAAGGACTGGGAAACAATTCTCAGCACCCACATGGTGGCTTACTCCAGTTCAGGGGATCCAACACCTTCTTTGTGGCTTCCATAGGCACTTGATACACAGACATACATGCAGGCAAAACACCCATACACATTAAATTTTGCTGATGGCTGGTGGCACATACCTTTAATTCCAGCATTCTGAGAAGCAGAGGCAGGTGGATCTCTGAGTTTGAGGCCAGCCTGGTCTTTACAGAGTGAGTTCCAGGACAGCCAGTGTTACACAGAGATACCATGTCTCCAAAAAATAAAATAAAATTTTACTACATTTTTTTGTTGCACTGGTGATTGAACATAGGACCTCATGTGTGGTAGGCAGGTAATCTACCACTGAACTATATCCTAAACCTATTTTGCTGTTGTTATTTTGAGACAGTTTGACTGTAACCCTGGCTGGTGTTGAACTCATATTGCCATATCCTTTTGAGTGCTGAGATTACAGGCATATGTCCATATCTAAGTCCCAAATATATAAAACTCTGTGTGTGTGTGTGTGTGTGTGTGTGTGTGTGTGTATGTGTGTGTGTGTGCGCGTGCTTGGGAGTGAATATATGTCCATAGAATTGCAAGTCATATATATTCTACCCCTAAGCTAAAATTAAACTTGTTGATTTTTGAAACAGAATTTCATGTAGCCTAGGCTGGCCTCAGATTCGCTGTGTAGTTGAGGAAGACCCTCCATTTATGGTCCTCTTGCCTCCACTCTCCAAGTGCTAGGATTACAGGCACGTGCTGTGATACCACTTTTCATGCAGTGCTGTGAAATTGAACCCAGCGCCCAGTGTGTGCTAGGTAAACACTCTACCAAGTGAGCTACACTTGCATTCTCCAGTTCAGCGTGTGTTTAAAATGGGTTGTTTTGTGAACAGATGCTGATATTTCTCTCTCTCCTTTTTTTTCAGGCTGACACCAACAAGAATCGTATTGACATTGCCAATACAAGAGCAAAGAAACTCATTGATAGCTAAAGGCCTGCTGTACTTCTTTACCTGTTTACTCAGTTCTCTAGCTCCTGCTGGTCATTTCTTATTCAGAGTTTGAAAGACTGTGAGAGAAGGACTGGAGAAGGAATCCTCCCTACTTTCTTACTTTCTGTCTTTTGGGGTAGGTTCTTGCTCAGGCTTCCTTACAGTCTTTCTCAGTTCACTCTTGTAGGCTGCTTTCCATACGTCACACAGTCACTTCATCTCTTCATTTAGCTTCTTTTTGCGTTCAAGATTTGGAAGCATTACCAAAGAGCCATGAAGGAGGCAGCTGTATAAGTGGCTTTTGTCATTATTGGTTGGTTGGTTTGATTTTGGTTTGTTTGGTTTTGGTTTTGTGGTAAAGAGCAAGAGGAAGGAACAAGAAATGAAGTTGACTCATTAAAGAAACTACAGGTCACAAAACAACAGGTTAGTGCTTGGGGTAGGAGCTTTCACACATGTGTTTTGTTCTATATCACTGTTTTTTAGCTTCTGCTCCAAAGGAGAACACAGTGAGTTTTCCAGAATGAGCTTCACTTCTGAACCCATAGTGATTTGTGTACATAGTAGGTTCTAGGATCCCATCTCATATTGCACATGCAGGAACACTATATAAATGAGTGCCTTTTATTCTCATACAATGAGTCATAGCATGGTCCCATTGTAGGCCTGTTAACTTTATGAAGTTGTCAGTAGCCTTTAAAAGATGTACATATGTGAAATAGGAGACTTCCTCACTAAAGCAGGGCTTCAAATATTTTGGGAAACTTTTTTACAGTGTATCATGTGAATTCAGATTTACCTCAATACTAAGAATTGTGTTTAGATATGAAAAAAAAAAACATGTTTTGATCTCAGGTAGAAAAATAGATTGCTTTTAGTTTTGTGTAGTTTTAGACATTTAAAAAGTTATAATTTGTTACTAAAAGTTGTTTGGAAAATTATGCCTTTGGATTAATTGGTGACCACACTGCCATTCTCTCTGCCTTATGCACAGAATTAAGTTTATGTAGATCCTGAAGTGTTAGGAAACCTGAACTGGTATCTGTCACCTTTGTTTAAAAATTATAATCTGTACACTTTAGAGCTACCAAAGTAGATGGTTTGACCAATAACCATTGCTTGATTCTTAAAATTAAATTTTGTAATTAATGGTATTGTTCTTTCAAATAGGTAATGTTTCTATGACTTATTTGTGGGGGCAACCATTTTATCAGCTTTTGTTAACATTAAATAAAGCAAATGTCCATATGTCAAGCACTCCAATAGAAAGCTGCATTAGCTCTTTTCTGATTTTTACCAGAAGTGTTTACAGGAGTTTCTATAGTTTGCTGTGAGTCCATTTTAGACATTACATGTCTTAATCATTTGAACTTAGATATACTGCTGAGTATTTCTGAGTGAGAATTACAAGTCACTTATTGAAGAAGACACGTCTAGCATAGCAGCATTGAAAGAGTGAAAAGGACAGTATTTAAAACAAAAAAGAAAAGCTCTATGTCAGAATGAATAGTTTGTCAGGTACAGATACTGAATGTATGAAGTATGGTCAAGTATAAAATAGTGGATGGTGCTGTATCTAAGAGTGCTTTCCTTATGACATTTAAAGACAACATGCCGATTTGTCTAAAGGAACAGTACCAAAAGGTGGTATCTAAGGTATATTTGGTTAGATTATGCACTAAAGCAACCCTTTGCTCTTGCTGGCTGGTGTGAATGTATGCCTATTTCTTTGCCTTGGTTTCCATACCTGTAAATGGGAATTAATAAATCCTATTTTATAAACTAACTCACAGACCAGTAATGCCCAGAAATTTCTTAGCATATGCCTGGCTCAGAGGCTACACTGGTAATCCCAGCGTTTGGGAACCTGAGGCACGGTCAAGTGAGTTGTGGGCCAGCCTAAACTAAATTGTATCAAAAAACAGCCCCCTCCCCCAACAAAATCAACCAACAAGACTCTTAGAAGAGTGCCTATTAGATGTAACCATCATAAATGATATTTTCTCTAGAATGAAGAGAGCTCTTTTTGGTCAAAGATCTGTCTATGAATTTGATGAAAGACAACATAGCCCCCTCCCCTTCCCAGAGAAAAAAGCAAAGGAGCAGATACCAAGAACAATAGCAAGTAGCTCGCACAAGCTGGAGTCACCTAGGTTCTGCTTTTGCCTTGTTTTCTAGTATAGTGATCTTGAATACAATAGCTATGACTACAAATAAAAGCTAGTATCTTGTACCAAACTGTTTGTTCGTTGGTTGGTTGGGTTTTCTTGATACAGGGTTTCTCTGTGTAGCCTTGGGTGTTCTGGAACTCTGTAGACCAGGCTGGCCTTGAACTCACAGAGATCAGCCTGCCTTTGCCTCCCAAGTGCTGGGATTAAAGGTATGTGCCACCACCCCTGGCAACTTTTTATTTTTTTAAACTGGGTCTCACCGTATAAAACTGGCTGGCCTCAAACCCAGAGATCTACCAGTCACTGCTCCACAGATACTGAAGTTAAGTGTGCCACTACACCCAACTTCAAACTTTTAAGTATTTTAAAAACAGTAAAAGCTCAAATTTCATCTTAGTCTTAACTTACATAGCTGTACCTATTTTATTCTTTCTTCAGTTTTAATGTATTCTTCAGTCTTCAATTCTTAATCTTTCCTTATCACTTATGGATTATGATTCTTTTATTAACTTAAACATCTACACTCTAGACATCCTATAATGAGCATTTAAGTTTTTAGGATTGGGGATGCAGAACCGCTCAATTCATGAGGTGCTTGCCCAGTATATCAAGAATCGCTATGTTCAGTTCTGTTCTACCATGTAAGCCAGGTGTGGTGGCATGCCCTTCCACCTCAGCATTAAGTAGGAGGATCAGGAGCTCAAGGTCATCCTCAGGTACAGTTTCAGGACAACATGGGATTGTGAAAAACCACTCAAGAAAACCAAAAATGGTCCATGATATGGCTAAGCAGGTAAGGGTACTTGCTGCCAAGCCTGACAACCTAAGTTTGAACTCCAGGATCTAAATGGTAGAAGAAGAAAGCCAACTCCTAAAAGTTTTCCTCTGATTTCCACATGTGCTGCAGTGTATGCAAGCTTGTGTACACATACACAAACACATAAAAAATGTAATGAAAATAGTTATCCTAATTAGGTTCCTAGTTTATTTCTCATATTGTTATTCAGATTCCTTATCCTGAAGTCATTGCTTTTGTACAGTGCCTGTGACCTTACTCCATGTACTAGCTGACTCCAAACCAAACTAAAATTTAAGGCATATTGGGTAGGTTTGTTTTGTTTTTTAAAAAGATTTTGTTTATGAGTATTATGGTTGCAAATATGTATGTGTAGCACATGTATGCCTAGTGCCCAGAGGCCAGAAGAGGGTATTGGAACCATGTAGGTGTAGGAACTGAATCTGGGTCCTCTGCAAGGACAAGTACTTACTATCTCTGAGCTCTCTCTCCAGCCTTTTGTATGGTTTTTAACCTCAAGCATTTCAGTTTAGCAAGAGAGATAAATATAGGATGTGGAAAGTATTCTGTCAGCAGATGGGGGGGGTGTAGTTAATTCGGATTAGATTTAGGGAAGGAGCTTAGAAACTGGTCAGCACCAAGTAAGAGAGATGGCTTTTCTTGACTGAATAACACAAAGGCATTCTGGAGCAGTATAATCTGGTATGGTTGGACATACAAATGGGGCTGGAGAAAAGGTGGTACTTATTGATACCTACAGGAGTGGGAGTGCAAATGAACACATGCACGTTATTTATAGGTTCAGATTTGTTAGTGAAAGGCACTGTTCAGAGAGAAGACTTCAGAAAACAATCCCTATGATAGCTTCCTGATGTTCTTACCAGTAACAATCTGAAATCTTCTCTCTCTACATTCACGTTCTCTTAAGCACAATTCCCAGTTCCCAATTTCTGTCTGCGTGGCAGCAAGGATTTCATTGCCATCAAACCAAACAAGAGCATGAAACATATCCTCCCAGTTTTCTCTTTCTTTTTGTCTTTTTCAAGACAGGCTTTTTTTTTCTTTATGGTACCTGGTTTACTTTCGGAGAGCAAAGGACTACTTAACAGGTTAAAAGTTCTTTAAATGATTAACATTGCTTCCAGACAAAGTTCACTAAAAATATTTTATTTAGAATATTCTCATTCAGAGAATAGCCATGATAAACATAGGTTATTTTAAAATATTGTAGCAATGGTTTCTTGAAGGTAATCTGATTAGTACAGTTATAAATACAAAAGGGGGAGGAGTTACCAGAAATAGCACATGATTTTTAACAAAGCTTCAGGAAAACCTTGATTATTAATTTAAAATCTTACAAGTAGGCTGAGTGTGGCGCATGCCTATAATCCCAGCATGTGGAGGAAAGGGGAGATTTGAGGTCGGGAGATTTTGAGTCTGAGGCCAGCCTGGGCTACATAGCAAAAACCTGTCTAAAAACAAAAATTATAATTTTTGCATATAGTTTTAGCTCTTTCAGAGCCCTCTACCAATAAGGCACCTGCAATAGTAAAAAAAAAAATTTGCTACTGCAGCCTTGGGGGACATTCTTGGTGGCTGTTGAGTTGGTGCTCCCTTGACAAAGCTCTCTTTAAGACAGCTACATATTTATGTACAGCCCAGTTCCAAGTGTAAACACTGCTGTTGAGTTAATGTACTGGAGCAAAAGCATTTATCCTTAGTCACACCTGTTTCCCACAAACGTGAATTTCATAAAAAATATGAAGTGTTAACACACAGGTTATGGGGACCGACTTTATGGAAGCTGGCAGTCTGCAACTCAACAAAATCTCAAGCTGTGGCATGGGGCCCTCTATTAACAGGCAGCACTTAGAGCCCAACTAATGATGGTTTTGAAGATCAACACTGGCCATGGCCCTACGCGGCTCAAGATGTAGGGTTCTTTCTGTCTCCTACTCCTAAATGCCTTTCCTTTAGCTTCTCTGACATAGTCCTAAAAAGGGAAGAAGTTATTAAGTAAAATGTTATCTGCAGTGTATCCAACTTCAGGAGCCTTTGACTCAGTCAGATTCCAACAGAGGTTCCAAGTCTGTCCCATGGTCCTGGAGAACATCATGCAAATTTCTTCTTGGTGGCTGTGAACCTCTCCATGTACTAAAAACGTGAAAGAAAAATATACATATGGCATTTTGGTATAGACAAATATAAGAATACTTTTCAATAATTTACTTTTATTCTATATACTTTAGTGTTTTGACTACATAAATGTCTGTGTGGGGGAGTTGGAACAGGAGTTATAGACAGTTGTGAGCTGCCATGTGGGTGCTAGGAATTGAATCCTGTTCCTCTGAAAGAATAGTCAGTGCTCTTAACTCCTGAATCATCTCTCCAGTCCCCATAAGGATACTTTTTAACTTAGGTTTTATGTTTTTTTTTTTTCTTTGTAATTTGACTAGATTAATTTCATACAAAACTTACTTCTTTTTGAGACAGAGTCTCACTATGTTGCCATGGGCTGGCCTTCAACTTACAGAGATCTGCTTGCCTCTGCCTCCCAAGTGCTAGGATTAAAGCCCTGCTGTCATACTTGGCAAAATCTACTTAATTATTAAAGTGCATTAATTTTTGCCTGGGGGGGGGGGCTAGGAAACATCAAAGGATGCAGTGCAATGAGCAGTGTGTGGAGAAAGTCACTTGGCACAATACAATCCGGCCGAGTTTTAAAGCTACCTCCAAAATATGAACCTGTCAGATGCTAACTGTAGACATCACTTGAGTTTATCTCATCAGTTTTTTTTCCTCTGGAGCAGGCACTAGTAATGTAGAAGATGCTAATGCACACCTTATCATAACCCTCTAGTTCTCGAAGTTTCTTTATTTCAAAGAGATTGCCCTCCACAGCAAGCAGGCAAATTTGGGAGTCGCTGAGGATGCTCTGTGGAAGCATGCTGAGCTCAAGGCAGTTCTCTTCCAGCCGGAGGACTTTGAGGCGAGAACAGCAGGATATCTTGACGGAGATCTGAGATATCTGTTGAACAACAAAACAGTAAGAGGACAAAGAGCATAATGGCCATGTTGCTACACTGAAACAGATCTTGAATGTGTCCTAGTTTTTCTTTTGCCACCTCCGTTTTCTCACTACCTACTCATCACATAAGCCTGTTACATACCTTCTGTTACTCCTCCACTTCCAAATTATTTGAAGGTTACTAGTAGCTTTTCAAAAATAAAACCTAATAATAAAAGCGTTGTGCATTTATTATAGAAAATAATGAGAATCATGTAAGTTTAAGGAAAAACTTTACCAGTACGCTGCCACGCAGAAACCACCACAAGAACACCTTGATACCTACCCCTCTGCTCTATTGTTGAAGCCAACGTTCCATGCTTCCACACTGCTGCATGTGACTGGACTACCCATCCATTTCTTGAGACTCCCTCTTGTGCATGATTTTTGAATTTCTCCTGAAATTTTTTTGGGGAGTGGCATTTTTTGTTTTTGTTTTTTCAGACGGTTTCTATGTGCAGCACTGGCTGTCCTTGAACTTGCTTTGTGAACCAAGTTTGCCTCTAACTTGTAGAGATCTCTCTGCCTCCCGAGTGCTGGGATGAAAGGCATGCACCACCACCACTCTTTATTTAGAATTATATTCAAGCAGAAATAAATCCCTAATGCCTCCTATTTAACATTCACCACCTTCTAGAAAACATTCTTAAAACCATTTCACTTGTGACTTCTAAGTCTGTATCAACAGTCCTATGTAATAATCTTTTTTTGTTTGTTTTTGTTTTTTGAGACAGGGTTTCTCTGTATAGCCCTGGCTGTCCTGGAACTCACTCTGTAGACCAGGCTGGCCTCGAACTCAGAAATCCACCTGCCTCTGCCTCCCAAGTGCTGGGATTAAAGGTGTGCGCCACCACCGCCCATAATAATCTCAAATACAGCTTTGTATCTACAATTTTCACTAAAACATTTGGATAATTCATCTGATGAACTCAGCATGTCCATTTAGTAGCTTTGTGTAGGTCCTCCAGGTCAATTCCAAACACACTATCTTTGACCCATCCGTTTCTTTGCCCATTAAAGCTCCAAGTCTTTTCCTTCCCATGCTGCAGGATGAACCAGGGTCTGGTACATGCTACACAATTACTGTACCACTCAGTTCTTCTCCAGCACCAGGTCACTAAATTCTGGTGACTACCTAGCATCTAAAGCATCACCTAAGAACTTACTGAAAATGCAGATTTGTAGACTTCTCACTTACTGAATCAAACACTAAGCTCCCCAGGTTACCCAAGTAAGGTCTGAGAAATTAAAGTCTAGCAGTAGGGAATGTGGAATAAGTCAACTAATACCAATGACAATTCTTTTCTTGAAATCTCAGAGAACAGACAAAACCAACCTCAAAAGCTGAACGAATATTATGCTAACTACAATCTAGCACAGTGATAACATGTTCATAGTAGCTAATATACATGCGTAATGTACATATATGGAAGCATAAATGCTAAAAACTAAAGGCTAACCTAATCTCAAATGTTTCATCATTGTGGCTCATATCTAAAGCAGAGGACTTCTCCATACTAATGTTAACCAAGGAGCTTCAAAACATTTCACATACAAAATTGTCCAATTATAACCTAGTTCCAGAACAGCTATCACTTAGGGATTTTTCAACATTGTCTGACGTCTGACTCTCAGATCCTATGGGTATAAGTCTCGTTCCTACATTATGTCACCCCTGACATCCCTGACATGGCTCCTCACTAAATAATTGGTGTGAAGAGAATATTTGTAAAACCTTGAATAGGTTTTTTTTTTTTAATTATCTCACTCTTACTCTTTTCTACCTTCCTCAAAAACACCTTCAACACTATTACACAGCTACCGTCAACCCACTCCATGATACTGGGCATTAGAGTAGTTCACCTTATATATCTTTTAGCTTCTATTATCCAACTCTATGATTATCCCTTAAGGAACAGGAAATTATCACAAGACCATAAATGCAAACATACACTGGGAAGAGGGACAAAACACACAAGACCTGGTTCTGGTTGAGATTGAGTTCGATGGCCTGCAGCTCTCCGACTGTGTCAGGTATACTCCGAATTTGGTTTTTGGAGAGATCTACTACATCCAGATGTCTCAGGCTACAAAGCTGGGGTGGTAATGCTCCCAGCTGATTCCCAGAGAGGCTCAGGGTCTTCAGAGCTGACAGCTGCCCAAAGGGAGATGGTAGCTCTCTCAGGTGATTGTTGTTGAGGCTTAGTGTCTCTAGTTTTTTCAGATTGCATAATTCATCAGGTAGAACAGCTGGTGAAGAAGAATTTTTTTAAAAAACCTAAATCTGATAGAACTAATGAAATTTATAAAAAGTATGGTAGTCTGCTTCATCTTGTTTTTGAGACAGGGTCTCAAGTTGTCTAGGGTAGCCTTGAAATTAGGATCTTTCTGCCTCGGCATCTGAGTAGCTGGGGTTACAGGCCTAAGTCACCAGGCCTAACTTCTTACATAGAATTCTCACATGTCATGAGGTTTCACAAACAGTGTTTGGGAGATTAAGAAGTCATCAAAAAGCAGAAAAGTGTGTATGTGTATAATGGGTTTCTTTTGTAAAGGGGCTTGGGGGACAATCTGGGGAAGTTTAAAAGATCCTCGCGTTCCACCCTGCCCCCCAAATTAGATAACTGTTTACATCGATTCCCAAAAGTCTTCCAAGTCCAAGTTAACCTAGTAATAATGATTATACTACCCAAGGAGGCTTTTAGGTTAAATTACAAGAGATAAAAGCTTCAATACTGTAACATTCTGAATCCCCTAAACTGATTTCATAACAAAAATCATCTAACAGGAAAAACACCATAACTGCTGATTACTAGCAAAAGCTGCCAGGCACAAAATCCATACTCAGTTTGTTGTTGTTGAGGGAGAGGCTCTTTAGCAGAGTGAACTTTCCTATTATCAGAGGTGGTAGGCTGTCGATCTTGTTGTTGGACAAATCGATCGTCCTAAGATTGCTTGTCAGCTTCTGCAACTCTGAGGGGAACTGGAGAAAGGAGCTTACAGTGTGGAAAAATTCTGCACCAATAGACTTCGCCACCCCGCTATCCCTATCCCTTTTAGTTTCTTGGTCCGGTCCCCTCAGGTCTCACCTCAGTCAGACCACGGTCTTTAAGCTGAAAGACACCAGTTTTCTGCGCTGTTTCCACATGAGCACGGAGAGCACTGTTTCCCATCCTAGCGCCACGACTCAGTTGCCTGCAGGAAAGAAGCATAGCTGTCACCGCCCAGTCTAGACATACAGCCACCGCTAAATCTCCCGTTTGGGTCTCCTGTTCCAGTTGTCACCTTCTTCCTATCCCTACTTCCCAGGGGCCAGCCCAAGAGTGGCAAGGAGAAAGCAGGTGAGCAGACAGCGCTACCACGAAGTCTTGATGCTTTGGCAGCTGAGTTAAGGGCCAGGGAGCCTCCGATAGCTGTTGTCGGAACAGGACGCTTGAGACTCGCCTCCTACCGCTCAGTGCAGAGACGACTCCGCCAGGGAACACCCGGGACCAGCGCTCGCCTGAGACGCGCTCCCAGGGCTTCCGCCCGGGCAGGAACGCCCTGTGACATCATCAAACCGCGCGCCCGTTCTCTGTGTGCCCCTCACTCCTCGCGCCAGTTCCAGAGGTGTGCGGGAGCCATGGCTGCCGCCAACCCGTGGGACCCAGCGTCCGCGCAGAGTGCAGCTGGGTTACTGCTGAACCACTTGGTAGCTTCGGGGATAGTCACTGAGGTACGTGGTGGCGGCGACGGCGTCATCAAGTTGGCGACAGAATTCCGCTGTGAGGTGGTGGTCCTGGTTATGCGGGCATGAGTGAGTCAATTGAGGACTGTGTTGAGTACCTGGTAGCGTCCCTTGGAGACTGCGTCCGTTACCATACTCCCGTGGGTTCTTCGAGTGTGAGGGACGGAGTGGGTGATGTTCCGAGCACTTGAGTGCCTGCGGATTATCCCAGGCCAGTTTGTGGGAGGTGGTACAACGCTTTGCTTTTTTTTCCTCCAGTGATACTACTTCCTCTAGAACAGTGTTTCTCAACCTTCCTAAGTCTGCTACTTTTTAATACAGTTCTTCATGTTTTGTGACCCCCCCCAACCATAAGATCATTTCCGTTGCTACTTCATAACTGTGATCTTGCAACTGTTACGAATCCTAATGTAAACATCTGTGGTTTTCCGATGGTCTTTAAGGGACCCATGTCAGGTCTGTTAAAGGGTCGTTTGACCCCACCAAAAGGGTTGCAAGCCACTCATTTGAGAACCACTACTCTAAACTGGGGGGGGGGGGGGCAGTGAGAAAGAAATACTGGCAGGTACTTTGAAAAGTATTTTCGACAACGTCTGTTAATGGGAATTATTGAAACATACCTGGGGCCCTGAGTACAGAACTCTAGCGGAGCCTCTTTAGGGCAGCATCTATTAAAGGTGTGTGTCTGTTTGTCTCAGTGTTTCTGTGTATGTTGTCGCACTGTGAAGACTTTGAGACAAGAATAAAGATTAGTCCAAGAAATGACTGTTTTAGACGTGTATATACAACAAGCAGGTAGACAGAAGAAAGAAATTGAATATGTGAAGGAATAACAGAAAATGGCTGATGGAATGGGGGAGTGAGAAGTCAAGCACATTAAGCTTGAAGGAAGGAAACTGATACAAAAAGAAAGTTGAAGAAAGTTAATTCATCTGTAGAAATTAGCAGTGCAGACATGGTTGAAGAATTTTTTAATAGTTAATTTCTATTTTATGTACATTGGTGTTTTGCCTGTTTGTATGTCTGTGTGAAGGTGTCAGGTCCACTAGAATGGGAGTTACAGTTGTGAGCTGCTTTGTGGATGCTGGGAATGAAACCCAGATCCTCTGGAAGTACAATCAGTGTTTTTAACCACTGAGCCATTTCTTCAGCTGCTTGGTTTTATTGTTTGTGTGGGTTTTGGTTTTGATGTATGAAAGAGGTAATAGAGGCTTCAGATATATCGTAAAGGGTTTAAGAAACCTAAACAGGCAGATAGGGTGACACAAGAATTGGAAGCACTTGAGAACTGGAAGCAGGAAGATTGCTCATCATTTAAGGCTAGCTTAAGATAGAGTGAGGAGACCTTGTTTCCATTAAACAAAAAAGAAACACCTAAAAAGACTAAGAAACCATCCAGTATCACTCAGCAAGCTGCCAGAATTAGATCCCATAACCCTCTCCTTTTTGCCATGTCATCTTTTAAAATGAATTGCTAACAGCCAGGCATGGTGGTGCACACCTGTAATCCCAGGGCTAGTGAGTTACAGATCATGTAGGGCTACATAGCAAGGCTCAGTCTCTAAATAAATAGTGCTAAAATTATAAAGGTGAACTGTGATAGCATTGCGCTGTGAAAGATTTTGGACTTTTCTTGAAGACCCACCATTGCTTCGAGTGTGTGAGCAGCCCTGGCTAACTGGTTTCCCAGGAGCTGGCACAGCACTCTTCAGCAGCCTTTCCTCACTCTTCCCTGTTTTCTTTCTACCACATTGTGCAGTATTCTTGCCTTGCATTGTGCCGTTCTCTTGTCATAAAACTATTGGATTATTTCATAGTTAACACATTTGAGACTCAGTGTTCTTCTTGAAAGTGTTTATAGAGAATGCAAGTTCCTAAACCATAGAAAGGTACCCGTAGATGATCTCAGGCACTGTACAGTGGTGATTTTATCTACTACCAGGTAACACATATTAGCCAGTTTTTTGTTTTGGGGTTTTTTTTGTCTTGTTTTGCTTTTTTGAAACAAGGTTTCACTGTTTAGCTCTGGCTATTTTGGAACTCACTCTGTTCCAGAAATCCACCTGCCTCTGCCTTCTGAGTGCTGGGATTAAAGACATGTACAATCATGCCCTGCTAAACCCTTAAAAGAAAAGAGGAAATTGGCTGAGAATGTAGCTTGTTGATAGAGTGCTTGCTTAGGTCACACAAAGCCGTTGGTTTGATCCAAAGCACTGTATAAAACAGGTACTGGGGCTCAGGAGGTGGTTTAATCAATAAATTGCCTATCAAAAAGTCACGAAGGGCTAAGTTTAGATTCCTAGTACTCAGGTAAAAGCAGAATGTGATGGTATATGTCCTAGAGCTAGGGCCAGATACAGGTGAAGCTTGCTGGCTAGCCAGTCTAACCCAGTCTAGTCAATATATTACTAGTGTGTTGGGGTCTGGGCTAGATATATTTAGGTTCTTGGCCTCTTACCTAAAGAATTTAAAATAACTTTGTTCTGAGGGAAGGAATAACATAGAATATAGAGCGATACAGTGTCAAGATTGAAAGTAGTTCACTACAAGGGCCCCAGGTTATAGCCTGAGTTCTAAAGGAAGGAATTGTTTACATTCAGGCATGGTTTGAGGGGTTCTCTACTCCTTTTTTTTAAAGATATATTTATCTTATGAATGAATATTTATATTATGTATGAATGAATTTTGCCTGCATGTATGTATTTGCACCATATGCATGCCCGTTGCCCATGATAGTTAGAAGAAAGCATTGGATCCCCTGGAACTGCAGTGAGCCACCATGTGTTTGCTGGGAATTGAACCTGGGTCCTCTGCAGGAGCAACAAATGCTCTTAAATGCTGAGGCATCTTTCTTTCCAGTCCTGTTTCTCTACTATGGTTGATAGATTAGGTCAAACATTCTTTTCTTCTAGTATCCATGTTCCTTCCTATTGCATCTGATTCTAATCATATGCATGGTGGTAATTTGAATGAGAATGGCCTCTATAGACTCATATATTTGAATACCAAGTACCCATTTGGTGGAAGGATTTCACCTGTTTGGGAAATATTAGGAAATGTGGTCTTGGTGGAGGGCATTTGTCATTGAGTATGGGCTTTGAGGTTTGTAAAACCCATACCATTTCCAGTTAGCTTTTTCTGCTTCATGCTTGGCTCTCAACATGTAAGCTCTTAGCTTCTGCTCCCATGCTATTTCTGCCTGCAGCCATGTTCTCTGTCACGATGCTCATAGACTCATAAGTGCTTATGAAGGTCAGGTGATTAATGGAGTTTTGGCTGAAGTCCAACTTACTGTTAGATCCAGTGAGTCCTGGAACTGGTCTTACAGTTACCTCCATTCCAGAATGTGTATTTGGGGTAGGTATACCAACTGTTAGATCCAGTGAGTCCCGGAACCGGTCCTGCAGTTATCTCTGTTCCAGAATGTGTATTTGGGGTAGATATACCAATCCAGTGAGTCCCGGAACCAGTCCTGCAGTTACTCCCGTTCAGAACGTGTATTTGGGGTAGACATACTTAGAAGCCAGCAGAGTTCCCGTACTGGTCTCCTGACCTGTGGAGTGAGGGCCGTATGTTTTCAAAGGCCAAATTGAAGACATTGGAGTTGCCTCTACCAGGAAAAATAGTGAATCAAAGATAGTATTATATCCTAGGAGGAACTGCAGAAATTTAGTACCACAATCAAGGACCTGAAAGATGCAAAGGTGGTTGTTCCCCACATATTCCCTTTTAACTATCCTGTCTAGTCAGTACAAAGGACAGAGGGATCTTGGAGAGTGAAACTTCAACTATCAAAAATTTAATCCAGGCGGGCAGTGGTTAGATACCTCTTTAATCTCAGCACACATATATGCAAAACACACACATTCTCTCTGCCCCCTACCCCCATCGCTCTCTTGATCTGTGTGTGTGTTTGTGTGTCTGTCTGTCTTTCTTGTGCACACATACACACATATAGACACAAACCTGGTGTTATGCTGTACACTTAGGAAATAGAGGTATGAAGATTAGAAGTTGAAGGACATTCTTGGCAATATAGCCAGCTCAAGCTAGCTTGGGTTTCATGAGGCCTTATCAAAAATCAAATAAAAACAGAAGATATGCATCTACTGTTTTGATGTGTTCTTTGTGTTAGATGCAGTTTTGGACATAATATTTTTAGTCCCTTGTGTATGTTATTTCAGTATGCTAACTTTTTGTAACATACTATCCTTTCTCTGTTCATTTACCAATAGGAGATATTAGATATATCTAAGAAAATGGCTCCTTGCTTTGTGAATTTTTCCAGATTACAGCAGATCTCAGATATTCAAGCTGAAATCTACCAGGTAAAAGTATGAATTTTTCACTTCTACGTCTCCATTTAAAAAGTGTGTAGTATGCTGGGGTATATTTTAGAGAAAATGTGGCTGCTTAGCTTACAAGAGGCCTTGGGTTTGATGCTCAACTTTAAGCTAAAACAAACAAAATACTTCTTAATTGATTTAAATAGTATTCTTTTGCAATTAAAACAATGTCTATTGCATGGCTGATAGAGGCTTGTTCTATTAGTTAATTGTAGAACAGGAAGTCAAGATACTAAATTGAAAACCTCCAGTGATTTTTCCTGGCTTTCATATAAACCATCCTTCCATCCCACTTAAGGAATGTATGTATGTCTTGTACCATGTTTCTGTAACTTGTCCATTTTTATCGGTGTTTTAAGCTTCTAACTTTGGAATGATTTCTGAGTGAGCTAAAGTTTACTTTTGTTCCTCTTGTAGAATAATCTGGAAATTGAACTTCTGAAGCTAGAAAAAGATACAGCAGATCTTATTCATCCTTCCTATTTGGGTAAGTTTGCTTAAGAGAATAATCACTAGGATTTCAGCTTGCTCTTGAATTATACCAGCATATTAACACCAGGCAGCAGAATTCTAATGTCATAATCTTTCCCAGGTATTGCTCCATAGACATGCCCTAAAATGTCTTCAGGGTTTTTTGGATTTATTTATTTATTGATTGATTGATTGATTGATTGAATGTGAGTACACAGTTGCTGTGATCAGACATACCAGAAGAGGGCATCAGATCCCATTACAGATGGTTGTGAGCCACCATGTGTTGCTGGGAATTGAACTCAGGACCTCTGGAAGAGAAATCAATGTTCTTCACCACTGAGCCATCTCTACAGCCCTTTGTTTTATTCTTTTTAGGCAGAGTCTTACTATGTAGCTTTAGCTAGCAATGAACCAGTCCAGTTGACTTGACTAGTGGAAACGTGGCCAGGCTGGCTCCTCTGCTAATCTCTTTCTGTTGCCACAACCAAGTATCTGGGGCTTAATGATGTACAAGATAAAAAAATATTTACTTCACTCACAGGTTTGGAGGGACACATTAGCTCATCTGTGGTGATGCCATTCCAGCACTGGAGGTCTTGACAAGAAAGGTCATATTGCAGGACAAGAATTCAGAGAATCCAGGGATCAGTCTCACTCTTTTATAACATTGGTTCCAAGAGAACTAACCAGGGCAGAACTAAGTTTTTATTTATGTTTTTTTTCATTTTATTTTGTTTTGAAGCTCAAGCAAGCAGAGTTTAAGAAGTAGAATAATGAGCTGGCTCATTGATTGAGAGCACTGGCTCCAGGGACCAAGGTTTAATTCCCAGCACCTACATATTACCTCACAGTCATCTAACTCCAGTCTCAAGAAATCCATGTCCATGGGCACCAGGCATGCACATAATGCATACACATGCATGCAGGCAAAATACACATACACATAAAAATAACATTTTTAAAAGGTAGTGAAATAATAGCACTCTGCAACAGGAAGGGCTTTGTTTATTTGTTTTGTTTTGAGACACGGTCTCACTATGAAGGCCTGGCTGGCACTATGTAGACTAGGCTGGCCTTAAACCCCTGAGATCCACCTGCCTCTGCCTCCTTAATATTTTTATTAAAGTCATGTGCTACATACCTAGCAGGGTAGGGTGTTTGTTTGTTTGTTTGTTTGTTTTTCGAGACAGGGTTTCTCTGTGTAGCCTGGGCTGTCCTGGAACTCACTCTGTAGACCAGGCTAGCCTCAAACTCAGAAATCCACCTGCCTCTGCCTCCTAAGTGCTGGGGTTAAAGGTGTGCACCACCACCCGGCAGGGTAGGGTCTTAAAAATAAGTTGAACTAAGTTCTTTACTGGGGTGTTACTCTCACTGACATAATTGCTCGCTTCTCCTCTTGAAAGCTCCACCCCTCATTCCAGAACCAGCACACTGACAACTAAACTGTCAGCAGCTAAAGCTTGTGGGACACACTCAAATGTTTCCAAACTATAGTAACTACTCAGAGACAAGAGATGAGTGTTAAATTGTCTGAAAGTACTGTGTATATAGCTGAAGTTGGTAAAGTGCTTGTTTAGCATGTATAAGGCTCTCGATTTAATTCCTAGCACTCCATATTTAGTCTGTTGGCACCTACCTTTAATCCCAGCACTAGGGAGGCAGAGGTGGGCAGTGAAGTTCAAGGTCATCTGTGACTACATAATGAGTTTGATGCCAGATTGGAATACAGGAAACTCTATCTCAAAAAACCAGTCAAACAGGGCTAAAGGATAGCTCAGGAAGCAGAGGCCCTTGTTACCAACCCTGAGGACCTGGGTTTAGTCCCCAGGATCTGCATGATACATGTGCTGTAGCATGTGTGCATGCACCCACTCCCACATACAAAATAATAAATGTAACAAAACAAATAGGACCAGTTAGATGAGGTAGTGGTAAAAACCCTTGTGGGTAAAAGCATTTTCAACTAAGCCTGGTAACCTGAGTTCAAATACTGGTATCCACAGAGTAAAAGATAACAGATGAAAAAGTGTTCTCTGCCTTCCACATGAACACTGTGGCACTTGCTTACACACATGCACACACATATGCACAGAATTAAATAAATTAACAATCTAAAGCTTTTTAAACAAATATTGAGGGGAAAGGCTGGGGATGCAGTTCATTGATTGTTTGTTTAGCATATATAAGGCCCTAGGTTAAGTTTCTAGAGATTTAAAAAAAAAAAAAAGCTAAAGAGAATAAAATTCCTGAGGAAAAAAATTTGATTTTGGGAATATTCTGTAGTTTTATAAGAGAATGTTCTTGGAATAAAGTTTTAAGAATAAAAGATGTGGCCTGGCAGTGGTGGTGTACACCTTTAATCCCAGCACTTGGGAGGCAGAGGCAGGCAGATTTCTGAGTTCGAGGCCAGCCTGGGCTACAGAGTGAGTTCCAGGACAGCCAGAGCTACACAGAGAAACCCTGTCTCGAAAAACCAAAAAAAAAAAAAAAAAATTAATAATAATAATAAAAGATGTGTGCTAGATAGCTAAGCAGGCAAAGGCATGTGCTGTTAAGCCCGGTGCCTTAGTTAATCCCTAAGACCTACATGGAAGTAGAGAACCAACTCCTAAAAACTGTTCTTTGACATTGGTCCCTTGACACACATGTGGGCTCTCCTGCAAGCACACACATACATGCTGTAAATTTTTTTCTGAGGAATAAAGGCTAGGCTACCTACCATCTATTCTCAAATAGGTCCTTTTGAAAACAAAAAGGGGTGTATGGGGGGGGAAACTAAGTGTTAAAATTGATGATTGTTATTATGGTTATTATACCATCATATAATAGGCACTGGTTTTAAAAGCCAAATAAAATGTAGATTTGAAAAACACAAGAAATAATTTAGTACTATAGTTCGGTTGTTGGTAATAAATAAATAAATAAATAAATAAGAGAAAGTAGTCGAAAATGAAGATAAAACTTGTGTTACTAAAGAAACCAAAAGTAAGAAAGATGTCTACAGAGATTGTGGAGTTAATTTATTTGACTTGTTTGTTATCTGCTTTCGAGATAAGGATCTCTGTTGCCTAGAGTAGGTCTGACTCTGTCTTAGTTACTGTTTTACTGCTATGAACAGACTCTGGGACCAGTCTTGTAAAGGGCAGCATTTAATTGGGGCTGGCTTACAGGTTCAGAGGTTCAGTCCATTATCATTAAGGCAGGAACATGGCAGCATCCAGACAGGCATGGTACAGGAGGAGCTGAGAGTTCTACATCTTCATCTAAAGGCTGCTAACAGAATAATGGCAGCTAAGAAGAGAGTCTTAAAAGCCCTCGCCCACAGTGACAAACCTACTCCAACAGGGCCACACCATCTAATAGTGCCACCCCCTGGGCTGGGGTCTTCTGGAAAGGCAGTCTTAACCACTGATCTCTGCAGTCTCCAAGGAAGACATTTTTTAACAGTTCTAAAACATACTTTTCCTGTTGCTCACTGTGGTTGCCATCTCTGGTTTATGTAGTGGAGAAATGTGATGTTCTGCAAAGCATGAATAATCATCTGGAAGCAGTGCTAAAAGAGAAGCACGCCATCAGGCAAAGACTGCTGAGACCCATATGCCAGGAGAGCTTGCCATTGGAAGCTGTTTATCACAGGTTAGACCAAGAAGTGGAAATGGAGAATTATGCATGTCTTTTTTTTTTTTTTTTTTTTTTTTTTAGGTTTTTCGAGACAGGGTTTCTCTGTATAGCCCTGACTGTCCTGGAACTCACTCTGTAGACCAAGCTGGCCTTGAATTCAGAAATCCACCTGCCTCTGCCTCCCAAGTGCTGGCATTAAAGGCGTGTGCCACCACTGCCCGGCTGTGCATGTCTTTTTAAGGTAGCTTTTGTTTAGCATGGCAATTATGTTGTAGCATAATTCACAAAACAATGTAATATTACAAGTGTTACTGCATTAAACTGGAAAGTGTCCTTTCTTTTTAAAATATAACTGGTAAAAAGAAAGGGCCAGCCTGGATTACAGAGTGAGATTCAGGACAGCCAGGGCTATACAGAGAAACTCTGTCTTGAGAAAATAAAAACCATAAGAGAATCAAAAACTGAAGCTAGCCATGGTGATACACACCTGTAATCCCAGCACTGGGGTGGCAGAGGGTGGATCTCTATGAGTTTGAAGCCCACCTGGTCTACAGAGCTAGTTGCTAGTTTCAATACAGCCAGCCGGGGCTACATATCAAGACCTTCTCTCAAAAGATAGAGAGGGGGCTGGAGAGATGACTCAGTGCTTAAGAGCACTGACTCTTCTTCCAAAGGTCCTGAGTTCAATTCCCAGCAACCACATGATGTCTTACAACCATCTGTAATGAGATCTGCTGCCCACTACTGATGTGTCTGAAGACAGCTATAATTGTACACATATACATAAAATAAATAAAAATAAATATATTTTAAAAACAAAAACAAAAGAAAGATAGAGAGGATGGGAATCAGAGGGTCACAAAACCTGGAAACAATTTTTTGTTTGAAACAGGGTCTTATATAGGCTGGCCTCAAATTTGTTGTGTAGTTGAGGATGAAAAAAGTTGTGCATTGGACTTTATACTTACTTCTATAGATAATATATCTCAGTCTCGGGGAAGTGATTTAAAAATAGAACAAAAACAACAACAAAAAGATGAGCTAAGCCAGGTGTTGGTGGCGCACGCCTTTAATCTCAGCACTTGGGAGACAGAGGCAGGTAGATTTCTGAGTTCCAGGACAGCCATGGCTACGCAGAAAAACCCTATCTCAAAAAACCAAAAAAGAGGAAAAAAAAAAAAGATGAGCTAAGTAATGACTTTGAGGATTTTACCAATGCAGATTCAGAAAAATTATGTGATACTTTTCAGTGTATTTATCCCTGGTGTCTTTTCAGTTATCTGAACCAATATGAGGTTTTTTTTAGGAAAGTCGCTTTATGTGTGATGGTTATTACCAACCATTGAAGGTTGTCACCCTCCTCTTCCTCTCCTCCCTTCTTCTTTTTCTCTTTCTTTCTTTCTCTCTCTCTCTCTCTCTCTTTCTTCCTTTCTGTCTTTTTTTTTTTTTTTTGAGATAGAACTCAATATGTAGTGCTGGCTGGCCTAAAACTCACTATGTAGACCAAGCTGATCTCAGAGTCACAGAGATCCTCCTGCCTCCGCCTCCGCCTCTCAAGTGCTGGGAATAAAGATGTGCCACACACCCAGTTCCTTTGAGTTAGATTTTAGTTATCGTGACTATGTCTTTCTATTTTTTTTTTAATCTTTGGGGTGTTCCTCTGTGTCCCCCTGGCTATAGACTAGTCTGTAGACTAGGCTGGCCTTGGACTCACAGACATCCACCTGCCTCTGCCTCCTGAGTGCAGGAATTAAAGATAAATACCATGATGCCTAGATTATTCCATTTTTCTGTTTGTATGACAACCTAAATTTTGCCCTAAGTAAAAGAGAAGAACCTTATTTACCACTGATAATTCCATTAAAAGGTTAATGATACTCATTAGATTTACTTATTTCAAATTAACAGTCCTAATTAAAGGAAAAGAAACAAAACAACTAAAGAAGAAAGGTTATTGTTTTTCTCCTTCTGTCTCAGAATACCTAACAGAAGTAACTTAGAGAGGAGCTTGACTTGGCTCACAGTTTAGAGGTAATACATCCAGCATGGTAGGGAAGGCACTGACTGTGGCTGGGGCAGCTCCATCTGTGGTGGCAGGAACTTGCAGCATGGCTTGTTCACATCACAGTGGATTAGGAACTGGAGAACACCTTCAAGGTCTGTCCCTAGTGATCTACATCTACCAGTGCCCCAAACTCCAGTAAGTCCCCAAACAGCATCACCCAATAGGGACCAAGTGTTCAAACACAGGAGCCTGTGGGATAAATTTACATTCAAATTGTAACATTCTCTTCCAGATATATGGTGCATATGTTGGAACTGGCTGTGACTTTCATTGAGAAGTTGGAGACTCATCTTGAAACAATTAGAAATATCCCTCATTTAGAAGAAAACCTAAAGAAAATAGTGAGTATCATTAATAGAGCTGATCTCCGTTCTTATACTAGGATCTCGACTGTATTACCTTGTATTACCTTTTACCTTTTTGGTCTTGGTTTTATTTTTTAGATAGTCTCATATAGCTCAGGCTAGCCTCAGGCCCCGAAGATACCAAACAATGTATTTCATCATGGCAATATCACATAGATGTGTGATAACCTTTGTTCTGGTACATTCTCCTGTGGCTGTCCTCTCTCATCTCCTCCATCCAGATCTCCTGGCCCTGTCGCTTCCTCCAGATAGAGCCTCTTTTTGTTTGCGTGTCACATGAACTGTTACTCTTTCAGTCTCTCTCTCTCAGCCCTTAATGTCTCTTCCTCTCTGCTCACTGTCTCCCTTTTACTTTCGTAGCAGGCAGACACATAGACCATTCAAATATAGAATATACATACGAGACAAGACTTACCGTGTTTGTCCTTTGCTTGGCTTATTTCACTTTGACTTAGTCATTATTAAAATCATGAAACATAAAAATAATTTTTCTTAACCAGGCATAGTGCCTTGTACCTATAATTGTTAGTAATTGTGACAGCTAGGGCTGTTTCACAGAGAAACTCTGTCTTTAAAAACCAAAAAGAGGTTTATTTATTTAGTCAGGTTCTTATTTTTTAGCATAGGATGACCTTGCATTCACTATATGACTCAGGCAGACCTTGAGCTCACAGAAGTGCTCATAATTCAGCCTCCCAGTAGACTAAGAACTTAGACTTTACTTTCTGAATACTGGGGTGCCATTGCATTTTTTGTTGGTAGTGAAGGTCATGGTTTTTACTTTTGTTTTTTATTTTAAAATGTGTGTATGTTTGTGCATTCGCATCACAGAGAGGGAGGGAGGAGGAGGGGGGAAAGAGAGACAGGGAGGGAGGGAGGGAGAGAGAGAGAAGAGACGAGAGAGCAAGCCTGACATGTCAGAGTCCTTAGGGCAGTTGTGAGCCATCTGACAGGGTTGCTGGGAGCCAAATTTTGGTCCTTTTGAAGAACAGGAAGCACATTTAACCTTTGAGTCATGTCTCTAGACCATTGTTTTTCATTTTTGTTTTTTTTTTTTGTATATGGATGAATGTCTTGCCTGCATGTATCTGTGTGTGCCATGTGTATCTACTGCTCTCAGAGGCCAGAAAAAGATATCAATCCCCTGGGGCTGGAGTTACAGATAATTATGAGCTGCTCTGTGGTTGTTGGGGATCAAGCCTGGGTCCTCTAGTAGAGCAACAAGTGTACTCTTGCAGCCAATCTGTTGCTCCAGTCCATTTTCAGTTTTTAAAGAAAAATACAGGAGTGGATTAGTCAGAACTGTCTTTTACTCATGGGGCAAATATTGAATAGACTAGATTGAGCCCTAGTATGGACGGAGAGGATCGTTACCGTCTGGAGTATGTTAGAAACACAGACTTTGAGGGTCAAGGGTCCACTCTATAGTGCTTACCTAGTACCTGAAAGGCCTTTGCTCCATCCCCAGCACCAGAAGAAAAGAAAATTTCAGAATTGCAGACTTCAATCACTATACCTTTAGAGTCAGTTTAAGACAACTTTGGTGTCACACACATGCCTATATGTGGATAAGGGATGAGGAGAAGGGAGGACGAAACGGAACATGTACTGAGAAAGCAGAGTTCAAACTGATGGCAGAGGAGACGTGAACTCACAGACAGACATATGTAAGGCTGGGTTGGGTGGGGGTGGACACACAGTTGGTTTGTCTTCTGTTTGTTTGTTTTAGTGGCAAGGTTTCTAATCCCATTTACACACTAACAAGTCCTAAATTGACATTTCCATTCCATACATTTTTCTGTATTTCCAGACTCCTACAAGGGATGTTTCTTTTGGCTCTTGTACTTACTCGTATCTACAGTCTTGATGTCTAAACAGAATTCTACATCTCCATCCCTAGCCCACCTTCATCTTTCTCCCTACCCCCATCCCAATCCACAGTTTTAAGGAATTTTTGCAGTAAAGGACTAGAAAGCTGGGCAGTGGTGGCACACACTTTTAATCCCAGCACTTGGGCGGCAGAAGCAGGGGGATTTCTGAGTCCAAGGCTAGCCTGGTCTACAGAGTGAGTTTCAGGACAGCCAAGGCTATACAGAGAAACCCTGTCTCCAAAACAAAAGACAAAACAAAAAACAAAAACAAAAAAAATCTAGAGGAAAAAAATTAAAAAAAAAAAGGACTAGAAAAAGATCAGATGCTAATTTTTGAAGTATTTATTTCTGTAATCAATAACAAGTTTTTTCTATTTTTCTTTATCTCAAATGTTACAGAGCAAAGCTCTAGCTAAGATGGATATTTTGGTGAACAAGACAGAAGAACTGACAGAGAATATTCTCAAGTGGCGAGAACTACAAAAGGAAATTTCCCTGTATATCCCCAAAATGCTAACTGAAGAAAGTCATCTTCATGAACTTGATATAGTGCCTCCTTTACCTTTTTTTCTTAAGGCTTACACTGAAACCTCTAATGCCAAGTGATGCCATCTTTACTTTCGATTTATTACATGCAGTCAAAGAAGTCCATTTCTAGATTGTTATGACAGGGATATTGATAGGTTTTGTTGCTAGCAACACTGAAAGAGCCTTCTTAATATTGGAATAGCAGAGCCAGAAAGATGTCTCAGTGGGAAAAGCTCCTGCTTCAAGCCTCACGGCCTGAGTTCAATCCCTGGGATCCATGTATCAGAAGAGGATCACAGATTCCCACAGATATTTGATCCTGTGATGTCCACACATGTGTCATCATATGTATGTACCTATACACACAAAATAGAGAAATGAAAGTAAGAGAGAGCACAGTGGAGTACCAGAATTTTAGGTTCATTAGGATCAAATTGACCTTTTTTACATGTTTTCACTCTCTTCAGTGAAGCTTAAAATTGATCAACTATATGTATGATAATTTATTATAAGCGAGTTGAACATTCTTCAGATAGAAGATTTTGTATTATGATACTGCATTACATCTTTTAAAAACATTTCTGAATTGAAATGTTCCTGAGTCTAAAACTGTCATGATTATTCCTGTGAGGTTGAAGAATAGCTACGCACCAGGACTGTTATCCTTTGAAGACTTCATAAAGTGGTGATTTCTTAGCTGACCCATCTAGAAACTTCTGTAATAAGAGGATGAGAAGAGCTCAATGCGATCAGACTGTACAATGTAGTTTGTGTGGGATACTTTCTTTCCTTCTGAGAGTCTAGGATGTTGGTTCATACCAAGTAGAATGTACTTTTGGTCCTGGTCCCTGGCAGCATTGCAGAGCACCTCATCCCTAATAGTTTTGGTGGTAGAGAGCAGTTAACAAATGTAACAGTTGAGTTGCTGTGCTAAGTCACAGCCGTGAGTGTGATGACACTAAGTCTCATAACTCCTCTTAGCAGATCACTCACTGACTTGGTTGTATTCTTAGGACTGCCTGGGAAATAAATGCTGTGGATGTGTGCTGGCGGACTTGGGGCCAACAGAGAAGAAACACTGTCTTCTTTAACAATTTAGAAGTTTTTGTTTTTGTACTTCCTATATGTAGCCAAGGTAGAACTTAAACTCACTGTGTAGCCCAGGCTGGTCTCAAACACATTTTCCTTGCCTCAGCCTCCCAAGTGCTGAAATCACAGACATGTGGCATCATATCTGGCTAAAGTTTAGAGGGTTGTAATGGAAAATACTGATATATTTTATCTACTCTTAGGGCTATTCTTAAGATGGAAGCTAGTGTACTTAAAGTAGAGATTGTAACAACTGTCCCAAGATTTTCTCATTTATATCAGTACTGTAAGTACTTCTGCCTTATGTTTAAACTGAGATCTGTTTTCCTTTAAAATGTGTGCATCAAGATTTCCTTACTGTTGCATTCTGCACTGTGGGAGTTTAGCGAACCTGCTCATCATACTCTTGGTGGATAGTAAAGTAGATGTTCACAAGGAAGCAGGATCTTTACCCCCACAGGTCCCTGTTAAAGCAACAGATGATTGTCTTTACAGTCTCCAGCCTTTATACATGTGCCATACAAGGATGGTGTGGAGATTTTGATCTTCACATAGACAAGTCAGTAAAGTCCTTATTTATATTTCATCTCAAATCTCCTTTAACATCTATTCATTTTCCTTGTATGAATTTTTGTGTATTTTATGTATAAACATATTCATTATTTTGTCACTATCAGTGTTCTTTGTAGTTTTGTAATCTTTATTTCTATTAATGACTCAAGCTGTAAAAATAAACGAATTTCAACTAAATGTGGCTCCAATATGAATCCCAAGTAACAGAAAAAAAAATACTCTTAGCTTAACACATACAACAGAGAAGCATTCAAGTTATCTGACTCACAAAAGCTTAAAGTAAGTTAAGCCTATCTATTCTAATATAGAGAGAAAGGCTTATTTTATATTAGTGTGGTCAATAAGTAGAGTGAGTTGGTTTATAGAAGACAGTTACCTGGGATGGAGAGAGAATTGGATTCAACAATCCTCTGGCCTCTGCTTGCCAAATATTGGTAATACATTGTACAATTGTCATTGTATCTGGATTGAACAAGTGTTTATTTTTATTTTTGTGAAATTTGAGGGCAGTTCTAAGGATAGGTAAGCTGTAGATCTCTACAGTTTCATGGAAGAAGAAGATGGACAAGAAGAGAAAGCTATGAGTTAGCAAAAAAAACAGGCAAGAGCTGAGGAGGTGACTAAGTGGGCAAAAGTTCACAGGCAAGGGTGAGGACCTGAGTACAAATCCCCAGAACCCACATAGAACTGGATACTCTACAGCTAAATGGGAGGCAAAAGGAAGGCCAGCTAGTTCCCATATGAAGCTGCAAACAAGAGATCCTGTTAAGAGAGGTGAGAACTAACACCCAAGTTTCTCCTCTGACTTCCACACTTGACCACAGTCCTACACCTATAGAAATAAATAAGCATGCAGGCCTAGCAGGGGAAGTTGGAGGTGGGGATGTCAGGCAAGCAGGCTTAGCCACGAGGATTTGATCAAACTTTTTTTGTTTGTGTTGTTTTTGTTTCTGAGACAGGGTTTCTCTGTATAACAGCTCTGGCTGTCCTAGAACTTGGTTTGTAGACCAGATTGGCCTCAAACTCAGAGATCTACCACCTGCCTCTGCTTATCAAGTGCTGGAATTAAAGGTATGTGCCACTACTACTTGGCCTTGGTCAAGTTTTAAAATTCGGCTTCTACATGTAGATAATGAAAAAAAATCAGGAATGTGCATGTTCTACTTACATTAGAATAGGTATGTGAGATTTGTCAGTGTGATTCTAGAATAATTATGTCAATTTGTAGACTATTTGGGATGACTCTTCCTGGCTTTTGTAGCTCTTTATTTCTCTGGCCTGTGACTGCTACCCTCAGCTCTCATTTTTGTCCTTTTGGAGTTTCAGTGAAGTCAGGAGACTTGAAGAAACCATATAGGGAGAGAGTGGGGAAGAAGCCAAAATATAGTTGATACTGTAATGAGTTAGTATGAGTCATCACATATGAGATTTTCTCAGATGTTTGTAAAACAAATGAAAAATAAAAGATGCTACAGAAATGGCTCAGCAGTAAAGAGCACTGGCTGCTCTTCAGAAGGTCCAAGTTTGACTCCCAGTATGGCAACTGTTATAACTTCAATCCCAGGGGAACCCAATGGCCTACTGACAAGGTGTACAGACCTTACATTAAGGCAAAAACATTCATACACAGAAAGAAAATAAAAGGAAAAGGTTTAAGAGCCCCAGTATGGTGGCACATGTCATTGTAGCAGAGGCTACAATTAATACTATGTCCGATACTATGTCGATGTCTTGTGAGTTTGAGGCTAGCCAGTCCACATACCAAGTTCCAGTTTCAGCACAGTCAGGGTTATATAGACAATTCTGTCTGAAAAAAAAAGTTTTAAATGGGATTTGGGAAGATCACTCTTATCAGTAAAGTGCTTGCCACAAAAGCATGAGGGCTTTTTTCAGCCTCCATGTAAAAGCCAGGCACATACCTGTAATTCTAGTGCTAGGGAAGCAGAGATAGAGGAGCTCTGAGACTTGCTGGCCAGCCTATCTAGCCAAATTGGTGAGCTTCAGATATAGTGAGCGGTTTGTCTCAAAAAATACAGTGAGAAGTGACTGAGGAAGATAGCCTGTGTGTCCATGTCCTGAGCACACATGCACAAACATGAATATGTGCATGTACACAAATCTAAAAAAGTTGTTCAGTCTCAAGTAAGTGAGAGGGTGTGATTTGCAGTGCTGAGGACCAAGCCCAGGGCACATATTCCCAGAGGTTGAGTTGGCAAGACAAAGAGATGACAAGTGTGCGTCCCAGGCTAGCCTGAGCTACACAGCAAGATGCTGTCTCTAAAAAATATTAATAAAAATATTTATTCCTCTTACCTGTAAGAAAAATTGGGGTTTATTCAGAGAATAAATAAAATTAAGATTATTAATCTTAATTTTAACAGATTAAGGCATGAGTTGTGAAGACGAGTAGAAACCTAGACTTTGAAGTTTTGATGCCAGTAATGAACCAGTATATTTGATAGTTAATGGTATTGTGGTTATGTCAAAAATGCATACTAAAATATTTATGAGTGAAGTGGGCTTTTTTGTTTTTGTTTGGGAGGTTTTTGTTGTATTGTCTTGGTTTTTTTTTTTTTTTGTTTGTGTGTTTTTAAAACAAGGTCTCATATATCCCAGGTTGGCCTGGGATTTGCAGACCCTTGCTAATGCCAGGATAACAAGTATGTGCCACTGCACCCAATTTCTGTGTGAATGGCTTTGTGAATGCCAGGCATACGTTTGACCAATTGAGCTACCTCCCTAGCCTTGAGTGAAATAATTTAAAAAATTATAGGGGCTGGAGAGATGGCTCAGTGGTTAAGAGCACTGGCTGGTCTTCCAGAGGTTCTGAGTTCAATTCCCAGCACTTACATGGTGGTTCATAGTCATCTATAAAAGGATCTGGTGCCCTCTTCTGGCATGCATGTGTACATGCAGCCAAATACTCATGCATAAAGTAAAGAAATAGACAAAAGTAAATAAAAATCTTTAAAAAAAAAATAAGAAAGCTGGGCAGTGGTGGCGTACGCCTTTAATCCCAGCACTTGGGAGGCAGAGACAGGTGGATTTCTGAGTTCAAGAGTTCGAGGCTAGCCTGGTCTGCAGAGTGAGTTCCAGGACAGCCAGGGCTACACAGAGAAACCCTGTCTTGAAAAAACAAACCAAAAAAAAAAAAAAATTAAGAAAACAAACCTAGATTTAAAAAAATTATAATATTCCAATTATGTCATGCTCTATATCCTGACAATAAATACATTATTTCAGCATGAATAGAGAACCTTTCCTGGAGACTGGGGTTCCAAATGAGTCTAAATTCTGAACCAGCTGTCTAGTACATTACTCTATTGGTGCTTTCAAATGGACAATAAAAAGGAGCCTACATGACTCATAGTTCTAGTTCTGCCTCCAGAGTGCTAAAGAGGCCTCCTGACTGGTCCCTGGGCTCTACACAACTCACTTCTCAGACTAGTCTCCACACCAGTCAGAGTAGTCCTTTTTTGTTTTTATTTTTCAAGACAGGGTTTCTCTGTGTAGTCCTGGCTGTCCTGGAACTCACTCTGTAGACCAGGCTGGCCTCGAACTCAGAAATCCGCCTGCCACTGCCTCCCAAGTGCTGGGATTAAAGGCGTGCGCCACCACTGCCAGGTTTAGAGTAGTCCTTTAAAGGGAGACATCAGGGTCCTGTTCAGCCAGTAAAGGCTCATTCCACCAAACCTGCAGACCTGAGTTTGATAGCTGATACCCACATGACTGCCAAGTTGTCCTTCATTGCTAAAATTCCTTCTCAGAGGGTGACATAAGCAATAAGCAATGTCTATTTTTCCTTAGGACTGAACAACAAACAGAGTCTCCAGGAGAGGTTCTCTATTCATGCTGATTTGCAATAAAAACTACTGCTGAAATAATATTTTTATTATCAGGATATAGAGCATGACATAATTGGAACATTATATATTTTTTTAATCTAGGTTTACTCTAGGGGTGCTAATAAGTTTATTGGGCTTCCTTACAGAACATGGGTAAGGGGTTACTTATAGGATTATGGGTTCCCTTCTCCCTAAAAGACAGTCTTTACCAGCAGGGATGATGGTTTTCCCATAGCTGTATGGATAGAAGACAGCCCTTTCCCTCCCACCTCGTCTATGCACTCTAACTTCTGCCCATGTTAAGTGCAATTAGGGCAGAATTACATGCAACAGATGGTTTAGAGTGGCTGAATACCCAGTTGCTGATCCCATGAATTCCCCTGCCTTCCATGAGGGGATGTAAACAGTCAAGCCCAGCTGGAGTGTCTGAACTCCCAAAGATGGTGACCTCTGTAGCGGGATATATTGGAAAAAGCAAAGGCGCCAGCCCGGGAGCGCTGGCCTTGGCTCCATGAGATGTTAGCATGACTGCTGTCTCTGCCAGTCAGCTCTGTGGAGTCTATGGCTCTAAGCATGGCTCAAGGGCCAACTCCACCATCCCCATGTGGTAGATATTTTTTCCTAGTACCCTGTAGAAAGAAGACTCTTAATGCTTAAAGATTATCCAATGGATTTATATATTAGCAAATGCTCAATACACAAGATGCCCACACAATCAGAATTATTGACCCAATAGCTAACCTTTCAACATGAATAACTACCCGAGACTCCTAGAGGCATTTACGTCTGCCTCCATCTTGCTTCTCCTCCTCCTTCCCTTCCCTCTTCCTTTCTCCCTCCTCCTGTCAACTCCTAGCTACACCTACCTCTCCTACTGCCCAATCACAGAGCTCCATTGCAAATACAATGGGCAGGAAAGGTTCCTGCAACAGACCTCCATCCACATTCTATGGCATGCACATCCACACACACACCAATTTGAAAATTAGAACATGTAAGTCAAATAATTTTACTCTTTTCTCCAAAACTTTCCTATGTTTCCCAATTCACCGAATAAAGCCCAGAGAGGACTTGTGACCTCATGTTAATTCCATGATCCTGGCTCTGCACCTCCGTCTACCCCCATGAAGGCTGTCTTACATACATGAGGCCTTACATTGACCTGCTCCGTCTGTCCGTTCACACAACAGTATGGCTTTTGTTTTGTTGTTAGTTTGTTTTATTTTGATACCAGGTCTTGTTATGCAGTCCAGGATAGCATGGAACTCAAAATAATTCTGCCTCAACTGAAGCAGGACTCTAATTACACACCCCTCCTATTGCATGGCTTCATGATCCTGTTCTCTTAACAACTTGTTTTGCTTGTTTGTTTGTTTTATTTTTTTGTTTTTTGTTTTTTTTTTAATCAATGACATTCTTCCAGAGAATTTCTGCTTCTTCCTTCTCACATCTCCAGTACTTTTTTTAATGTTTTATTATGTACACAGCATTCTGCCTTCATGTATGCCTACAGGCCAGAAGAGGGCATCAGATCTCATTATAGATGATTGTGAGCCACCACATGGTTGCTGGGAATTGAACTCAGGACCTCTGGAGGAGCAGACAGTTCTCTTAACCTCTGAGCCATCTCTCCAGCCCCCTGTTCTTGGTTTTTAAAACATACTTTAAATTTTAATTTGCTGCACGATTAAACATTTTTTAAAATTGTTTTACCCATTAGTCTACTTTCCCAGTTCTGTGAGGTCAGAGGTTTCCCAGACAGGTATGTTCTGATTGCTTAGAACAGTGCCTGCCTTAATAGAGGCTTGCTTAGGAAGTACTATGAACTAACAGTCTCTGAATAACTCCCCAGCCTTACTCTCCTCAAAAATATTAGAGTGTCACTGCTATCAGTGAGTACTTTAAGAACTTGTATAGACTAGTAACTGTCTCTCTAGCTACATTAAGAATTTGTATAGAGCTGGGTGGTGGTGGTGGCGGCGGCGCACGCTTTTAATCCCAGCACTTGGGAGGCAGAGGCAGGTGGATTTCTGAGTTCAAGAGTTCGAGGCTAGCCTGGTCTACAGAGTGAGTTCCAGGACAGCCATTGCTACACAGAGAAACCCTGTCTCAAAAAAGCCAAAAAAAAAAAAAAAGAATTTGTATAGAATAGTAACATAGTAACTGTCTCTAGCTACATTAAGAATTTGTATAGACTAGTAACTGTTTCTCTAGCTACATTAAGAATTTGAGCTCCCAGGGTCTAAACCACCAGCCTGGGAGCACTTAGGGAGGGATCCAGGGCTTTAGCTGAATATGTAAGAGTGGAGGGCCCTGCTGGGCATAGGTGGAAGAAGAGAACCTTGACCTCATGAAGGCTGGACGCCCCAGGGGGTGGGAATTTTGAGGGTGGGGAGGTGGGGGGGTAGATAGAGGCTACATCCACAGAGAAGAAGGAGGAGGGGTGAGGGGATAGGGGGTTCCTGGGTGGGTGGGTGATGTGGTAAGGGGACAACATATGAAATGTAAATAAAACATCCAATAAAAAAAAAGAAAGAAAAAAAAAGAATTTGTATAGAATAGTAACTGTCTCTAGCTACATTAAGGCTGTCACTCTTTTGTTCCCTTTTATTTTCCTTTGCACTTCCTGCACAATATTACACACATTTAGATATTTATTTCCTTTTCCATAAGATCCTAGTTCCCGTGAAGGAAGTGAATTTGTTTTTTTTTTTTTGTGTGTTTCTTGTTTGTCTTGGCTTTGTGTGTGAATGTCCCTCCTTCCTCCCTCCCTCCCTTCCTTTCTTCCTCTCTTATTTTTTTCTTTTTTTGTTTTGTTTTGTTTTGTTTTGTTTTTTGAGACAGGTACTCTCTGTGTAGCATTGGCTGTCCTGGAACTTGCTCTGTAGAGCAGTCAGGCCTCAAACTCACGGAGATCCACCTGCCTCTGCCTCAATTTCTAAGACTAAATAAAGGCTTGCAGGACCACTGTCCAGCTTGTGTAAGCTCTAACAGTAATGTTAACAATACAATGGCTAACCCTACCCCCACCCCTCTCTAATCATGATGTCTGAAGATTCAGAAGTCTTCAGTAGACACAAATTTGTCACCATCAGAAACCAACCCTTGTTTCTGTTTTGTGTGTGTGTGTGTGTGTGTGTGTGTGTGATACAGGAACTTCCTATGTGATGGTCTTGGAACTCCCCACTGTTGGAATTGTTAAGCGTTCATCAGCACCACTGGTGGTGAAGGGGTTTTGCTCCCTTCACCTTCCAGCTGGGCTTGAGGCCTTACAGATAAAAAAAGCTATTTCTTATTTGAATAAACCAGTTCTGATTAGACGGCAATGTGCTCTGTATGTACTATAAATACTGCTATGGCGGCAGTGAAGTTCCAGGCCAATAGACAGAAACTTGCTAGTAAGTTAGGAAAAAACAAGAAAGAAATAAAGAAAGAATGAAAGAAAGAAAGAAAGGAAGGAAGGAAGGAAGGAAGGAAGGAAAGGAAGGAAGAAAGAAAAGAAAAGAAAAGAAAAGAAAAGAAAAGAAAAGAAAAGAAAAGAAAAGAAAAGAAAATGCCTCTTCATTAAACACATTTTGGAATTACAAAATCATTCGTTTTGCCCACTTCATTGCTGTTGTTTTGAAACCGGATTTCACGCTGTACTCCAGTCTGACCTCAAATCACCATGTAGGCTGATCTTGAATTCAAAATAATAATATTTTGGTCAGAGCTCCACGATAGGTTCCACTTTATATTTGACCTTAAAATTTAGCCGCAGTTTTGACATAGCAGGCTAATAGGATTTTAAAAAATTACTAATTTCCTTCATGAACTTTCAAGTATTAACCAAAAATTCAGTCACCAGATTTTAGAACAAAAGAGGTACTAAAGCATGCGTAGGGGGAGTCTAAGGCGAGAAGCATGGAACCAGACCAGGTTGTCCAGCCCACCTGTCTCAGAATCGGGGGAGGCTTGGCGGGCCCCGCCCTTGTCGGGGATGGGTAGCACGAACTTGGGCGGGGGCGTTCAGGGACCTGAGGGTGGTGACGTGAGGCGAGGAGTTCCATCCCACCTACCTCAAGATTGGCCAAGGCTCGGCAGGCCCCGCCCCTGTCGGGGCGTCTGCTTGCACAGGAGCCGGAGCGTCTGGAGTAATGAGAGGGTGGGGCGAGGCGAGGAGGCCCAACCCACCTGTCTCAGGATTGGTTGACTCCTAGCGGGCCCCACCCCTTCGGGCGAGGCTGGGGCTGCCTCCCGGCGGCGCGTGGGACGGGCGGGGCAGTCTGTGGCTCTTGCAGTGCCCGAGGCTGGGTCTGTTCGCTGGACGCCGGCCAGGGATGCTTCCGCCGGACTGCTGTGCGGGTCTTGGGTTGTGGCAGAGGGATGGCGAATGTGCAGGTGGCCGTGAGGGTCCGGCCTCTCAGCAAGCGGTGAGTCTGTCAAGAGGGGGCGCCTGAGGGGTCAAGTGAACTGAGAGGAGCGCGAGATCCCTGCCTTCCTCAGGATGGACTGGCGCGAAGAAAAACAATTAGGCACAAATTGTCACGGGGGCTCAGGGTCCAGAAGGCCTGGAGGGATAGGACTTCGCGTCCTAGGAGATAGCGGTTCCTGTGTGGCTCCAGGGCTCGATGCCCTGTGTGCAAGTCCGTGGTGACCTGCCAACTAGGGTTTCTAGGGACCCTGGCTTGGGTCTTGGTGCACCTAGTAGGGCCTTTCTCACGGAGCATGACGTGAGGACATACAAAAGGATGGGCAGACTCCACTCCTTTTGGTGTTCTGGGAGTACCCAAGTGAGGACTGGAGGCTGTGTGTTAGTATATACACATGGGATTGCTCCATGAGGACATAGGAAAAAGAATTCTCAGGATATGGAAGGGAAATTGAGGCCCAGAGAGACTACGGTTTCAACTTGTGCCCAGCAGTTGGTGTGATTTAAAGACTGAACTGTGACATAGGGGAAGTTTCTCCAAACGCCTGTTCTTGGTGTCCTCCGTGCTAGTTCCTAGTGCAGGAGTCTGATTCTGCACCTCTCAGCCCTTGAGACATCTAGTGTGTAGGTGCATGCTTCATCCTCTTTTCCTCTCACTTGGAAAGTCAGAGAACGCTTTGCCCAAGAGTTGGTGTCCAAGCTGTTCTGAATGATCTTTGAGTTTTCTGACAAGGGGAAGTGCAGAGTTCTTTAAGAACAGGAAGAGAAAGCAAATTTAGGCTCTTAGGGTCTGGATGGAAGACTTGGACATCTGCTTGGGTTGAAGCAGGAGATTGATAGGTGATGAAACTGGCAGAGTGTGGTTCTAGACCATACAACATATATTGGAATTGGTAGATTTTTTTTAACTGTCCAGTACACAAGATCATTTGGTATTTGGAAACTGAGGTCAAAAAGGGCATTGTCTCCTATGACAAAAATGGTTCTGTGTGGGGTTAGGTTTGTCCTTGTAGAGGCCATCTGCTTTGAAAAGTTTTGACAGAATGAGAGCAGTGAGATGGGAGGAACACAGAAGAGTGTACCCCAAACTGCTGTGGTTTGATTGGTAAATGGTTTTTAAACATCTGGCTTTACATCACTGCCTGTGGTGACTCAGGGCTGGGGGCTTCCTGGGAGTAGCTGCTGTCTGAGAGGAGATAGCTGCTAATAGATCTCATTCTTTCCAAACTGTCTTTTAGGGTTCTTAGGGACAGCGACATCAACCACTTACTCTAACTTTTTAGTTCCTTGGAAACTAGGAATTTCAAATAGCATGGATTAGATTAAGAAAATGATGTTGAAACTCCTTTGTTACTTGCAGTCACTGCTAAGAATAACATATCTCATCCAACAAAAATGGAAAACCAGGAGACTTACTTGTAGCCCCCGTGTAAAACCTTGAGAATAAGTGGTAGACTGTCAAGTCTCGGATCTCCGGGTGTGAGCAGATTTTTAGCAGGCTGCCGATTCACAACCATAGACTCAGAGGTAGTTATGTAAACACTCGGTGCAATCTCAGCCAAGAAGTTCATACCAGACCATTCTTCAATTCCCACAGAATTCTGCAGAGATAGTGGCAGTACCCACTGTTCATTGGGGCTGTTTTGTGTGTGTAGAATCTGCTGATTGTCTGTACTGACATTCAAATAAGTCATCAGCACTGATAATTGTACTTGTGAAGGATCCATTAAAGTCACCTAGCCAAAGCTAACATTATTTTTTTTCCAAATGAGAACATTGTCTTGTTTAAATTCTAAAAGCAGGATTTGACTTGCTACACCATGCTGCTCCTTTCTGAGATGCTCAAAATTATTCCTTTGTTAGGTTGTTCTATAGATCTAGAGAAGACCTTGAACAAAATAACAGCACAGAAGTGGTTTTGAAACACTAGCCTTGACCTCAGTTGTTTGTCATTGTGAGATGCTGTCCTTGTCTGTCCAGACTCGTTCACCATTGAAGAACACATCTGCCCAGTCTCTGCTCTGCCCCTACTGTCCTGTACTTTTCACAGGATGCATTATTTTTCCCCGCTTTTTTAGGATTCTTATGATACATGAGAATCTGTCTCAGAAAACAAAAAGTGTTTTTTTTCCTCACTTAAATTCTGTTCTTATTTCTTAGGGAGACCAAAGAAGGGGGAAGAATTATTGTGGAAGTTGATGACAAAGTGGCAAAAATCAGGAATGTAAAGGTAAGCCTGAATTTTTTTCCTAATTAAGAACTATTATATAATTAGGTGGCCTCTTGGGGTGAATATGTTTAATATATGAGAGAGCAGGAGATGTAAGAGGATTGTAGGGAAAGTTTGGACCAATCATAAAGCAAATAAACGACAGATAATTGTGCTTAGACTCCAGAAGATGTGGTGTTTTGGTCCATGGTCTGATAACTAGAATAGTGCAGCAGTTTTGGAAACTGATTAGTAGCTACTCTGAAACTAACCCCAGGGATGTAATAAGGGCCATGATTAGCTTAACTCATGCCAGGGCTAATTTGTGTGTTTGTATAACTCACCTGACCACCACTTAAACTTCATCCTGAGCCCCTCAACTGATAATACTTTATCCATGGCATCCTTAGGAATTTTAGCATTTACCTGATAATGTAGGGTTTGTTCTGACCATAATGTTGTCTAGGTATCAGACGTTAGCCTTCAGATCCCAGAAGGCCACTAGCCTGAGTCTTGGTGCAGATGTTCTTCCACAGCCCTGTTCAGCTTCAGAGCACAAGTGGACAGGCACAGGGGACTTCCTTCTTCCTCTGCACCCTCTCCTAGAGTCAACTTCCTCCACCCTTCCTGATGTGGAAGATGAATGTGTTCTCCTTTTGTGGACCTTGAACAGTGGAAAGAAGCCAAGAAAGTGACCACATGACAGCTGCTGTAGCTAGCTTGTGGTGTTAGCCAGCATTGCCAAGAACTGAGGAAGCTGAGGCAGAGCAGAGGTTATAGACCCCAGCCTCAGAGCTATGCCCTCTCTTGTGTAACTTCTGTGATGTGATTTGTTTCCTCTTGACATTAGCTCTTATTAAAAGAGAATGGGCCCTGCCAAAGTTTAAACAGGAGCTCCAGGAAGACAGGACCTTTCTCTCTCTGCCTCCTCTTACTTACCTCTCTTGCTAATCCACTTCATTGTACTTTTGGGTCTAGAGAATAGGCTTGGTCAAGAAGGAACTTTAAACAAATATTTATTTATTATTTTATGTATATGACTGTGAACCAGGTGTGTACCTCGTGCTCTAGGAGGCCAGAAGAGGGCATCAGATCTCCTCTCTGGGCCTGGAGTTGCCGATGGTTATGAGCCACCATATGGGTGCGGGAATCAAACCTGGGTCCTCTGGAAGAGCAGCCAGACTCTGAGCCATCTCTCCAGTCCTGAAGAACAAACTTTAGTTTTCCCTCTACACACCTTGGCTATTGACTTCCCTAAAGTCAGTTATCTACAAACCAGCTCTTACTCATGACAACCAGGTTCTTCTGTAGTTTCTGAATGGCTAGTGTCAGAGTTGCCTTTCCCTTTTCAAGCTTTATTCTTATATAAAATGTGTATTGAGAGTATATGTTCCCTTAATCTTTACCTGGGCTCTCTTAGTGCTGAGTTCTCCTCAAGGAGCTCCTCAAGGAGCCTTACTTTGCCTCCTGGAGCCTGGCAGAGGAGAATGGAGCAGCCAGCACACAAAGCATGCCTACAGGCTATGGTCATTTTGTAGTATCCTGCCCATTTTACATCTGTGAAGTAGGAATTAGGGGGGTTCATTCTTGAGTTTCTTTTACTCTTTGGAGAGGATGAAAGAGATCTTTGCAAGAGGCATGTTCTCACGCAGAGACCATTGTCACCTGAAAGCCAGAGTGTACATTTAAATATTAAGACTAGGCATTTCTGTAAAGAATGCCATTCTCCCCAGTACTCAGTACAGTTCCAAGTTTTGGCCCTACACTCCTCTGCCTTTGGATTATTCCTGGTCATTTATGTCAAAGACACCGACAGTTCATTCCTTCAAGAGCTTTCAATAAAAGCTCCAGATTGATGGAATCTTTTGGACCCAGGGGCTGTACTGCTCATCTGCTGTCAATATCCTCTGCAGAAATCCTTAGGGAAGAGGTGAGTGAGGAAGATGTCCCTTACAGGCTTTCTCTCCTGAGCTCATGTGTTTGTAAGCAGGAGACACGTTAGTGTCATAGGCATATTTAGTTCCTTGGGTCTCTATTTGTTTCTAATGAGATGGAGACAAGTGTTCTCTCTCTTCTTTTGTGGCTGTGATAAACATTCCAGGAGTTAGTCTAGGTCTCTGTAACTACAGGAGAACATAATCAAGAGCTCCTGTCCAGATTCCAGAGATACAACAAGGAAGAAACTGGATTCTGTGCTTAATTTTAGGTGGACAGTCGACCAGAGCGCTTTGGAGACACCCGGGAGAAGGTTGTGGCATTTGGTTTTGATTACTGCTATTGGTCAGTCAACCCAGAGGACCCTCACTATGCATCTCAGGAAGTGGTAAATGTCATTTTCCCTCCTTTTTCCTTTTTACAAATGTTTGCTATTAATTTACTTTTCAAGTTTATTATGGCAGTTGCAGTCTGGAAGTACTTTAATATTTTAACATTTGGGAAATCTCAATGCAAACTGGTTTTCAAGAGGAAAACTAATACATTTCGGACTGTTTAAAATTATTTCCATGATAGCATTGTCTCCTCAGTTTTTATAACTGGATACTTAGGTAAATTAGCATGGAATCTGAGTGATAGCTGTTTTGTATGACCCATTGGTTAGAGATGGTAGTGAGTGGCATCAGTTTTTTGAAAAATGATTCAAAGAGGTGGGAATAGACTGCTTGGTGGAGGAGTGGGAACTTCAGTGATGTCAATTTCCAGTTTGGGCCTCAGTGTGATTCATGTGGGGTTCAGTGCAGTTAGTCTTCTGCTATTGTATTGATCAGTAGGGCTCACCATAACCATGGGCTTGAATTGTGTGCAGCAGGACTGAGGGATCCTAGAAGCTAATATCTCCTTAGGATTTTTTTTTTATGTATATGAGTACACTGTCACTGTCTTCAGACACACTAGAAGAGGACATTGCATCCCATTACAGATGGTTGTGAGCCACCATGTGGTTGCTGGGAATTGAACTCAGAACCTCTGGAAGAACAGTCGGTGCTCTTAACCACTAAGCCATCTCTCCAGCCCTCTCCTTAGGATCTTAAGTGTGTATTTGTGCTCCTACACAGAATCTGAAAGGGAGAGATAGATAGTCTGCCAGACAGCAGGCGTGTATAGAGGTCAGTTCCAAAGCGATGCTGGCTGAGCATTGAGAGGACTGAGGCTTTGCTGGCTGGAGGAGTTGTTGGGCATCTTCTCGATGCCTTGTAGTTCTTGTCTATCTTTCTCAAGTTGTCAAAGCATCTAGAGATCTGGTCAGTGCATCTTTAGGGCATCGTTGTTTCTGGGAAGCAGTAGCGGTGTATTGTATTTCATTGGTTGAGCACTGTAGAAGGTTATGATTTCAGTCCTCATGATGGCAGTAAGCCTTGCTAGAACACAAAAAAAATCATCCTCATACTGGCAGTCATTAGGGTACTTTGTGACTAGTCTAGCCCTAAAGTTGAGAAAAAAAGTATATTTAGTAGGCATGGTGGCACATTCCTGTGCAAATTTGTTTCATGAATCTGTGAATATAAAATACCTTTTTTAGAGTTATGGGATGCTACATTAGACTTTATTTTTATTTTTAATTCTCTCTCTCTCTCTTCTCTCTCTCTCTCTCTCTCCCTCCTTCCTTCCCTCCCTCCCTCCCTCCCTCCCCCCCCCCCGTGTGTGTGTGCACATGAGTGCAGTGCCCTGGGCCTGGAGTTACAGGCAGTTGTGAGTTGTGAGCAGGTGGATGTGGATGCTGGAAATCAAGCTCAAGTCCTCTGTAAGAGCAGTATGTGTTCTTAACTTCTGAGCATCTTCCCAACCCTATGGGTCTTTGTTTTTTAATTCTAACATGCAATGTATGTTAGGCATCTGTCTACTGGTATTGGTGACACTTCCACTGAGATCTGCAAAGATTCAGGAAAAGAACTGCTACATAAAAGACACTGGTCTTTTCATTAACAGAAAGTATAAGCATTCTTTTCTTTTCTTTTTTGGTTTTTTGAGACAGGGTTTCTCTGTGTAGCCCTGGCTGTCCTGGAACTCACTCTGTAGACCAGGCTGGCCTCGAACTCAGAAATCCACCTGCCTCTGCCTTCCAAGTGCTGGGATTAAAGGCGTGCACCACCACCGCCCGGCTTAAGTATAAGCATTCTAAGAGCTGTTTTAGACTATCTAAGAGGTTGGTATCTGTAGTGTGTGTGTGTGTGTGTGTGTGTGTGTGTGTGTGCATATATGGTCATATGTATATATAAATTAGATATTAACAAGGTGTCACTATTCATAGATAGCTGTTAAGATGCCACCATTTATACAAAACCATTAACAAGATGATACCATTCAGAGATATCTGTTAACAAGCTGTCACAACTCATAGATAAATGTTAAAAAGATTTCACCATTCACTGTTAGGTGTTAACAAGCGTGTCATCAGATGTGATGGCGTGTACACACCCACCTTTCATCTCAGCACTTAGGAGGCAGAGCCAGACAGATCTGTGTGAACTGGGTCCAGTATGGTCTATATAGTGAGTTCCAGGCCATCTAAGGGTTACACAATTGAATCCTTGTTTCAAAAAACAAAACAAAACAAAACAGATGTTAATGTCACATCCACAGACAGCGTGTGATGATAATTAATTTCAGTTGTAGATTGATGAGCTCTAGACTCACCTGGCAGATGGCTCTGGGCGTGGCCGTAGGGATTGTCTTGATTAAGGTTAAGTGGGAACACCCATTCACTGAGAACGGAACCATTCTGTGGGCTGGGATCTTGGACTGTATTAAAAGGAGAAAGTAGGGTGAGAAGCCGGGCGGTGGTGGCGCTCGCCTTTAATCCCAGCACTTGGGAGGCAGAGGCAGGTGGATTTCTGAGTTCGAGGCCAGCCTGGTCTACAGAGTGAGTTCCAGGATAGCCAGGGCTACATAGAGAAACCCTGTCTCGAAAAACCAAAAAAAAAAAAAAAAAAGAGAAAGTAGGGTGAGCACTAGTGTTCATTGTGTTCTGCCTCCTGAGTGTGGATGCAGTGTGACCAGCCCATTTTAGCATCTGCTGTCTTACACTTTCATTGGATTAATAGACAGTAACCTGAACTGTGAGCCAAAGTAAACTCTCCCTATTCTGTTACTTTTATTAAGGTATTTAGCCATAGCAACAGGAGAAGTAACCAAGATGTCAGTAAGAGTGGGAGCAAAAGACTTTACCCACTAACCCAACCCCATAGCCCTCAGGCAGATTCCCAAGGCAGATCTTTGTTGATCAAAATGGTGTTGCACATCTTTAATCACAGAATTCAAGAGGCAGAGGTAAAGATCTATGAGTTCAAGGCCAGCATGGTCTATGTAGTGAGTTCCAGGCCAGCCAGGGCTACATGAGACCCTGTCTCAAAGAAAAAAAGGAAGAGAAGGGGAAAGGAGGGGGGGGGAAGGGGGGGGGAGGGGAGGGGGGAGGGAAGGGGAGGGGTAGGGGAGGGGAGGGGAGTGGAGGAGTGGGGAGCAGAGATTGAGGCTCTGGTGTCTGGGGAGTGTGATGGGATCACATAGCTGCCTTTATTACATAACCCTGTTGTTGCTAGCTTCCTATTATTGCTTTTTTTTAGAATTACATTTATTTGTGGAGAAGGTGTGTGTGCATGCCACAGCACACATAAAGAGGTCAAAGAACAACTTTTAGGAGACTTTGCTTTCCTTCCACCATGTGGGTCCCAGGGATCAAACTCAGGTCATCAGGTTTCGTGGCAAAAGACTTCACATACTGAGCTAACTCCACAGCCCTAAGGCAGATTCTTTTTTTTTTTTTTTAAATATTATTTATTTATTTTTATGTATGTGAGTACACTGTAGCTGTCTTCAGACACACACCAGAAGAGGGCATCAGATCTCATTACAGATTGTTGTGAGCCACCATGTGGTTGCTGGGGATTGAACTCAGGACTTCTGGAAGAGCAGTCAGTGCTCTTAACCTATGAGCCATCTCTCCAGCCCCCTAAGGCAGATTTTTAAGGTAGATATTTGTTGTTCAGAATTGCATTTATACCCTTTTAAAAATATTTGGACTTTCAGTCAAAACTTTTCTTCAAAATTGATCTTTGTGTGTGTGTGTGTGTGTGTGTGTCTCTGTGTGTGTGTGTGTGTGAGTTTATACTAATGCTAATCTGTTTCTGCTCTAAAGTTAGACCCCGGTTTGAGTTAAAGCATAGATACTAATTTACTGCCTTATTTTGGACAAGCTTTCTGAGTCCTATTTTTGTTAATTACATGTGTGTGTGTGTGTGTGTGTGTGTGTATTACTACCATTTTTGAGGTAGCATATATCTCAGAGTTATCATATGATGAAGGACTCGTTAAAGTAATTATGTTAGATTCCCACGTTACAGGTAGATACGTGAGTTTCTACGTGCTGTGGCTCAAATCCTGAACGACTGCTCTCTTACAGCAATGAGAAGCAAGCGCACACTTTTTTCTACCCCTTCTTTGAAGCAGATATTCCTCCTGAGACCAGAATGCTCCACTTGGGAAACTCAACTAAGTCCCTCCTGATGATGGCCAGCTGTGGGGTGGGAGTTCTCTGCTCACACACAGTATATTTACCCTATTGTATATTTGTAAAACTTCCCACAAGGAATTTTAGCTCAGCTTTACCCACCAGTGGCCATCACAACAAACCAGACTGTCAACAAAAATCAGGCCCTGCCCTTTGCAAAGCAATTGCCTCTACTCTCCTGGGAATCTTCATCTTAAAATAGTTTGTTATTTGGCTAAAATACATTACCCAAATCTTTATGACTTTTCAAGATTAAAAATTGTGTGGGTGAGGAGATTTTTCCTCCATAACCACTGAATCTAAAACTAAAATTACAGTAGTGAAATGATGTGGTTGCTGGTATTTTTATAGTTCTTTGGTCGTCATCGTACACTGGATACCAAACACCACACAACAAGTCTGTAAGCCTTTCAAGAGGAGAGAGAGTAGAAAGAAAACAGTGGGAAGGGAGAGAAAGTGGAAAGGGAAGAGGGAGAGAGAGAAAAAAGAGATAATAGATTTCCACCACTTTGGGACTTTACTCTGAGATTTTCAGAAACCTGGAGAGGCCTGGGAGAGGTACCATGCCTCCCTAGAACATGACTGTATCTGGGGGAATGCAGTAAAGAAACCACCAGAATGGCTGCTCCATGATTAGGGAGTATGTTTTCTATTGTGGATAAAAACAGAACATCCAGAGGCGTCTGGAAGGGTCCAGAGCAGAGAGAATGGGCTAACAGTGCAGAAGGTGAGAAGGGCCAGGAGGCTGTCATCTGGGTTTTGAAATGGGTTTGTGACTAGGGACTGAAGGAGCCTGGAAGCCAGCATAGGTTTTGATAGGCAACTGTAGGTATATGTCAATAGAGAGCCATATGTCTTTTCTGCCAGAGGCAAGGGAAATAGCTCCTTTTGGTGGATGGAACTGTTGCACAAGATCCTGAGGAATGCTGGCTTTTATCTAACCATCACTACTGCTTCTAAAGCCCAGGTTGTGCTAAGCCAAGACTCATTTCTGGACATACGCACTGTCTAAGACCTAATGGTGGTTAAAAGACTGTACTTCAGGAACCAAGAGGAAAACTGCATTAGAACAGCACACCTCGTGTGCATTTGTATGTGATTGTTTAATGTCATAATATTGACCCAAACATGCAAAGATGGGCTATAATGCCAAGTAGAGAACATGATTCAGTTTGCAGTTTATGGAGCATAAGAACTAGCTGGTCTCCGTGTCTGTTAGAATAGAACAGATTTCAGTTAATCTGCAGAGAATTATGTGTTGTTAAGATGTAAAGAATAGCCGGGCAGTGGTGGCGCATGCCTTTAATCCCAGCACTTGGGAGGCAGAGGCAGGCGGATTTCTGACCTCGAGAGTTCGAGGCTAGCCTAGTCTACAGAGTGAGTTCCAGGACAGCCAGGGCTACACAGAGAAACCCTGTCTTGAAAAACCAAAAAAACAAAACAAAACAAAACAAAAAAGATGTAAAGAATAGTTTATGGAGACTTTTGAATCCTGTTACGTGTTGTGGCTAAGTAGATTTCCAGAGTATTGAGTTGGGTGCGCACTTATGCTTACCAGTAATGCCAGGAGTCTGAGAGTCTCAGACCAGTATGGGCAACACGGAGACCTGTCTCAAAAAAAAAAAAAAAAGTAAGTAAATAAAAGACCAGTGTATTAATACTAGAAAAAGTACTAGGCACCATTCAGATTATTTTCTGTGTGTGCTCTAGTGCATGTGCCCAAGGTTGACTTCAGATCTTTCTTCCATTATTATATTTCACCTTTATTTTGTTTTCTACTATTTTAAAAATGTTTATTTTATTTATTATCACATGTAGGTGGGTATAAATATAGATGTCAGAGGACAACTCTGTGGAGTCTAGTCTCTCTTTCCATCTTAACATGGGTTCCAGGTCATCAGTCTTGCAAGACAAGCACCTTTCCACACTGAGCCATTTCACTGGCCTTCCACCTTTATCCTCTGAGACACTCTTTTCCAGAACCTAAAGCTCATTGATTTGGCCAGGCTGACTAGCCAGTGAGCTTCAGCTTGTCTCTGCTGGGAAGGGGGCCTGTGAGTGGTTACAGGCATGTCTGCTGTGCTTTTTATATGGGTTCTAGAGAGCTGAACTCAGCTCGGCCTGCTTGCCTGGCAGACACTTTATTGACTGAGCCATCTCCCCAGCCCAAGACTTTTTTTTATTATTCTTTTAGAAAAATTGAGATAGGATCTCAAGTAACTCAGGTTGGCCTTTGGCTTCAATCTTCACACTTTTGGGGTTGACCCGACTGGGTGACTAGGAAATGAAGAAAGGACAGACATGGGGTGCAAGAAAGCTAGGATTGCAGGCAGGGTCATGTGTTCTGAAGGAACTGCACCAGCAGCAGCCTGAAGTTTTATCAAGTTTATTTTATCCATTTGAACTAAGGAAATGGTTTATTGTACACACAACTGAATGAGGAGGCAGGTTTAGCCAAACTTAATAAGAGGTTTCTATGGGGAAACAATTTCAGACTTCGGTCACCCAGGAGGAGGAGCTGTGACGAGTTCCTGAATATTCTGTTTTTAGCTGAACACAGTCATTTTTAACATCCATACTTGGACTAGATGAAGGTTTTACCATTACCATGGATCTGACATTGGGGTCCTTGACATGGCTGTGTTCACATCAAAATACACATTCACTCAGGACTTTACCCACTCCCCAGAGGGCCTGAACCTGCTTTGTAACTCAGATGACCTTGAATTTCTGGTCTTCCTGCTTTTGGTAGGATTACAGGCAAGCACCACCAAGCCTGCTTTTATACAGAGATGGGAATCAAACCCAGAGCTTCATGCATGCTAGGTAAGCACTCTACCAATTAATGTAAAATATGTATTCCTAGAAACTTATTTCAAAGATGAAAGCTAGACACAAATTAAGTCATTAAGTCAGATTCTCTCACACACATGCATGCATGCACATATGCATTTTTCGCAAATACAGAATTGTCCTTAAATTGCAGGGAAGTGTCTGATGCTTATGGTGTTGGTAGGTAGGCACCAAGAACTGCAACATAAATGTCCCAGCCCAGGTGGTAGTATGCCATTAGACCAGCCCTAACCCCAGCTTTGCTCTGAACCGAGAGCAGGGCAATGTTGCTATCTAGTAATATGAAGGGATATTGAGCACCAGCTACTGGTTCTCTCCTGGGACCAGGGTTTGATTAGATGCTTCTGTTACAGAAGCAGCCCTTACTTCTGTCTGGGAACCTCATCCTATTACAAAATGAAGACAAGCTCTGCTATCTGCTGCTTCATGAAAGTAAGGAGGGTATGGAGAGGAGTCTGGCCTTCTCTTCTTTGGAATCTACTGAACTGAGAGAGTGAACGAAAGATTTGGGAAAAGAATAAAGATGGTGGAAAAGTGGCAGAAACTGAAAAGGGATTTTGAAGGTACAGCAAGAGCAGAAAATATAAGGAACAAAAATGGAGTGGAACAGAGAGTTCACTGAGAAGCAGGCACTGCTAGAATTATATTACTATGCAGAGTGGTTCTATTTCCATTTAAGGGTAACTGTGGGTTCTGAGAGAGTGAGTAGCTTCTTAAGGTCTTACAACCGAGTGATAGCACCAACAATCAAATCCTTGACTGGTGACAGCAGAGTCCAGGCTTGCGCACATAGCATCCTTCACAGTTTGTTCCTGTATTTCTAATGCCACACATCTTAAATGACCTCGTAATGATTAGTAAATTAATTGTTCAATTAATAATTTGATGGGTGACAGGTAAGCTAAAACTGCCTTTTTTTTTCAGAGACAGTTTTGTTTTTATTTTTAATTATGTGTTTGTGCATGAGCATATATGAAGAGGGTGTTGGATCCCCTGGAGTTGGGGTTCCACATGGTTTTGAGCACCATGATGTGGATGCCGTCAACTGAACTTGTGTTACTTGCAAGAGCAGCAAGCACTAGAGCTGGGGGAATGAGTCAGCCATTAAGAGCATTTGTTGCTCTAACCAGAGGGACCTAGATTCGATTCCTAGTAACCACTTGGTAGCTCATAACCATCTGAAACTCTAGTTCCAGGAGATACAAAGACCTCTTCTTTCTGGCATCTGAGAGTACTGTACACAGATATGCATGTGGGCAAAACACTTACACACATAAAAATAATAAATTGTAAAAACAAAAGTAGACTCTAACTTATTTTTTTTGCATTCAAAATTGATCCTAGTACTTTTTTTTTTTTTTTAACATGACAGGCACACAATTCTACACAGAGCTACATTCCCAGGTTCACCTTCTTGAATCTTGTTGCCCATTATAAGGCACCATCCCAGTTGACACAGATGTCAGAGTTTCTCTGCATTGCCTTTTCCTGGCTCATGCATGTGCTGGGGGAGCTCAGCCATGTGTGGGTGTCAGAGCATTTTCTCATGAATATTTGCAGAGCTATGTACATTCCATCCTTAGTGTTGTTTCTTTCTATTCAAGATGGAGTCAGAAGTAAAAGGGAGAGAAGTTTGTAAGAAAAAGCCCTTTTGTGCAGCAACTGGATGGGGCTTTGCAGGCCTGCAAGGGGGAGGGAGAGAGGCATGAGCCGATCACTGCAGTTTGCTCTCTCTGCCAGCAGCACAGCTGCTTAGCTCCGTAAGCACAGCCTTGTGCTGGATTTGGAAGAAATAAGGTCATTCTTTTGGCATTGTCTAACTTGTTTTTCCCCTTTCTCTAAACTTAACTGTGACTTTTAGAAGATTAGCTTTTAGATTCATAGAAACATCTGAAGAACAGAGTTCCCTAACACTAGAGGTTGCTGCTGATGCCAAATTCCTATACAAAAATAGGCCAGAAAAACTGGAAAATTCTTTTAAAATGCAAAAAGTAGTTTGAAGTGGTTTGTTTGTTTGTTTGTTTTGTTTTCCCCTGAGTGAGTCAAGGGTTGTAGGAATTCCTGGGCTATCTGGAGCCTTGGGGGTCTAGGCTGAGCAAAGGTTGTCTGTGAGGGAGGAACACTTGATAGACAGTTTCTGAGACAGTTGTCCTTGATGTTAACCAAGTGGTCTCACTTGCATCTGCAATGCTGAGAACTGTTCTTAGGCTCTCATCCTGTTCTCCACACTTGGGCTTGTTCTGAGGGCCAGTGCGATTGTCATCTCATTAAAGAGGAAGCACCCGCAGATGGTGATGACTGCTTTGAAGAGTCTTTGGGAAAGTGATTTCTAAACAAGAGTAAAATCATCTAAACAAGAGTAGAAAGTAGCCCTTTAAAAGACCCAAACTCTCTCTCTTTTTTTTTATTGGATGTTTTATTTACATTTCATATGTTGTCCCCTTACCCCATCCCCTACCCACCCAGGAACTCCCTATCGCCTCACCCCTCCTCCTTCTTCTCTGTGGATATAACCCCTACCTACCCCCCCCCTCCCACCTCCCCCCCCCGCAAAAAACTCCCACCCCCTGGGGCATCCAGCCTTCATGAGGTCAAGGTTCTCTTCTTCCACCTATGTCCAGCAGGGCCCTCCACTTTTACATATTCAGCTGAAGCCCTGGATCCCCCCCTAAGTGCTCCCAGGCTGGTGGTTTAGACCCTGGGAGCTGTGGTTGGTTGGTATTGTTGCTCTCCTCATGGTGCCGCAAACCCTTTCAGCTCCTTCAGTCTTCACTCTAACTCCTCTATTGAGAACCCCATGATCAGTTCAATGGCTAGTTGTGAGCATCTGCCTCTGAATATGTCAGACTCTTGCAGACCTCTGAGGAGACATCTATATCAGGCTCTTATCAGCATGCACTTCCTGACTTCCACACAGCATCTACCTTTGGTGACTGCACATGGGATGGATACTCAGGTGGAATAGTCTTCAGACGGCCCCTCCTTCAGTTTCTGTTCCTCACTTTGTCTCCATATTTGCTCCCTTGAGTATTTTGTTGCTCCTTCTAAGAAGGACCAAATCACCCCCACTTGGTCTTCCTTCTTCATGAGCTTCATGTGGCCTGTGAGTTGAGTCTTGGGCATTTCAAGGTTCTGGGCTAATGTCCAATAATCAGTGAGTGAATACCATGTGTGTTCTTTTGTGATTGGCTTACCTCACTCAGGATGATAATTTCTAGTTCCATCCATTTGCCTAGGAACCTCTCGAATTCATTGTTTTTAATAGCTGAGTAATACTCCATTGTGTAAATATACCACATTTTTTGAATCCATTCCTCAGTTGAAGGACATCTGGGTTCTTTCCAGCTCCTGGCTATTATAAATAAGGCTGCTATGAACATAGTTGAGCATATGTCCTTGTTATATGTTTGAGCATCTTCTGGGTATATGCCTAGGAGTGGTATAGCTGGATCCTCAGGTAATGCTATGTCCAATTTTCTGAGGAACTGCCAGACTGATTTCCAAAGTGGTTGCACCATCTTGCAGTCCCACCAACAATGGAGGAGTGTTCCTCTTTCTCCACACCCTCGCCAGCATCTACTATCACCTGAGATTTTAATCTTAGCCATTCTGACTGGTGTGAGATGGAATCTCAGAGTTGTTTTGATTTGCATTTCCCTGACGACTAAGGATACCAAACTCTCTTATATTTATATATGCATGCCATTGAGTTCGTGTGGCGGTCAGAGGACAGCTTCGTAGAGTCAGTTTTATTCCTTCTCCTCTTATGTAGGTTCTGTGCATTGAACTCAAGTGGCTAAGCTGGTGTGGTAAGAGCTTCTTCATCTTGCTGGCTCCAAAGGTAGCCTTTTAAACAAAGTATCTATATATCTGTCACAGTAGATAGTTGTGTCCAGCCTGGCTGACAGCAGCTGGCTTCCCCTGAGGAAGGTTTTCTTGCTCAGCCTTCCCAGGTGCTAAATCTTCTCTCTTTACACTATGGAGCAAGTCTAGTCCAAATCAGCACCGTTTCAATAGTCTTTGATTTAGAGAACCAGCACAGCTGATCAACAAAAGGCCTTCAGTCCCAGCTTTTGGGAGGCAGAGGTGAGTGGATTTCTCTGTGAGGCCAGCCTGGTCTATGTAGACATACTTATTTCCAGGACATCCAGAGCCTGTCTCAAAAAACCAAAGGGAGTCAGGGGTGGCCAGGTAATTTTTATTTTCAGTGATAAGAAGAAAGAGTGCTGTGGTTGTTTGAATATGTTTGGCTCAGGGAGTGGTATATTAGGAGGTATGGCCTTGTTGGAGGAAGTGTGTCACTGTTGGGGGTGGGCTTTGAGATTCTCCTCCTAGCCAAGTGGTAGTCAGTCTTCTGCCTGCCTAGATGCTGCTATGCTTCCTGCCTTGATGATAATGAATTGAACCTCTGAAACTGTGAGCCAGACCCACTTAAATGTTCTTTTTTTTGTGGGGTGGGGGGTGGGCTTCGAGACAGGGTTTCTCTGTGTAGCCCTGGCTGTCCTGGAACTCACTCTGTAGACCAGGCTGGCCTCGAACTCAGAAATCCACCTGCCTCTGCCTCCCAAGTGCTGGGATTAAAGGTGTGAGCCACCACTGCCCGGCTTAAATGTTCTTATAAGAGTTGCCTTGGTCATGGTGTCTCTTCACAACAATTGAAACCATAATTAAGACAAGTCTCAAAAAATCTAGTTCATTCATATTGTAGAAGATGAGGAGGAGAGAATAAGAGCTGGAGAAAAATGAGGGGTGTGAGATGCTGACTTCCAGGCATGACATGGCTGCTGTACTCTTTAACTCAAAGCAGCTGTGATTACTCGCACACAAGCTGGATCACACTGAGCCTGCCAGAACTGCATTGTGGGAAGGGCCGTGAGGCTCCACCCTTACTTGAGGATTTTAAGCAGTTAACAGTGGTGGGGGGAGAGAGAGATATTGTCTTCAGTAGAGTAGCCTCTGATAAAGTGCACATTTCTGTAATTCCTTGAAAAATAAAAGAGCAGAGGAAGAGAACTTGTAAAGTAAAAAGGGAGGAGTTAGGAAGAGGAAGTGAGGGGGACTTAGTATGAGGGGAGAAGAAAGGAAAGATTAGCAGGGCAAATAAAACTGAAATATAGTATGTACCCATATGAAAGTTTCATAATGGAACCCATTATATATAGTTAATATATGCTAATAAAAACATTTTAAAAATATGATTAACAATATGATTGCTCTCTTTGTAATGAGATAGATCCTAAATCTGTTGATTCTCTTCCAAAATTGAGAGAGACATTCTTGCCTGAGACTTGAAAGTAAGAAAACACATACACACACACCAGAGTGAGTGCATGCACACACATTTAACCTCAGCTCCTTGGATTTCCAAAAGGATCAGTGACTTCTCAGAGCATCATGTGACTCACTATTTAACTTGGAGTTTACTCTTTAGTTTCATTCTGTCATTTTTAACCAGGAGCCTGTAGGCCACATAGGGCCTATGATAACTATGAATGCTGCAAAACGCAAAAGTGTCACCTAAACTAAAATACTGAAGTAGTTTTGTTTTTTTGTGTGTGACTAGTTTTTGTATCTCAGTTGTGTAAGTTTTTGAATATGTGCTTTGTAGATGTCAGCATCATGTCAATAATGTCAAGAAATATTCATTGTATATCATGTAGTCCTATAACACAATAGGTGTATGGGTCTCATCTGCCTGAGACTGGCCTCAGTATATTACGTATGGGCTTTATGGAGGGCCCTGGTTCTGTTGTTTAAACATCAATAGAAATCTCTTCTCTTTCTGCAGAAAAGGCATAGTAAACAGTATTTTGCAACTATGAAGCAGGGGAATATGGGCTATTTATATTCCCTCTTCCTTCAAGTCTGAACACAATAAAAGCCTGAACTCCAATAATGACTGTGTGTCCAGGCATCAGTCAGTCTGGATTTTTTGGGGGGGAGTAGGGGATTGGGAAGGGGACAGGGTGGGTGATGACAGGGTCTCACTATGTCGCCCTTGCTGGCCTGAAACTTGGACATGTAGACTAGCCTGGCCTTGAACTCTTAGAGATCCACCTGCCTCTGCTTCCCCAGAGCTGGGATTAAAGGCATGGGCCACCACACCCAGCATAGATTTTGAAGCTGTAGAAGGCAGAACCCTGTGGAGCTGATATAAGCAGATGTGGAATTAAGCCCTAAAATTCTCAGTTTATGCAGTCTCTTAAGTAACTGTTGCTCAGAGGCATTTTTCTTGGGGATTTACTAGAAGTAGTCGATTATTCCTTTATCACTCATTTCATCGTTTGACTCCTATTTCTGAAGTCAGGCATTTAGGCACAAGACAGGTGCTTTCTAGGGATACTCACCGAGTTGATGTAGGAGGAAAATTAATACTGCTTCCATGGAGTTGAGAGGGACAGTGGTTCTACTGAGATGGAATTAGACAAGAATAGAAACCCTTAATTACTCTCTCTGTTTTTCTTCCCCTGTTAAACTGATCCCATCTTACTTGTGGTGGTGTTGTGGCGATGTTAAATACAGACATGTCATGGTCTCGGGCTGGTATGGTTTTTCCTTTTGTTCCACATCAGAGATTTCAAGAAAGTTAACAACTTCTTCCTTCTCTTTAAGCACCTGGAAACATTCCATGGAGTTTAGTGATTCAGTTTCAGGGTTTGGAAAAGTCAGAGTTAAGTTTGGAAGTATTTTTGTAACCAACTTGCAGCCATGGAAAAAAATGCTTTTTTTAAAAATTTGTTTTGTTTGAAACAGGGTCTCATGTAGTTCACACTTGTGCCACCATGCCTGGCGGCGGCGGCGGCTGCTGCTGCTGCTCCTCCTCCTCCTCCTCTTCCTCCTCCTTCTGTTCCTTCTTTTTCTCCTTCTTCTTCTTCCTTTTTTAGATTTATTTATGTATGTGAATACACTGTCACTGTCTTCAGACACACCAGAAGAGGGCATCAGATCCATTACAGATGGTTGTGAGCCACCATGTGGTTGCTGGGAATTGAACTCAGGACCTCTGGTAGAGCAGTAAGGGCTCTTAACCTCTGAGCCATCTCTCCAGCCCCATGCCTAGCTTCTTAAAATGATGTTGTTTTGAGATAGTTTCACTATGCAGACTAGGCTATCCTCAAACTTGTTCCTGCCTCTCCCATCCTCCAGCTAGGACTACAAATATGTGCCACCTTACTCTGCTGAACTATCATCATTTGCTCGCTACCCTGTTCTAGGTACTAAACTGGATATTTGAGTTCTGTTATCTCATTGGTTCTTCACGGCAACACAGCAACCCTGGAAAGTGAGTGAGTTAGCAAGGCCCCTGCTTACAGATGGGATAATTTGTCCCTGGTCACACTACTAAGGAGTGAATCTAGATTTAAACCCAGGTTTGCTGCCTCCAAAACCTTGATTTTTATATTAAGTTTTCCTAAGTGCTGTTTGAACTTGCTCCATGTCTTGACTGTGTGCTACAGTCTGATATTTAAAGTGTGAGATGAATTAGCTGACAATTAGAAGATACTGGACTGTTAAGTAGAAAAGACCAAAGGTCATGAATGAATGACATCTATTTTTTTTGTTTGTTTGTTTTTTGTTTTTTGAGACAGGGTTTCTCTGTGTAGTCCTGGTTGTCCTGGAACTCACTCTGTAGACCAGGCTGGCCTCGAACTCAGAAATCCGCCTGCCTCTGCCTTCCAAGTGCTGGGATTAAAGGCGTGCACTACCACTGCCCGGCGAATGACGTCTTATTTTCAGGCCCTCTTTGTGACTCTTCTCTTTCTGAGAAATGGGGAGCATCACCTAATTTTAGTTCTGTAATCAGAGTAAGTGTTTGTCTGTGGATCCAGTCAAGATGCCTTAGTCTAAATTACTTGACTACTTTCATGGACTTTAGTATTCTGTGAGATACAGGCAACAGCCTATACTTTGAGTCAGATGTTGAAGTGTGTGTAGCTGGCGGTGCTCCCTTGGGGGCTGGGATCTGCACACCAGCCCTGTAGTCAGTGTGCTGTTTAACTCTTTATGTAACTATGATAAATCCTCAATTTGCTGTCCTCCTGCCTCAGCCTCCTGAGTGCTGTGATTACAGAGCTACACTAGCTCATTGTGCTCTTTTTCTTCCCAGGATGTCTCAGCATTCCTAGCACCCCGTTTTCCAAGTAGGTTCTCTTTCATCTGTGGTATACCTTAGGATACCAGTTTCCCATCAGAGGAGAATGAATCTAAGTCCACCAGAATAAATCCAGAAGACCTAATATATGATGCTTTTGTTTTTGTTTGTTTGGAGACAGAGTTCCCTGTATAGGCCAGGCAGGCCTGGAATTAAGATCTTCTTGCTTCAGCCATGCCTGTTCCAGGAATATTTGTAAAGCTGGAGTTAGCTTTGTGTAGTTTGAAACTGACTTGAAGTCTGAGGGCTGAAGCGGAAGAAGTGGCTTGAAGCCAGTGTGTTTTGAGGTCTTGTGACTAATATGCAGCCTGCCCCTTCTATAAAGGCTTTGGGACTGGAGGAGGGGAAGGCTTTAGGCAGGAAGGTGTACTGCCAGTGGACTGTCTGAGGTAGATGCTGTACAGATCATCACAAAATCTGTTAAACTAAACCTTAAAGTGAGATGGGCTTCAACTGGCCTTGCTAAAGTATGAAACATGTACACTTTCATCTCTATTACTGACATTGACCTGGAGAGACCCTTCAGATTAAATTAAATTAAAAACAGGAAATAAGCTTCTAGCAGCATAATTGTCGGAAAAGTTTTTCCACATAGGCACAATCATTTGGGCTTGTTTTCCTTCCCCTATATTTATGTATGTGTAGTGTGCAGGCATATATGGAGTTGCCTGCATGTGTGCATGTGTGTGTGTAGGCCCAAGGTTGATGCCCAGTGTCTTCCTCAGTCACTCTGAGTTAAGTGCTGAGGCAGCCTCTGTTGCTGGATTCAACTTTTGCCTAATCTAGATGGAATTCTCTGTCTTCCCTTCCTGCATGCTAGGATGTAGGGTGAGCTGCCACACCCACCCAGCTCTTTTGTTCTAAGAACACAAACACTAGGTTTCACATTTGCCTTGTCTAGTGAGCTCCCCGCCCACCGAGCCATTTACTTGACTACCTCTTAGTGCCGGACCAAACCCATTATAAACAATGCTAAGGAGCTTTTATGAGCACACTGAAAACAGTGCTGTGTGCAACACTGACCTGGTGATGTGCTTTTGGATGAAGATAAAACATGTGGAAAGTAATTCAGGCGGGATTTAGACGAAAAGTACAGAACAGACATAATGAAATTTTCTTCCATATATTTTTTGTGAGCGTACTGGAGTCAGTCTATAGTTGGTATGCGTTCATTACTCATTCTTTCCATGGTAATGAATTCACTGTGTTACATGTGGGTGCCATGTCTGAGCCTCAGCCTTAAATGAGTTCCCTTCTTTCCAGTATTTGAGGAACTTGCCTAGGGTTTTCCTGTGATAGCAATTCCAAGGTGGCCCTGGACACAGGGATCCAGCTCCCAGGACTGCTGTTTGTTTGTTTGTTTGTTTGTTTTTACATGCCATCCTCATGAGAGCAGTGTGTGTAGGGAAAGTTATATTTGAGAAGGGAAGGAAGGAAGGGACAATGAGTCTAAAAGCTGGGAAGGAAGAGCTCATTTGTTTTTGTTTTATTTTTCCTTTCTCACAGATGTGGTATTGTGTTAAATAAACATTGTGTTGAGGAAGGTTTTGAAAGCACTAAGACTATGATGCAGACTCTCTGCATAGCCCTGCCTTTGCTCACAAGCCTCATCTGGCTCAAGTGATGTATTATGAACTGTGTGATCAAAAGGAGCATTGCCATTTGCTGTGGTGTAAATCCACTTAAACCGTATATGTGTACAGGTACGCTCTCACACACACAATCACACACACACTACATTAGTATTTTAAAATAAGCTTATAAAATAATGTGATTCTCTATGACTTTTTCAGGCATCCTGAGTGTTACTTATGTATCTCTCCTTCTTCGCTCTCCCTCTGTGTTACCAACATTTTTTTAATAGTGTCCGAATACTTGAGATGCATGCTGAAATCTGAGAACCAGTGGGGTTATTTTTTTGTTTTGTTTTATTTTGTTTTTGAGACAAGGTTTTTCTATGTAACAGCCCTGACTGTTCTGGAACCTTCTTTGTTTAGACCAGGCTGGCCTTGAATTCACAGAGATCTGCTTGTTTTTGCCTCCTGAGTGCTGAGATTAAAGACATATGCCAGTACAGCCAGCCAAGAACTAGTGTTTTATAAATTTTCTATTCATTGGCAAATAGGAATGTTGTACTTACAGGTTGGAGGAACTATGCTAAGCTGAAAAACAGCTATCCTAAATGGGCTAGTTCCTTCACAGTCTAGTTTACAAAGTACTTTCAGCTAGGTGTAATGGTGCACACCTTTAATCCCAGCACTCAAGAGGCAGAGGCAGGCATGTCTCTGTGAGTTCAAGGCCAGCTTGGTCTACATACAGAGCTCCAGGACTATATAGAAAGACCCTGTCTTAAAAAAACAAAAAAAGTACCTTTACATATGCTGCCATATCTGGTGTAGTTGGTTATCACAAAATGGTCATGACAGTTAACCATTACCCCCTCCACCCTCCAACTCCCACTTTCTACTGAGCATCAAATAAAGGGATATATCTGAGCCTGCCAAGCAGAATGGTAATGTATACCATTGAGCTATACATTATAGGTGGGCTGGCAACCATTCTTTTATTTAAGATTACCTCTTTAAATTGTAGAGCTGAGTGAGGCTGGGTGATATGGAGTAGTAGGTAAAGGTGCTTGACAGAGCCTCATGACCGGAATTCAGTCCCCGGGACCGTCATGGTAGAAGGAGAGAACCAGCTTCTGCAACTTGTCCTGTGACCTCTGACAGGTGCACTGTGGTGTAAGAGCACGTGCCCCTGCAGGAAGCATGGATGGATGGATAGACAGGTAGACAAAGAGATAGAAAAGTTGTAGAATTGAGCCTGCTATTCGGAGTGACAGACAGACAGGCAAGCTGTAGAGCTGAGGCTGCCATTTGGAGTCATCTGTGTCCGAATCCTGGGCTTAGTTTTACAGTGACACATAGCCTTTTTATTTAAACATGGGCTCATAGTTTTTTCAGTGGTTTCTGCAATAGCAGACCCTGCTACTGTGAAAGCAATTTTCTAGGAAATATTGCTAGAGGAGAAAGGGCAGGTGGAATGAAGAATGGGGAGGGACAACAAGGAAGGAAGCTGAGCAGGTGTCACTCAGGGTTGGGTCAGAGCAGTCCTAATAAGTTAGGCTCCTCCAGTTGTCTTAAATAGGTCAGTTAGAGGATCATGTAATGGTGAAAAGCAGAAAGGGAGATTTATTAAATGTGGCCACATTGGGAAGAGGAACAAGGAGATCCAGTGATCCCCAACCTCCAGAATGACCTTGTGGAGCCTGACAAGAGGTCAGTTTTAAATAGAAGGAAAAGTCAGGTTTAAATAGTGAAGCCAGGCTATTGAGGTGTGATCCCATCCACAGCATTGTCTAAGCTCTCTTCTCTGTTACAAGGTGATCTAACCAGGCTTGTTTGAACCAGGCTTCAGCCTTTTCTTTCTCCCAGTGTGAGAGTTCTCAAAAAATTATAATTTCTTGGAGTCTATCGTCTCAGAGTCTGATAACCAAAGGTAGCTTCAAGAATCTCTTTAGAAAATCTTCATTCCTACAGGACAGCTACACAAGGGACACTTAAGAGGATCTAATTCAACTGGGCTGTGTTATACACAGAGTAAGTGGGACTTTCCTTATCAGTAATTTTTTTCTTCAGATTTTTCTTACATGGACTATTGCTTGAAATTGCCCTATAGAACCTCTGGCTGGTCCCGTAACCTGAGTACAGCCCTTAGACAGGTGTACAGGCTTTTAAGAGTGAACTCTACTGATAGGCTGGCATTCTTGGGAATGGTAAAGGGATCCAGGTGTGTGTGGTAAGGCACTGATAGTATCTGTTACAGCATCAGATCTGAGCTATAAGATGCATCAGGAACCTAAGGAGTTTTGAAATGTGTGCTAGTCCAAAAGTGGGATATAGGAAAACTACTTTGTATTTCCTGTGTCTAAACTGCTTTTGGTTGTATCCCACGGTTGTGGGGCAGTGGACCGTGCTAGGAAACTTGATACGGTTGAATGGGTTCAGAGATCCCGGAAATCAGTCTGAAGATGGTAGTCGTCTCCCTGCTCCCTACCAGATTCTTGGCTCAGAACATATGACCACACACCCCACAAAAGGTTGTGACTTGTCACATAGATCAGAGCAGAGTTCTCCATGTTAATGAGGTATCTAGATGGCTTTGAGGGTTTAGCCAATAAGCTTCCTTCCTGGACTTCCTTCCTATAAAAGGTCCACCATTAGGAAGTTGTATGCACCCATTTTCCATGATAAACAGTCAATAAACAGTTTAGAACCAAGGACTGTCTCATCAAGAATCTCCATGGGGAGCATGGAGAAAGCCTTCATCTACAGAGTGGCACCGTACAACCTAAGTCTCCCACAGAAGGCCCCTTCACTGTCAGACTCACTGCTGCTGAGCTAAGCTGGAGTTCCCCATTCCCTGGCCTGGGCTCATCATCTTCAGCCCGTGAGTCCCCTTGTTCCTATGATTTCCAGCGACATCTGGATGTTCAGGAGTTTAGGAAACCCCAGCCCTGGATTCCTCCTCGCAGGCTGGTGGGCCCTCTCCATTCCTGACTCTACATCGTTTCCAGCAGAGACTGGACCCCTGGGAATCAGGGAACCTCTGCTTAGGCCTCAACCTATGTTATTTCTCACTCGGGCTAAGGGACCTAGCCGGGGCTGTATTCTTCCACACTCTGAGTCGTGCATTGGCACTTCCCACAACACCGGATGGTGACATAGGGTAAACACAGTTTAGTGCTTCCCATTTCTCCTGCCCAAGTGGCGTTCCCACACCCCAGTGGCAGGGCAGAATGTGAGACTACACATGGTCATTGAACACTCTGCTCAGTCATTTATGCCTTCTGTATCTACCTTATACACATTAAGGATTCATACTTGGGCTGGAGGGATAGGTCAGTGGATATATTCCTAAATACACAAATACAACCTGCTCAGTCAGTATAATGTTATATGCATGTATATGATCTCAGGGCACTTGGTATTGGATAGCCAACTGGGAAGCTCTTTCCTGGGGGAAGACTATTTTCCCCAGTTGCCCATAGTTTTGTTATTTGTCTAGAGTTGAGGCCCCTTGAGATTTTCCCATCCCATGTTAGCATGTCCATTGGTGTCATCATTGTTTTGGTTTTGTTTAGGTAGCCATGTTAGTGAGGTTTTATAGGTATAGACTCTGTGCCATTCCTAGGAGACACAATCTCATAGCAAACTTGTGTTCTTCTGACTCTTAAACTTTCCACACCTGCTTCTGCAATGATCCCAGAGCCTTAGATGAAGAAGTTGTGTTATAGATGTATCAACTAGGACTAGACACCTTATGATGATCTCTCCCCCCACCCCCCACCTCTCTCTCTCTTGGTTTTGTTTTTTTGTTTTTTGTTTTTTTTTGTTTTTTCGAGACAGGGTTTCTCCATATAGTCCTGGCTGTCCTGGAACTCACTCTGTAGACCAGGCTGGCCTCGAACTCAGAAATCCACCTGTCTCTGCCTCCCAAGTGCTGGGATTAAAGGCGTGCGCCACCACTGCCCTTTTGATCAGTGTTTTTTTGTTTGTTTGTTTTTTGTTTTTTGTTTTTTTTTGTAATGGTTGCCATCTGTTGCAAATAAAGTATCTTTGGTGAAGGATGAGAACTGAGAACTACACTTGTCTTAGGTAGGGTTTCTGTTGCTGTGGAGAGACACTATAACCACAACAACTCTTATAAAGGAAAACATTTAATTGGGGCTGGCTTATAGTTTCAGAGGTTTAGTCCATTATTGTCATGGTGAGAGGCGTAGTGGCATGCTGGCAGTCATGTTACTGGAGAAGGATCGAGAATTCTATATCTTGGCTTGGAACACATGACCGCACTCCCCACAAAGGGATGTGACCTGTGATCACATAGATCAGAACAGAGTTCTCCATGTTAATGAAGTATCTAGATGCCCTAGGGTTTAGCCAATAAGCTTCCTTCCTGGACATTCCTTCCTATAAAACCACAACACTTATCTCTGGATAAAAGGATAAATATTTGGAATAAAGTTAAGAATTGTTGGTTTAATAAAGTGGTAGTTGTAGGTTCTTCCCAAGATCCATGACTTCACTAGCCCTGGAGAGTTCACTAGGTTTCCAATACAAAGCGAATTTCCCCTCTTGTTAGACTGAAGTTTTATGTAATGAAGTTCCCTTTTAAAAAACTATTTTTAGTTGTGTATATCAGGGCAGGGAAGATGGCTCAGCCATTAAGAGCACTTGTTGTCTGCTTTTGACCTCTGTGTGTGCCAGGCATGCACATGGTACACATAAAATAACTCTAAGTAATTTAGTATGTATGTATGCTTATATGCCTGTCAGTGCAGTGCCCACAGAAGCCAGAGGTGTCGGAGCCCTGGAGCGGGAGTTACAGGCGGCAGCTATGAGCTGGCTGAGACTGGTGCTGCAAACCAACTTTGGGACCTCTGCAAGGGCTGCATGCATTCTTAACTGCTGAACAATCTTTCCCTAGCTCCTAAGATCCATTTTTTGGTATGTGTTTTTGTGATTTTTTTTTCCCTAGTCCTGGGACCTAAACCCAGGTCACTCGTGTGCTAGGTGAAATGGTGGGATACCTCAAACAGGATTTTAAAATCACCCCTTCAGGAAGCAGAGTACATGTAGGGCCTCGGGTCACTCTCAATGCTATCCCTGTATATTCACATATTTTCCCACTTTAGCCCCTGACAGCTTTCTGTTTTAAGAGTTTTGTGTTTTCCAGATATCATAAATTCAGAATTGATTTTTTTTTTCCTGGCTGGTGAGATAGTCCATCAGGTTAAGGCACTTGTCACCAAGCCTGACAACCTGAATCAGATTCCCCAGGACCTATAAGGCAGAAAGAACAAACTGAGTCTCACAAGTTGTTAGGAGTAGCTTTTGTTTGCTTCATTTTTTTTCCCTGGGCCTGGTGATGCATGCAGTTAATCTCAGCACTGGGGATGCAGAGACAGGTGGATCTGTGAGTTTGAGGGTAGCCTGAACTACACACTGAGACCCTGTTTCAAAATTAAAAAAGAAAAAAGAATTTCTCCATTTACTAACCTTGAATACTATTCAAGGTCCATCCACGTTGTTGTACAGACCAAAATTTGCTTTATTTCCCAAAATTTTCCTTCTGTGGAGGAAAAGTTTATCTACTAATTAAGTTCTAATTATCCTCCTCCCCCCATTTCCCTTAATTTTGTAGAAAGACTATAGGTTAAAATACATGTAAGCTGTTCTTTGTAACTAGAGTATATGAAACTATATTTTACTGTGATCACAATGTTTGCTGTATTTACTGATACACTGTTATTTCCATTGCATTTTGGGTGATTCATAATTTCAGTTTTTATTTTTTGAGATTGAAGGGTTATCTATCAGTAATTTCTTTATTTCTGTCCTGTCTAATAGTCTTATATTACTGATGGTTTTGTGGCTGAACTGTGGTTGCCTTGTCATGGAAAGGACACACTGCACTTAGTGGAAGAAAGTAAGCATGGTTCTTAGCTTGCACTAACATTTGAGTCTGATGTGTTTGTTTGTTCCGAGTTCCATTCAGTCAGTTTCTCACAGAGTGACACAGTTGTTCATACAGCTTAGACAGGCCCTGTTCAGGTTTCTCCTGAGTCATTTTCCCATTGCTATAGTGAATACCTGAGACAATCAGCTTTGACAAGAGAGGATTTATTTGGGGCAGAAGCTACAGTTTACATTCATTCAGACCTGTTGCTTGAAGACCCGTGGTTAGTGTGAGGCAGAGCAGAACTGCTGGAAAGTAAAAAGAGAGAATAAGGTGTTTGTTGCTAAAGTCAGGAGAAGAGAGGATGAAGAAGGGGCCAGAGGCCCCAGCCTCCTTACAGGGCACTAGTCTGCCTCTCACACTGCCCCTCAGGGAACCAAGCCAACCAAATACTAGCCCTTGGGACATTTCCAGTCCACTCTATGTATATACCGTCCATGCCATGTTCTTGGTTCTTCAGGCAGCTTTCTCCTCTGGTAGGTTGAGTAACTTCATTTTGCTCTTCCATGTCAACTCTTCACCCTTTCTCATCTTACTCTGTGCCCCAAGGGGTGGCCCAGCCCATCAGGCTGATCAGTGGGCTTCTTTCCCCTCTGGCTTGAGGTTGGGGTCAAATGAATGAGATCCCTAGCAGGAGATTGGGGAGGTAGTTTTCTGCAATAGGATTGGCCCACTCTGGCAATCTTTTTTAAACAAATTTTTCATACATTATATCACAATCACAGTTTCCCTTATCTCCACTCCTCCAAGTCCCTCTTCCACCTCCCTCTCCTCCAGATCCACTCTCTTCAGTTTCCCTACAATATATATATATATATATATATAGTGTGTGTGTGTATATATATATATAATGTATATATATGTGTGTGTATGTATGTATGTATATATGTGTGTGTGTGTGTGTGTGTGTGTGTGTGTGTGTGTGCATATGCATGCAGGCTTCCCAGGGATACCAATCAAACATGACTTAACAAGTTATAATACGATTAGGCACAAACCCTCATGTCAAGGCTGACTGAGGCAAATAGTAGGAGGAAAAGGGTCCCAAGAGCAGGCAAAAGTCCCACAAGAACAGCAAGCTACAGAGACATAATGTATATGCAGAGGACCTAGCATAGACCATGCAGGTTCTGTGTTTGTCCAGTTTGGCAATCTGTAAGTTAAGCTTCCCCTAAACTGGTAGGTACTCTGCCTTTCAGGGCCTCCTTTCAGGGCCTGGTGATCTCTGTCTCTCTTGTCTTTGAGCTCTCTCTCGTGAGCTCAGGGTAGTCAGTTTCCACTGCTACAAGTTGCTGTGCTATCCCCTGTAGTTTCCCCTCCTTTTCTAAGTAGTGTTTGTATTAAAGTTCTAGTGAATGATTCTAGCTTGAGAGTCACTGGTCTAGCTCACTCCTGGCTGATGCAGTGCACAGCATATTTCTTATGTCACTAGTGTGCTTGTTTTCTGGCCATTATTCATCTGTCTCAACCAGATTGTAAACTATCCTATGCTTGAATAGCAGTTTATGCATTATTCTCTCCTAATTGACTTCATCTGTTTCTGAAAGTAAACTTTGAGTTTTTATTCTCATTATCCCTATTTTACCAATGGTGTAAAAGGAAATAGCATGTGATTGACAATAGAGAGTTACTACATAGAAAGTGGTAACACTGGTAGCCATGTGACCAAGACTTAACCCAAATACAGTGTGCTTTCTGGTTACTTTCTTCATACCTTTTCAGGAGATCCAGGGTCTTGTACATGCTAGGCAAACACCCTTAACCACCAAGCTATACTCTCAGCCCTTTTATTAAAATAGTATTCTTAAAAAAAAAAAAAAAAGAAAGAAAGAAAAGCCGGGCAGTGGTGGTGCATGCCTTTAATCCCAGCACTTGGGAGGCAGAGGCAGGTGGATTTCTGAGTTCGAGGCCAGCCTGGTCTACAGAGTGAGTTCCAGGACAGCCAGGACTACACAGAGAAACCTGTCTTGAAAAACCGGAAAACCAAAAAAAAAAAAAAAAAATAGAGTTCTT
>NW_021604618.1:23007689-23007998 GCF_004785775.1 Grammomys surdaster
TTTTCTTTTTTTTTCTTTTTTTTTTCTTTTTTTTTCTTTTTCTTTTTTTTATTGGATGATTTATTTACATTTCCTATGTTGTCCCCTTACCCCATCCCCCACCACCCCCTCGGAACCCCCAATCCCCTCGCCCCTCCTCCTTCTTCTCTGTGGATGTAACCTCTATCTACCCCCCCCCACTCCCACCTCCCCACCCTCAAAATTCCCACCCCCTGGGGCATCCAGCCTTCATGAGGTCAAGGTTCTCTTCTTCCACCTATGTCCAGCAGGGCCCTCCACTTTTACATATTCAGCTGAAGCCCTGGATCC
>NW_021604618.1:23008398-23110839 GCF_004785775.1 Grammomys surdaster
GAGCTTCATGTGGCCTGTGAGTTGAGTCTTGGGCATTTCAAGGTTCTAAGTGTTCATTTCCTATAAGAGGGTATTCTGTGATATAGCCACAATGCAACTTTCAAAATTGAGAAATGAAGTGACTGTTTTAGTGCCCCGTGATCGCCAAACCAAGTTTAGGGTTCAGTGATTGTCCCAGTAATCTTACAGCTGAGAGATGAAAGGAAACAAGCCCAGAGCAGGAAAGAGGGAGGCAGGTCCAGGTTCGTATCCAGATAGGCAAACACAGGCAGATAGGGGCAATGAGCAGGCCTTTGAGTACGCTGCATCAGCAGTGCAGCACCAAGCTGAGTTGGGAGTTCTCAGTCCATGACGCACATACCAGGTATCAGAAGATAGGTTGGTATGGACCCATGCCATCATAATGTTAGATATCTGTCACTTCATGGGGTACAAGAGAATCCTACTCTTTCCTTGGTCTTGTGTGTCTAGTAAATTCTTGGATTCAGCCCTGCTCCTTTAAGATAGGGTTTCTCTGTGTATTCCTGGCTATCCTGGAACTCACTCTGTAGACCAGGCTGCCCTTGAACTCAGACATCACCTGCCTCTGCTTCTCGGGGGCTGGATTAAAGTGTGTCCACCATTCCCAGTTCCCTTATATGATTGTAAAACACCCATGTGCTCTCACAGTTTCAGTTCTCCCCAGTAACTGTACTGAATGGCTCCCCATATATTCCTAGGGATGTCATTCATCAGTTCATGCTGGATTAGTGGTGCTGACTGAGGTACAGTTTCTGGGTCCATCCAATGGCTGTTATTCTTCATCCTCAAAACAGAGTCAAAAGCTACTTGTAGAGTCTCTTAGGGCAGTGTAAATCCACTGTTTTGTACAGTATGGAGTAACTTAGCATAGGACATTGCCTGATCTCAGCGCCAGACAAACAGGAAATCTGTATTCATCTGCCAAAGTCAGATAGAGGCTGATGCTTCTTTCCTGTGGGGAAATCTGCTCCAGAGGAACAGAGACAATATTTGATCTGTACTTGGGCCAGGGCTGAAATGATGTCTATTAACCCTGTGTTAGGCATGATTGTAATTTTTATGGTTCTGGAGTTTGATAGGCAAGGCACTGTACCACTGAGCGCCTGAATTGGGAGCATTATTCATTTCACAGATAAGGAAACTGAGTTTAAGTTATTTGGCCAGAGAGCCAGCTTTTAACACAGAAATCTCAAAGTCTGTGTTTTTTCCTATTAAACTTTCAGTGTATCTCTTTAGAGGAAGAGTTAGGTTGTTCTTTTCCCAACTAAAGCCCCACTGAGTTACAGGTCTTACAAGAATATTCTCTCTTCAAATAAGAGACTCCCAACTCTGCTTTTTATAGCACAGTGAAGTTTCATGGTGGGTCAGTGTGTACATATGTCCAGTCATCCTCACCACACCATCTCTGCGATGGGCGGGTAAGTACCCCTGTTAAGGTTTCTCTAAGTGACTAATGGTGTAATTGAAATCATATGATTGAGTAAGTGCCAGCAATTGTTTAGATCAGTTTCTGAATTAAAGGTTCTTGGTACCAAATAGAGTTAATTTTTAAAGAAAAAAAGAATCCCATCAAAACCCAAGTCTTTTCAGACTTGAAGCATCCCTCTTAGTTCTTCACTAGAATGTTTCTGGTAGCAACATTTGAAGTTAATATTTGATACTTAGTTTGAATACTTTCTCATTCTATATTGGAATTGTCTCAGTTTCTATTGCTTTGATAGACACTATTGACAAAAGTCAACCTGAGGAGGAAAGGATTTATTTTATCTTATACTTCCAGGTAATAGTTCATCACTGAGGCAAGTCAGGCAGGGCAGGAATCTGGAGGCAGAAGTCTTGAAGGAGTGCTGGCTTCTTATTGGCTTGCCCCTCATGGCTTTCTGAGTCTGCTTTTTTACAGAAACCAGGACCACCAGCTCAGTATGGCACCACCCACAGTGGGCTGGGCCCTACCCCATCAATCAGGAATTGAGAAAATGCACTATAGACCCGTCTACAGGCAACTCTTTGTTTGTTTTTAAGATGGAGTTTTCTGTGTAACAGCCTTGGCTGTCCTCAACTCACAGAGATCTGCAGGCCTCTGCCTCCTGAGTGCTGGGATTAAAGGTGCACACTGGACTGAAGGTCGCCTACAGGCGACTCTGATAGAGGCACTGTTTTCAGTTGAGAGTTCCCCTTTCCAGATGACTCCAGTTTATGTTAACCTGACATAAAACTAGCCAGACAGGAATCACATGAGTTTTTTAAAGTTACTTTTGGTATGAGTCAACTTGGGATAGATAACATAATATCTAACAGAACAAAAATCTATCCAGACCAAAGAAACCTATCAATGGCAAGTTCCTTTAGTAATAGATAGGCCATCCCTTATGTTTGGCTCTTGAGTGGTTGTCATGAAATTGTTAACAGTGTTGCTGATTCTAGCTGAATTTGAGAAAGGCATATAGGCATGTCTTACCCAAGTATGGTGTGTACCCATTTAATCTCAACAGTCAGGAGGCAAGAGGCAGGTAAATCTCTCTGAGTTTGAGGCCAGCCTGGTCTACAAAGCTAGTTCTAGGATAGCTGCACAGAGAAACCAAAAAACCAACCAACCAAACAATCAAACAAACAAACAAAACAAAAGGCTATGGTTAGTCTGGATTATATACTTTCTACTACTTGAACTCTTAATGATAGATAGATAGATAGATAGATAGATAGATAGATAGATAGATAGATAGATAGATAGATAGATAGATAGATGGATGGATGGATGGATGAAGTTGTTTATCTCTCCTGAATAGGAGTCTGCAGTACACTGTAGTTCAGTGACTTATGTTAACCTTTAGGTTGTCGTAGTGAGCTGTTTACATCTGCTTCATTGTGTTAACCTGGGTGCAGTAGAACACACATTCTTTGCCTATTTTTCTCTTTCTAAGTTTGTGGATTTTCCAGGATCGGATGGGCTAAGTCCATCATTCTTGACTGGAGCCCAGAAGCCTGTTGACAACTTTTATCATTAGGCAAAGTGCTTTCTTTAAAGATATGTTCAGAAAACATTTAGGCAGTTGTTTGCATTTGGATAAAGACATAGACAGAGAGGACCTAGGCCCACTGCACATATGTAGCAGATGTGCAGCTTAGTCTTCATGCGGGTCTCCCAACAACTGGAGCAGGGGCTGTCCTAGACTCTGCTGTCTGCCTGTGGATCCAGTTCCCCTAACTGGGACACCTTTTCTGGCCTCAGTAGGAGAGGATTCTCCTAGTCCTGCAGTGACTTGGTGTGCCAAGGTGGGGTGATACCCAAGGGGAGGGGCTACCCTTTCTCAGAGGGGAGGGTAATGGGGTAGGGGCTGGGTGAAGGAGGGACCAGGAAGTGAGTAAGGCCTTCGATGAGGATGTAAAGTGAATAAATAAATTAATGAATGGGAAAATATGGACAAAATAACATTTTTGTTTGGTTTTTTGTGTTTTTTTTTTCACTGTCTTTTTACTCTGCTCAGCTGATCATAAACTGTGGGCAGAAAAAAATTATATTTAGATATGTTTTTTTGCTATCTCCACCTGTTTTCCTAGCTCCTGCCCTAGGAAGTTGGAGTTCTGTGGAAGATTTTCCAAATAATTAGTGGGTAGTAGTTAACTCATCTAGGATAATGCAGCCAAATAGACTACTTCTTCAGGCTCAAGAATGTTACCTGCTCTGACTTTAGGAGGCAAACAAGACCTCACCCAATCTTTATCTTTGCTAACATGGAGTTAGTGTGACTAGAGAGAGATCATGGGAGCTCAAGTCTTTTACTGCACAAAAGCAAACAAAAACAAAACAGTTGTCTCCCAAGAAGCATAAGTGCAGCTGCTAAAATACGGAGCCATGCAGTCCTTACTTAGCTCCTGACTTTTTCTGGTTGCCCCTAGTTTCATGTGTGACATCAGTCTCTACAGCAGTCTGTGTGATACCAATGCAAATATCCATCTTACAGCTAGAGAAACTGAAGCTTACAAAACTTGCCCAGGATCACCCTGCTTTGAAGTATAACCACCCACACTACAATTTGGAACCATAGCAGATGAGTCAGAATTGAAAGGGAAGTTAAAAAAAACCAAAAGATCAGGAACACATTGACACCCCCTAGGCATCAGGAATCACAGCACAGAACAGGCAGCAGCGCCACCTGCCACACTTCTGCTGCATGTTTGTTCCTCTGGGGGCGTTTGTCAACTGCTGCCTGCTTTTGTCTTTCTTTGGGAAGTAAGTCTCTCCGGTTGGTAGCCTCTTCTCTGGTGTCATTGTACTAGCACCAGCAAGTGAAGAGGACATTGAGTTAGAAGAACTGGGTTCTGCTTTTCACCAAGATCAACACCAGTGGCTGAAAATGTTCGGGTGCTGCCTAGCAGAGTTCAGTTGAAGCTTTGGGAAACCTAGGAACTTAAAGTCCAGTTACCACATGAGGACTTCTGGAGGTTTCTGAATTTGTCATAAAACCTGACCTCAACTGAAGTGCTTGTCTAGCAGAACCTGCCAACTCTCAGGGGCAGTCAGAAAACGGATCCTCGGGGACAACTTTCCCTAATTTGCGAGCAAAACTGATCCTGTGGGGTCTTCAGACCTTGAATTTACCTTTTTTGGGCAGTGTTTCACTGTCACCATTCCATTAGCCGTAGTATTTCCCTGTGTATGAGGAAAAGTATGTTCTTGCTTTTTATCTTTGTCCTGCCTTAGATTCTTTTTGTTAGACTGTGGAACACTGGGGCTGAGATACAGCTCAGTCCCTTAAGAATACTCACTGCTCTTTCAGAGGACCCAGTTCAGTTCCTAGTACACAGATAGCTCACAACTGTCTGTAACTTCAATCCCACGGGATCTAACGCCCTCTTTTGGTATCAGCAGGTACACAGAGATACATGCACATACACAGAGATAATTAAAATAAAATAAATCTTTTTAAAAGGACTAGGAAATATGTACTTTAAAAAATCTAGGCTAGGGCTGGAGAGATGGCTCAGCAGTTAAGAGCACTGACTGTCCTTCCAGAGGTCCTGAGTTCAATTCCCAGCAACCACTTGGTGGTTCATAACCATCTGTAATGGGATCTTCTGGTCTGTCTGAAGAAAGCAATGGTGTACTCACATACATCAATCAATCAATCAAAAAATATAGGCTGATATAGGTACTTAAAAATATTTGAGCAATTGACTTACTGAATTTTTCCTTATACTCTTTTTCCTGAAGTTGAATTGAGTCTTATGAAAGGATTGCGTTTAGATTCAATACGTTATATTTTTTAGATTTAAAATATTTCTAAATGTGCTCTGGGAAGACAGACCAATGACAAGCTGTCTGCTTTTGTTGTTACAGGTGTTCCGGGACTTAGGGACTGAAGTACTGTCTGAAGCTGCCAAAGGCTACAACATATGTCTCTTTGCATACGGGCAGACAGGCTCTGGGAAGACATACACCATGCTGGGGACTCCAGTGAGTATTAGCACTGAGGTGAACTATCCTCTAATGCCACAGAAAATCTGAGTCTTACATTGTCCTCACCACTGTGATATAGAGTGTAGCCTCCATAGGAGGCGTTGATGAGATTGATGGCCCTCTTCCTGTTAACAATGGGACTTCACCACTTTTTGTTTTGTTTTTTTGTTTGTTTGTTTTTGTTTTGTTTTTTGGTTTTTGTTTTTGTTTTTATTTTTTTCAAGACAGGGTTTCTCTGTGTAGCCCTGGCTGTCCTGGAACTCACTCTGTAGACCAGGCTAGCCTTGAACTCTTGAACTCAGAAATCTGCCTGCCTCTGCCTCCCAAGTGCTGGGATTAAAGGCGTGCGCCACCACCGCCTGGCAGGACTTCACCACTTTAACTGCGTGGTAAACTTTGTATAGTTAGTTTCTTTTTGTGAAACCTTGAAAAACCAGAATTTCATGGTTCCCTTTGACAAAGAGTCTTATTGGTCCTACTGGAGACACATATCACTTCCAGGTCCTTCACTTGAAGCTCAGTACTTTCGTTGGGGATTAATTTGGGCTAACTCCTAGTGCTATACAAAGATGAGACTGCTGTGTCCAAGTTTAAAAGCTGTGTGTGTTAAAAGAAAACAAGAGAAACACTGGAAGCATTTAAAACTACGCAGAGTGTAATGCAAGTTGTTTTTAATCACAGAGAATTGAGGGAATAATTCTAGGTGTGGTAGTGCACACCTTTAATCCCAGTGTTTGAGAAGAGAGGCAGATAAATCTCTTGAGTTCCCAGCCAGCCAGGGATGCACACTGAGACAAACAGCAACAAACTCAAAACAAACAACAGCAACAAATTAAAGTTAAAAGGACAGCATTCTTTAATAATACCTTTTCTGATGCTAGATGTGGTGGTACACACCTTTAGTTCCAGCAGAGGCAGGAAGATCTCTGTGAGTTTGAGGCCAGTTTAGTCTAAAAAACAAGTCCAGGATAGTCAGGACTCTGTTACACAGAGAAATCCTGTCTTGAAAAACAAAAAAAAAAAAAAAACAAAAACAAACAAACAAACAAAACAAAAAAAAACAAAAAAGAAAAACAAAGCAAACAAACAAAAGACTATCCTTTGTTTTAGATTTAGAAGCATGCTAATGAGGTGACCTGGGCAGTGGTTGACAGATAACCTTATATAGGGACAGTCTGAAATATTCACCCCTCTGGACCCAGCTCTTTGTTTCCTTTGTTCATGACTGGTGTGGTTTCAGATATTTGAAATTAAAAGAAGAAATTGCCCATTGAACCAAGAGGAATAAAACCATAAACCTTTGAATATGAGGTAGAGGAAATAGCAGCTTCTTTGAATTTCTGCACAGTTTTGCAGAGGGTGTTCATTCATGTGTCCTGTGTCTAGGGATAGCAGTAGGGATCTAGAAGAGACCACATGAGTAGTGTGAACTTACCCAAGCACGATAAAGTTCACTGCAGGAAAGCGCATGTCAGTCGGGCAGTGGTGGCGCACACCTTTAATCCCAGCACTTGGGAGGCAGAGGCAGGCGGATTTCTGAGTTCGAGGCCAGCCTGGTCTACAGAGTGAGTTCCAGGACAGCCAGGACTACACAGAGAAACCCTGTCTCGAAAAACCAAAAAAAAAAAAAAAAAAGGAAAGCACATGTCTAGGCTTGCCTGCTTCTCCTATCTGTCTTATGGTGAAAATCTGCCTCTCATCTGTATGTTCCTTTTGTTAGTGTCTCCATCTTCTATATACTTCTATAGAGGCTAGCTAACACACACAAGCTCACACCCTGTGTGCTCAGGGACTCCAGGTTTCCGGGTGTTTTGTGGTAAGAGGAGGGCATGTGCCCCAAGTAAGGAGTAATGTTTTCCTTTTTTTTTTTTTTTTTCTTTTTCTTTTTTTGTCACCAGGCCTCTGTTGGGCTGACTCCGAGGATATGTAAGGTACGGATTCTCTTTTGTCATGCTCTCCCACAATGAGTTTTCTATGTCAGCCCCTCCAGTAAATCTAACCCTCTGTTTGTGCAGGGTCTCTTCATCAGGGAGGATGACTGTGCCTCGCTGCCTTATTCCCGTAGCATAAAAGTAAGGTAAGAGCTCATTTCCACTCTAGATTTCACACATCCCGCTCCTTTCACAGAGTCATTAGAGGGATGGACAGAATCCACAGAGGACACATCGTGTAGTACAGGATGTGGAAAACGTACTTAAGCCTTTGGGTTGCAGAAACTGTAATTCCCTCCCCTGAACTAGCCCATCAGGTTCCTCTAGCGCCTCTGTTCCCCTCACTTCCTGTAGTCTCATTCTTGCTTTTGGGATTTCCCCTCCTAACCCTTGTTGGCTCATTCTGTAGATTTTAGACCGACTTCCCAGACTAGTACTAGATCCAAGATTTTTGTTTTGTTGGACAGCATCATGCTATGGAACCTAGGCTGGCCTCAGACTCTTTATCCTGCTGTTTTACCCTCCCGAGTGTGGGGTTGTAAGCATGATCCTCCATGGCCTGTCAAAATAATGTTTTAACCAAGCTGCAGTGAGAAAAAAATATTGATACGTGATTACTAGGTTTTCTTTTCTCCACACCCTCTCCCTTTTTTTGTTTTTAATAATTTTATTTGTATGAGTACACTGTAGCTGTCTTCAGACACACCAAAAGAGGGTATCAGATCCCATTACTGTTGGTTGTGAGCCACCATGTGGTTGCTGGGAATTGAACTCAGGACCTCTGGAAGACCAATCAGTGCTCTTAACCGCTGAGCCATCTCTCCAACCCTATTTTCTTTTTTCCCCTTCCTTCTTTCCTTCCTCCCTTACTTCCTTTCTTCCTTCCTTTCTTTTCTGAGACAGGATTTCTCTGCATAGCCCTGACTGTCCTATAACTGGCTGTAGACCAGGCTAGCCTCATACTCAAAGAGATCAGCATACCTCTGCCTCTTGTGTGCTGGGATTCAAGGTATGCACCACCACTGCCTGGCTTTACTAGTTTTTTTTTAAACCTTGTATTCTCCTTCCTTTCTCACCTCCTCTCTTCCACGCCTGTATATGTAATCATTATTGGTTAAGTTAAGAATGAAATAGATCTCTAGAAAGTATAATATCTTGCTCACAGTCTTGATGTGTAAAACAGATTGGAGTTGTCAGCGTATAACAGGCCAGGGATGGGACCGTCCCATTTGATTTCCTCTGTTGGCTTAGTAGTGGTCCTTGAGAGGAAGCATTCAAGTTTATGAGTCTATGGTGTATGGGAACCATCCTCATTCAAAGCTCTACAACCACCCATACCTCCCCCAAATAGTGCCTGGTTGGTGATCTAGGGACCAAGCATTTAGATGCCTAAGACTCTGGGTGGCATTTCTCATTCAAATTACCACAAGTACATATACTACTTTTGGAGAGGACTTGTTTTATTTCCGGCATTCATGTCTGATGGTTCATAACTGCCTATAAATCTAGTCCAGGGGATCTGACTCATTTTGGCCTCTGAGGGCGCCAGCACTCACATGTGCACCCCCCCCATATAAATATTATAGGACAAACAGAAACCGGAACAAAAGAAGGATCACATTTAAAAGTCATTCATCGAGAGCTAATCTTCAATTGGCACTGATGTTATAAACTGGGATGCAATGGTAGCCAGTGGTCAGAATCTTGCTGTGCACATGGAGAAAGACTCTTAAGTGGGAGCCCTGGCTTGGTTGAAGTCTTAAGGTTATCAGAGCCAGAACAGGAAGCCAGAACCTTTTGGTTTTCAATTTAGTGTTTTTCCTTTTTCTTCAGAATCTAATTGCCTTGCCTTTTTCTGTGTCTTTAGCTTCCTAGAAATCTACAATGAACGAGTGAGAGATCTTTTGAAGCAATCCAATCAAAATAAGTCTTACACTTTAAGGGTCAGGGAGCACCCGGAGATGGGGCCCTATGTCCAAGGTGAGCTTCTGTGATCTTGGGAATTGGAGAACCACCTGAGGTGTAGGAAGTTCTCCTAAAGTTTGATAACTTTCTCAGCATGTGTAATGATGGTTTTCTGTGTGCTGGCTACTGTGCTGGACAATGGATGTATGCTACTAAGCTGATATGACATGGCCCTGCCTTCACAGGCAAGCTGAAATTCTGGTGAAAGTGTCATAAGCAGACAATTACACATTGTGATAAAGATTTATAAAGTCGCTAGATTCAGTGATTGAAAAGACTTCTGAGCCAGGTGGTGATGGTGCTCACCTTTAGTCCCAGCACTTGGGAGACAGAGGCAGGTGAATCTCAGAGTTTGAAGCCAATCTGCTCTACAGAGCAAGTTCCAGGACAGCCGAGACAGCGAGAATTACAGAAACCCTGTCTCAGAACACCAAAAAGAGAAGGAGGAGGAAGAAGAGGAAGAGAAAGAGGAAGAAAGACCCCTGTAATTCCAGCAGATGTATTTCTGTAGGTTCGAGGTCAGCCAGTCTACAGGGTGAGTTCCAGTACAGCCAGGGCTACACAGAGAAATCGTGTATTGAAAAACCAAAAAGGCCAGGCAGTGGTGGCGTACACCTTTAATCCCAGCACTTGGGAGGCAGAGGCAGGCAGATTTCTGAGTTTGAGAGTTCAAGGCTAGCCTGGTCTACAGAGTGAGTTCCAGGACAGCCAGGGCTACACAGAGAAACCCTGTCTTGAAAAAAAAAAGAAAAAAGAAAAAAAAAAAGAAAGGGTCACAGGCCCCAGTCCTGGGAAGATGAGTAGAGTCAAGCACTGACACTGGGCCTGGGTATCATCTCTCATTTACTTTATTAGCCTTGGTTTAGCAATTTAGGAGGGACAATTGTGCTCTTTTAAGGAGTAAAGTTGTATCCTTTTATTGTGGGGTGTAGCCACTAGATAAAACTACTTGGACACAGGTTCAAGCCAATAGAAAGTCTTTATTAGCCAGCGAGCAACTGTACTAGGTGTTCAGAACCCAAGTACAGTCCTGAACTTTCTCAAGGTGGTCCTTTTTTAACAAAAGATTTAATTATTATGTATGTAGTGCTCTGTCTGCATGTATGTGAGCTGCCATGTTGTTACTTGGAATTTAACTCAGGATCTCTGGATGAGCAGCCAGTACTCTGAATCACTGAACCATCTCTCCAGCTGTCAGGGTGGGCTTTTAAGCACAGAGAGAAAAAGAAAAACCTACATCTTGGCACCTCAGCAAGAATAGTCAGCCAGAAGAGGAACTCCAGAAGCCAAAACAGGAGAATAGGATGTTTAGTGACTTTCCTGGAGCTCTGGACTTGGATGGATTAGGCCTTGTTCTCCTTTTGGCCGGTGTTAAGGTCTCCATGCTAGACTCTTAGGTTAGAGCGGTGCCTCTGTGCCTCTAACATGGTGTCAGTTATTCTAAGGTCTGGGGGCCTGTAACTGATAAGCTGTGTTACATTCCTCACAGCCGTATGCTAACTTAAATCCTGATAAGGAGAGACACATGAGAGCTCTTCTGAACAGGCATGGCTGGTCAGTGGCATTCATTGATCCTGCTACCAAGTGTTTCTTTCTTCCCCCCCCCCCCCCCCCCCGCAGCCTGGTGTTGGTAATGAAAATGTCCCTTTTAATTTCCTTTTCTATGTAAAACAGTACTATCAAATACGTCAGTGACCAGACTCCACATTTCAAAGTGTTCCCTGCCACTCTCTCTTCTTTTCTTTCTGTTTCTCTCTGCCCTCCTTCCTCTTCAGACACAGCCAGGAGACCTCAGCACACCTCCACTTGACTCTTCCCAGTATCCTCTGGAATTTTGCTGTCTTGTCTGTTAAGTCCTTGAAAATACCAGCCAGGGTTGCTTTAGATCTGCCTCGTAATTTTAGTTTCTTCATCTTTCTTGGGTATATTTCATTTATATTCCCAGGCTTACATGTATGTTTGGTTTGCTGGTAAGGTTTGTGGGAGACAGTATATTTGTAAAGCTGTTCTTAGAAATTGGTCTTCCTGTCGGGCAGTGGTGGTGCACGCCTTTAATCCCAGCACTTGGGAGGCAGAGGCAGGTGGATTTCTGAGTTCGAGGCCAGCCTGGTATACAGAGTGAGTTCCAAGACAGCCAGGGCTACACAGAGAAACCTTGTCTTGGGGAAAAAAAAAAAAAAGAAGAAGTAAGTTAGGATCCAGTAGAGGTGTGAGAAGCTTAGCTGCAGACTTTGGAAAGGTTTATTTACTTCTAACTCAACTGATTCTTGTTTTGATTCCTTTGGGCTTCTTTCTATAAGAACTAATGCCCAAGCAGGTGTTATATGCAATCTCTGCACTCAAGAGGCAGGGACAAGAGGATGTTTTTGAGTCCAATGGCATCCTCAGCTAGAATTGAGACCCTGTTTCAAAAAATAAGACAAACAAAAAATTGAGGGGCTGGGCAATTTGGGTATGGTATGGACAGGCTATAACCCTGTCCCTTGATTCCTGAAAAATTGCTTAGAAAATTGATTGCAGCCACTCACCTGCAGTCTAGTCACTATACAAGTTACTTTGTCAGCTTTTGCTATACATTTATCTAGCAGTAGATCTATGGCACTGTCTGTCCCTGAGGCTCTGATACTCAGCAGAGGTTCTCTAGCACTGGTAAATGCTGTAGGTGGCTTTGCCGTAAAGATTTTCTTTGTGTCTTTAGGCTCATATCGGAAGCCTTCACATTCTGTGATCGCTTGTCCTATCCTTGCTTTGCCCACAGAGCCCCTACCCTCACCCCGCTTGCCTCTGCTCTGATTTGCTCAGCATGTTTGTCCCCTATTTCTGTAGCATTTGTCTATGATGTGTCATATAGTGCAGTTTTATGTTGTAACCTTGAAAGAAGAGAAACATATTTACTATGTATTTTGTATGCTACACTAAGTCTGCCACCTTGTGGGGAAAATGTCACTTTCCTATCAGGAATTTTGTGAGATCCAGCAATAATATATGAGGAGGAGGAGATTTCTTATAACATCTGTAGTAAAGCTGTAAGGAATTTTTTTGTTGTTGTTCTAAGCATGGCCACTACATGAGTTATAAATCATAATCTTTGTGGAAATACACTGGCTACCTGATGAGGTTTCAATACATATTTATTAATTTTTTATCTTATTAGTCAGAGTTCCTCAGTCTAGCTTATCAAGTAAGAATATAAGTAAATTTGTAAGTATAAGAATAATAAGTAAATTTAAAAATTAAAAAAAAATAACTAGAGCTGGCAAGATGGCTCATTGGGTCTAGAGGTTTTTTTCCATCAAACCTGATGACCTGAGTTCAATTCCTAGATCCTTCCTAGTGGAGGGAAAAAGTGACGCCTGTAAATTGCCCTCTGACTGCACATGAGCAATATGGTAGGCCTGCATTTAAACTCATATAGGAGATAATAGGTAAGTATAGTAAGAAGAATGATAGAAGCCTACAGGAAAAGTTAGTTTACCAGAAATTTCATGTGATTTCTTTTCTCCCTTCACAAGGTCTGTCTCAGCATGTTGTTACCAACTATCAGCAAGTTATCCAGCTCCTGGAGGAGGGGATAGCAAACAGGTAAAATGTTTGTTGGGTGGGGGTATTTCTGCAGCCTGCTTTTGCCATCCTGTGTTCCCCTGTCCTTTGGAGAGCATGGCCAAAGGAGAGTGTGGGCGCCACCTTTGCAACGATCTCTCTGCACTTCTCTGCAGTGTACAGCCAGGTCTTCTCAGATCAAGAACATGACTAAGTTACTGTACTTCGCACTACAAAGGAAATAGAGTTTGTTCTGGACATGATAATATTGGGTAGTAATGTCTTCTCAGCTTGGCAAAGATGAATATAGGATAAGATGATTCATAAAACCATTTTTTTCATGTAGTTTTCTATTCTTGTGAGGCTATAGGCAAATGAAACTAAGAGAGTAACTTGGTGGCTGGAGCGATGGCTCAGCAGTTAAGAGCACTGACTGCTCTTCCAAAGGTCCTGAGTTCAATTCCCAGCAACCACATGGTGGCTCACAACCATGTGTAATGGGATCTGATGCCCTCTTCTGGTGTGTCTGAAGGCAGCAACAGTGTACTCATATAAATAAAATAAATACGTCTTAAGAGAGTAACTTACGTGCCCCTCAAGCTGCTATGCAGTGTGATAACAATTTCATGTTTTCAATTAATGTGAAGACTTAAAACATTACTAATAAATGCCTAGGGGAAAGCTGTTTCCCCTTGAGGACATGTTTATAGTCTTATATTTATCCTATTAATACTAGACCCTTTAACTGAAAAACAAAGGGAAAAACTTAAATTTAACATTCTAGTCCCAGAATTTCATGGAACCTTCTCAGAAGAACTTTTACCTGGTATTCAGGATAAGCTGAGCTTTTGAATCATTAAGAATTATGATTCAAGCGGGTGTGGTTGTACATTCCAGGTGGACCTTTGTGAATTCGGGGTCAGCTTGGTCTCGTAGGAATTTCCTGGACAGCCAAAGCTACACAGAGACACCTTGGAGATTGGGGGCTTAGGTCAGTGGTAGAGCACTTGGGTTTGGTCCTCAGCTCCAGGAAAGAAAAAGAAGGAGGAGGAGGAGGAAGAGGAGGAAAAGGAAGAAGAAGAGGAGGAGGAGGAAGAGGAAGAGGAGGAGGAAGAGTAAGAAAAAAAGAGTCCATGAAGAAGGAGGAGGAGTCCATGTCTCAAAAAAAAACAAAAACAAAATAACAACAAAAACAAGAGTTAAGAGGCAGGTGGGCATTCCAGGACAGCCAGGGGTATGCAGAAAAACCTGTCTTGAAAAACCAAAAAAAAAAAAAAAAAAAAAAGAGGCAGGTGGGCATGAGGTTGCCTGCTTGTAATGCCCGCAGTAGGAGTGGCTGAGGCAGAGTGAATCAGTTTGAGACCTGCCTAGGCTGCATAGTATGTTTGGGGATCCAGTGAAGGCTCACAGCAGTCTGTAACTCCCAACCTGCAGGGCATATGAAGCCTCTTTTGACCTTTTCAGGCACCAAGTATATATGTGGTACACATACATACAGACATTCATGCATGCACAATAATAAACATACACACAGACATTCATGTATGCACAATAATAAGCAAAAATTTTTTGAAAAAATAAATAAAAAGAAGTGTGAGGAGCTGCTGTATTGTTCAGTATGAGCCCAGCACTGTGGGAACTAGATGTGATGATGCACAGCTACAATCCCAACACTCAGAGATAGGAGTAAGTACAGAAGCTCAAAGCCCAGCTTAGCTACATACCTGATGCCAACCTGGGCTATGTGAGGGAATAGGAACTGGAATTCGACTCAGTGATAGCACGATTGCCTAGCATGAGCCCTAGGTTTAATCCTAAATGCCAACAAAGAAACAAACGAGCAAACGAAGTGAATACAATAAATAAATAAATTCATCTAACTCTCTGCATCCTTAGGGTATAGAAACACCTCCTAGATTTTTAGCCTTTTCTGTCCTCTAGCTCCTTAGAGAAGTCAGTGAAATAGTCTGAGATAGTTTTAAGCAGAAGATTCATTGACCTGGATTTAGGTAAAGGAGGGATTAACACTGGGATGGATTTCTAAGATCTGCTCTGAGCTCTACGTGTAAACATGGCCTCCATGTAATTCAAGGTCCCAGGTCAAAAGGCTTTCTGACACTGTTAGATAAATTCTCTGCTCTATAGCTTAGCTTTCTGTGAGGTTTCTCCAGCATACTTACTACCCACACTTGTCTTTTTTTATGTGTATGCTGTTGTTGTTTTTTTTTAAATATTTATTTACTAATTTGTATATGTGTTTATATAAACACATTGTCAAATGTCTTTCTCTGTTGTCTTCCACCTTACTTTTGAGTCAGGGTCTCTTACTAAATTTGGAGCTCATTGATTGGCTAGACCAGCTTAGCAAGCCCTCTGAGATCTTCCTGCCTCTACCTCCCAGCATTGGGGTTACAGACGTGTGTCATCATGCCTAGCTTTTACATTGATGCTGAGGATTCAAGCTCACTTTACCCACTGAGCCATCTCCTTAGTCTTTTTTTTTTTTTTTCGAGACAGGGTTTTTCTGTGTAGCCCTGGCTGTCCTGGAACTCACTCTGTAGACCAGGCTAGCCTCGAACTTCGAACTCAGAGATCTGCCTGCCTCTGCCTCCCAAGTGCTGGGATTAAAGGCGTGCGCCACCACCGCCCGGCTCATCTCCTTAGTCTTGTTTCTGAATGATACAGGGTCTGTGCAGGCTGGCCTCAGATTCTGTCCTGCTGCATTCCTCTTTCAGGTGCTGAGATTTTAGGTGTGAATTGTCACCATTACCAATATAAGTCACTGTCTTTAAATAAGCCTATCTTTGGGATATTGTTCCAGGTTGATAACACCCAAATATTCTAATTTTACTTTTTTTTTTTTTTGGTTTTTCAAGACAGGGTTTCTCTATACTAATTTTACTCTTAATTTTTCTTTTATAATTTCAAAACTGTTTTAGTGCTAGCTACCATGGAACCACTCTCTCCCTGTTATCGTCAGGTAACAGCACCTAGAGTACTGCGTCTGCCTTCTTTGGACTACTTTTTTTTTTTTTTTTTGAGACAGGCTTTCTCTGTGTAGCCCTGGCTGTCCTGGAACTCACTCTGTAGAGCAGGTTGACCTCGAACTCAGAAATCCGCCTGCCTCTGCCTCCCAAGTGCTGGAACTAAAGGCATGTGCCACCACTACCTGGCTGGACTACTTTTTTTAAAATTTATTTTTGTATGTATGGTTTTCTTGCCTTAATGTATGTGTACCACATGTGTGTTGTGCCCACAGAGGCCAGAAGCAGATGTCAGATCCCTGGAGCTGGAGTTATGGATAGTTGTGAGCAGCCACATGGGTGCCGGGGATTGAACTCAGGTTGTCAGGGCTGGCAGCAGGTGCCTTCACTCACTAACCTATTTCACTGACCACAGTTCTAACATGTTTTAGGTTTCGGGGTCCCTCAGGTCCCACCATGCTTAAATGGTCCTTGCATTAACTGTCTTGCCTTGTGTACACAGGATCACAGCAGCCACCCATGTTCACGAGGCCAGCAGCAGATCACACGCCATCTTCACTATCCACTACACACAGGTTGGTTGGTCCTCCTCACTGAATGATTTCTTTCCTTGCGCCTTGTGATTATTTTCTCTTTGTTTTCCTCCTACCTTTATGCTTATTCATTCTCTAATACAATTGGCTTCTTTAATATCTTCTATTTATCTTTTGCTCAGAACAGTTCAGATTACTTCCACACTTATTAGATCCGTATGGGCCCATCTAAAATGAAAGTCAAGGTTGAAATGAAAGCACATATTAAAATGAAAAGAGCATAACGTTCACGTCCCATATGATGGAGTGAGAAGATTGACAAGTGCAGTTTCCAAAGGCAAATGTAAAACAAGAGTCAACTATTTGTGAGTTTTGAGAGACTAGAGACATATTGCAAAGTACATACCCCATGATGTATAGGATTGCAAGGAAAAACAGCACAGATATATGGTATTCTTGACTTGGCTTCTCCCATGACCTCTCTCATCTCTAGCTGCTCTAGTGAAGAAGTTCAATACAGAAGGTAAGGCTAAGATTAGCAGTGGCCATTGCTGCCTTCAGGGTGGTTCACTTGATTTTGTGTGGTTAGTTACAGTGAGTATCTTGTGGAAGCCAGGAACAAGCAGATCAGTGGCTCTTAGCTTTAGATGTGGATCTTTTTCAGGTAAGTCATGAACTGCCGGACTGGGGATTTAACAGGGAATCCTGAGAGGTGCTACAGGCATAGTAGGTTTAATAATATCTTTGGTATCGTGGGTATGAGAAGCCATGCACATATGCAGCATAAACTAATTGATCCTGTGGAGCTGGAGAGATGGCTTAGTGGTTAAAAGAGTGTACTGCTGTCCCAGAGAGCAGAGTGCAGCCCCCATCGTTCATGACAGACAGCTAATAACCACATGCAACTTCAGGGCATCCAACTTTCTCCTTGGGCGCTAGCACTCATGTGAACATATGCCCTCCACACAAATTTAAAATAAAAAAGTCTTTAAAAAGCCACCCACACAGTCCTGATATGACTGAACCTGTACATATTTATAGAGGAAACACTGTGGCTAGTGAATACTGAAGTATCCTGAACTTTTAATGCATTTCTCTGCTGACATGAAGGTCCATCAATAGACTAGAAGTCTTATTGAATCAAAACATGAAGTACTTGGGAAGTGCAAGCCGGGGCATCAGGAATTCAAAATCAGTCTGGGCTATAACAAGTTCAAGGTCACTGGGCACGTTGGCACACACCTTTAATCCAGCACATGGGAGGGAGAGGCAGGCAGATCTCTGTAAATTTGAGGCCAGCCTGGTCTATAAAGTGAGTCCAGGACAGCCAAGGCTACACAGAGAAACCCTGTCCCCAAAAAAACAAACAACAGAAGCCAAGTTCAAGGCCAGTCTGGGCTATGTAAGGCTCTGTAACTAAATAATTGAAACAGAAAGACAAAACAATGAGATACGTAGTCTTTGCTTGTAATCTCAGTACTTGGGAGGTACTGGGAAGAAGTTCAGAAATTCAAGGACAGCTTGGGCTACATGATATCCTGTTTCAAGAAAACAGACTGCATGGTAGTGCTTGACTTTAATCCTAGCACTTGGGAAGCTGAGGCAGGAAAATTGCAAGCTTGATGCTATTCTGGGATAGAGAATGAGCAATTAAGTACACTTGACAAAATGTTCAATATCACTAGTGTTAGTATTCTGTCTAAACTCCACCTCCACAGTTATCTGGCAACACCCAGGTATGCTCTGCCCCACAGTTACTTGGCAACAGCCAGGTAGGCCTGCCCACTATAAAAGGGGCTGCTTGCTTCCTCTTCTCTCGATTACTCTTTTACTCTCTTGCCTCTAGCTTCTCTCTGTCCCCTTGCCCTTCCCCTCTTCCTTTCCCCCTCTCTCCACGTGGTCATGGCCGGCCTCTACTTCTCTTTCTCCGCCATCTTCTGTTTCTCTCCCCCCACCTTTGCCCTCTGCCCTGAATAACACCCCCTCCTCCTTTGGAACCGTTTGGTCTGGTGTTGTCTGTTCTAAGCTGCGCGCCGAAGTCTAACAACTAGTAATTAAAGAAATACAAATTAAAACCTAATAAAGCACTACTTTTGACTATGAATAATTTTTCATTGGTTTTTGTTTGTTTTTTTTTTGAGACTATTTCTCTGTGTAGACCTGGCTGTCCTGGAATTCACTCTATAGACCAGACTGGCCTTGAGTGTAGAGATCCCTCAGCCTCTGCTTTTGCCTATTGAGTGCTGGGATTAAAGGCATGTGCCACCACTGCATGACTACCATGGATAAAACTTTAAAGAGTTTTAATACTACATGTTGACAAGGCTAGAGTTCTCTATAGTCATATACTACAGGTATAGAATGGTACAACCTTAGAAAAGACCAGTAGTTTCTTAGAAAGTTAGATAAAACCTAATCATATGACCCAGCATTTCCTCCTTGGTATCTGTGATGGTTTGTATATGGCTGGCCCAGGGAGTGGCACTATTAGAGGGTGTGGCCTTGTAGGAGTAGGTGTGTCACTGTGGGTGTGGGCTTTAAGACCATCATCCTAGCAGCTTGGACTTTGCTCTGTAGAATGACCTTGAACTCAGAGATCTCCCTGCCTTAGTCTCCTGGGATTAAAGGTGTGTACTACTTTACCTTGGCCTAAGCTTTTCTTAGCTACTATGCCTTAAGATCTCCAGGCCAAGATCTCCATGCCAAGATCCAGGTCAGAAACTTGTGTCTTCCAGCCTCAAGATCTAGATCACAGCTGAGCCCTCCAATTCTGGATTGTAGTTCATTCCAGATATAGTCAGGTTGACAACCAGGAGTAGCTAGTACAGTAAGTATCTAACCAACATACCAGAAATTGTATCTATAAAAGACCTATATACAAATATTTATAGCAGCTTTGTTTGTAATTGCTCAAAACTGCAAATGCTCAATGCCTTTTAAGACGTAAGTAGATAAGCATGACACATATGATGTGTCTATACAATGGAATACCGAATAAACACGAACTACTTGTGGTGGTTTGAATAGGTATGGCCTACATACACTCCTGTGTTTGAATAGTTGGTCCTTATAGGGAGTGGCACTGTTAGGTGATATGGCCTTATTGAAAGAAGTGTGTCATTGTGAGGACATGCTTTGAGATCTCCTATGCTTAAGTTGAGCCCAGTGTGGCACACAGTCCCCTTCTGCTGTCTATGGATAAAGATATAGAACTCTCAGCTCCTTTTCCAGCAGTTTGTTTGCCTGTATGTTGCCATGCTTCCCATCATGATGATAATAGACTAAACCTCTGAACTATAAGCCAGCCCCAATTAAATATTTACATTTATAAGAGTTGCCTTGGTCATGGTGTTACTTCACAGTGATAATACACTAGGATGCTTCAGCATATCTGAGTCTCAAAATTATGCCTAACCAAAAGAAACCAAGATAGTGTATGATTCTAGTTTTATGAAATATCCCAAAAGGCAGCTTTGTAGAAAGCATTGACTAGTGATTACTTGAGCTGGTGATGGGAGCAGAGATTGATTGCAAACACAGTCAGAAGAAATTGGGGGTCATTGGAAATATTCTAAAAGTTAATTTTGATGATGAAGGCTCAGCACTGAAGTTTTATAAAAGGGGCTGGAAAGATGGCTCAGTAGTGAAGAGTGTGCACTGCTCCTGCAAAGGATCTGAATTCTGTTCCCAGCACCAAGCTCAGGCCACTCACAGCTTCCTGGATCTTGAAGTGCAGGGGAGTCTGACATTGTCCAGACCCCTTTGGTACCTACACTCACATGCATGCACCCACATAGAAACACAAAAACACATACATACAATTAAAAACTAAAATAAGTCAAAAGGTTACAAAATAAGGCAGGCATAGTGGTAAATGTCTTTAATCCTAGCATTCAAGAGGCAAATCTCTTGAATTCAAGGCCAGACTGATCTACAGAGTAGATTCCAGGTCAGCCAGGGCTGCACAGAGAAATCCTGTCTGGAAAAAACAACAAAATTATAAAACAAACCCACATTGAATTTTAGGAGATGAGGAAAACAGAGAACCGGTTTTGTAAGAGGTGGCTAAGTGTTCCCAAATGGCATATGTTAAATTCTTGCCATAGAAAGTTAGCACGTGTGACTGACAGAATAACAGACCTGATCAAGGGTTATCCCATCTTCTATGGTTCTTTGCTGGTGAAAGTCAGAGGCTCCCAGTTGGCTTGCTTGATGAGTTGTGCTAACATCCTTACTGTCCTAAAAAACTCTGCAGAGTTCTCTCTGGAGATTCACCCTACTTACTCTAAGCTGTGCTGGTGATTTTAAAAGTCATGCTGATCAGATAGTGAGTGTTCATGCGATTCAGAACATGTCACCTTGGTTAGAAAAGTATCTCTGGGGGATGCAAATCATTCTGAATGATAGCTTTAAATGGTCTTTGTTTTTAGGCAATCCTACAGAACAACCTCCCTTCAGAGACGGCCAGCAAGATCAATCTTGTGGACCTAGCAGGCAGGTAACTGGGATTTCAAAGCTAAGAGTTATTGCTCTATTAACAGTGACCTATACCTTGCCCACTTTAAATGAGATAGGCATGGTTCTGTGTTTTGTCCTGTTTGAATGTTTTTTTGTTTTGTTTTGTTTTTTTGTTTTTCGAGACAGGGTTTCTCTGTATAGCCCTGGCTGTCCTGGAACTCACCCTGTAGACCAGGCTGGCCTCGAACTCAGAAATCTGCCTGCCTCTGCCTCCCAAGTGCTGGGATTAAAGGCGTGCACCACCATCACCCGGCCTGTTTGAATGTTTAATCATCCTGAGATTACAAAAGAAGGAATTTTTGAATGCCAGCTGGAAGATTATGGCAACTCAGGAGCTGGGAAATCCTTCCACATCCGGGGTTCTTAGTCTGAACTGTCTGTTGGAACCGTGAAAACTTCCAGAGCACACTTTAGAGACTGGGTGACCTCTGAGTTTGAGGCTAGCCTGGTCTACAAGATGAGTTTCAAGACTGCAAGGGCCACACAGAGAAACCCTGTCGCGAAAAAAACAGAAAAACCAAAAAACATAAACACCAAAAACCTATTCCTCAGATCAGAAGGAGGTGATTATGTGCACCGGGAAGTGGTGGCGCACACCTTTAATCCCAGCACTTGGGAAGCAGAGGCAGGTGGATTTCTGAGTTCGAGGCCAGCCTGGTCTACAAAGTGAGTTCCAGGACAGCCAGGGCTACACAGAAACCTTGTCTTGAAAAAAGAGGTGATTATGTTGACGAGGAAAATGTAAATATCAATTTTATGTAGCTGTATCTACTTTAAATATTTTTAAAGATGCCGTGCTTTGAGTTGTTAGAAGTATTAATACTGTATTCATATTATAGCCAAATATGTATCCAGAAAAGAAAAAATTGAGGGTCTTATAAGAAGGTATATTATCATATAAGGCAAATTTTCTCAATTTGGAATTAAAAAACAAAAAAACAAAAACAGTGTGGTGAGAAGCTGGTGACTTTCAGTGATGAAGTGCTTACTAGGTGTGCACTAAGCCCCAGATTTAGTCCCAAATGGCAATGGGGTGACAGTGGTTGAAGCTAAGTCCTGTCTGAAAGCATACCAGCTAACTAAACTTGTGAAGTTTTACTACTTGTCATTACTCTGCAAAGGTAAGCATAATAGTTACCTACCTTTAATCCAAGCACCCAGGAGGCAGAGACAGGCTGATCTCTGTGAGTTCCAGGCCAGTTTGGGTTACATAATGAGACCCTGTCTTTAAAAAAAACCAAAAAAAAACAAATTTTGAGACACATAACAGTTAATGACATAGACACCATCATTAAACTGTCAAAATAATTTAAAAGCAAGTCTTTCCACTGCTACCATCAATACTGTAATAAGCATTGTTTGGCCTAAAATGCTCTGGCAGCTCCTCCTTCCCTCAAAAAAATCACTAGCAGGATTTACAAGGGGACCTAGGTGGAGGCAATCCTATAGTCTTATATCCCATGCTGGCTGGGACTCTGTGCAGACCTAGCTGCTGAAGGAGAGCCTTGGAGGCAACTCCACACCATCATGGTTGCCAGTAAGTGGGATTCTGGATCTGCTTCTCTTTGTATCCAGAAAGAAGAATAGTGTTGAGGATGACACAGGAGAGAGTAACGCAAGAGAAACTGATGCTATGGATGTGTTATAACTTGACGGGTCCAGCAGCCCTGCAGAGTCTTGTGTGCTTTGTTTTTACTCTTACTGGTTTGTTTTAGTGAGAGAGCGGATCCCAGTTACTGTAAGGACCGGATTACTGAAGGCGCCAATATCAACAAGTCCCTTGTGACTCTGGGAATTGTAATCTCCACTTTAGGTATTTTGGTAATGGACTTGGGGTGAATGACGTTGGGAGGGAGACTTGGAAAAATAACTCATACTGTTTTCATTTTGTCATAATGTGGCAGATGCTTACAAGGTTATTTTTTGATAAGGTTATATTGTGGTTTGAGCATGAAAACCTGTTATTTTTAGCATACAGTGACCATCATTCTAGAATCAGGTTAAAATACTCTGTATCATAGTTCAAAGTCTGAACTTAAAGGTAAAGCCTCCTATCTATTATATGCTGAAAAGGGGTATGATACTCAGTCTGTGTTCTGTAATCATTGTTTTTAGTGCATTTGCTTCATAATGCCTTCAGTATTCTATTTTTGTTTTGCTTTTCTACTTTTGTTTTTTATCTATTAAGCCCAGAACTCACAAGTGTTCAGCAGCTGCCAGAGCCTCAGTAGTGCAGCCAGCAGTGGAGGTGACAGTGGGATTCCTAGCACCACGTCTGGGACCAGCAGCGGAGGGGGACCTGCAAGGAGGCAGTCTTACATCCCATACCGGGACTCTGTGCTGACCTGGCTGCTGAAAGAGAGCCTTGGAGGCAACTCCAAAACCATCATGGTTGCCAGTAAGTGGGATGTTGGATCCTCTTCTGTTTGGAGCTGGTATTGTGTCTAGAAAGTGCACTGACCACTTAGGCTGCTCAGTCCTCCTCAATCCCTCAAGAGTGCATTGGCAGCAAGACTAGTGAGTAAGAGGGAGGGGCCCAGACTATAGCTCATCTTTATCCTTCTACCTCAGCTGTGTCCCCTGCACATACCAGCTACAGTGAGACCATGAGTACAATGAGATACGCATCCAATGCCAAAAACATCATCAACAAGCCACAGGTGAATGAGGTAAGACCTTCATTGGAAGACCTGGTCTGACATTGTTTGAAGTTCTCCTTATTGTTTTCTGTTTCTTTCTCATTATTTCTATCATAGTCGGCATCTCTGTTGCGGTGATAAAACATTGACAAGAAGCAGCTTGGGAAGAAAATCTGTGTCTGTCACTTTTCTGTTGCTGTGATAAGACCCATAATCAAAGCAACTTACAGAAGAAAGAGTTTATTGGGGGATTATGTTAGAGTCCAGGATGGTGGAGTAAGGGTAGCAGGTGGAAGGTGTTCAGAGCAGCAACTGAGAGTTTACATCTCAATCGCATGCAGGAGGCAGAGAGAACTAACTAGAAACGGCTTTGAAACTTCAAATACCCCCACCACAACCCATGACATATTTCCTCTAGCAAGACCATACCTCATAATCCTCCCCAAACAGCCACCAGCTGGGGACCAAGTATTTAGATGTCTAAGATTTATGGGGGATGTCTAATTCAAAACACCACAAAGGGATTATAACATATATAAATTACAGTCCACCATTGAGGGAAGCCGAGGCAGGAACCTGAAGTAACTGTTTGCTGGATTGCCCTTCATGGCTCACTCAGCTTGATTTTTATACAATCTAGACCACCTACTCAGAAGTGGCACTGTCCACAGTCAGCTGGACCCTCCCCGTCAACCATTAACCAAGAAAATACCTCATGGGCTTGCCTACAGTTCAGTCTGAGTTCTCTCAGTTGAGGTTCCAGTTTTCCAGATGACTTTAGCTTCTGTCAAGTTGACAAAAAACTAATGAGCACAATTTTCATCCCAAGTTATCGTCTGCAAACGATGTACTTTTTCCCAGTGTAGTGCCCTGCCTTTCTCTGATCTCTCAGCAAATCATTTTATGAACAGCTTCCTTTAGGCATTTGTTTCTTTAAGGCCATTCCTCTTAGGATCCCTAATGTATGGTTGCCACTCTAAGACAGGTCATTTGGAACTTTCTGTTTGATGCTTTTATTTTTAATTGATACTGATTTGTGTCTGGGTCTTGTTATATAAATTGCAGTTGACTTCTCTTTTGGATTAAACCAGAACTATAAGGAACTTGTGGTTTTGAAAGCTGAGTAATGATGAGAACATTACAAATGTTCTTATCTCTTAGAGATTCAGAGGACTTTCAGAGCAGGGGTCAGAGCTGGTGGACAGACATACCTGGGGGCTGTTCTCAAAGGCGGTGTGATTAGGCATGCATCAGATTTAGTCATCTTACAGGAAGAATAGCATTTGTGAGCCTCCCAGACCTGCTCTAAGATGGTAATTTTCAAAGCTCGTATGTAAAAGAATCACCTGAAGAGTTTGTTAAACATAATTGAGCCTCACCCCCCAAGAATTGCTTTCTGGAGTGGGGCTTGAATTTGCATTTGTCGTAAGTTCTTGGATGAGTTGATACTGCTGTAGGTCCTGGGATTGTACTCTGAGAAATCACTCCCAAAGAATAGCATCCTTCTCCAGATGAGCACTTCAGTTTGGGACCTGCTATGAGCCAATGGGAACTGAGTTCTCTGTGTTTCAGGATGTAAATGTGAAGCTCATCCGAGACCTCAGGGAGGAGATTGAGAGGTTGAAAGCCGTGCTGCTGAACTTTGAACTGGTATGTTGGCAGTCTGTACTCCTCTATATTCCAATGATGGTCTTGCATCTTGAACACTTGGGGCCTGCCATACTCTGTGTTTTCAAGTTTTATTATTGTGTGTTTGTATGAACATGGGTGTATACATGCATATAGAAGTAGAGGACAACTTTTAGGAGTGGTTCTTCCACCTTGGGCTCTGGGGATAAATCTCTAGTTGCCGGGCATGCTCAGAAGGAGCTTCTGCCTGCCTAGCCATCTGGCTGGTCCTGAACTTTATATTTTCAGTGACAGTGGTGGAGCAAAGGCAGAAGGATCCCCCTGATTTCTCTGCGACTTCAAATGAGCTGGATGGCCTTTCCATGTGTTGTCTTTTGTCTAGAGGACATTGCCTTGCTGGCACTTGCTCTTTGTAGAATTGAGTCCTAGAGAAAAATCTATTTCATTTCTCCTTTGTACTCATATGAGCCCAAATGCCAAATACCTCTCATTTCTTTCTTTTTTTTTTTGTTTTTTGTTTTTTGTTTGTTTTTTCAAGACAGGGTTTGTCTTATAGCCCGGGCTGTCTTGGAACTCACTCTGTAGACCAGGCTGGCCTCCAACTCAGAAATCCGCCTGCCTCTGCCTCCCAAGTGCTGGGATTAAAGGCGTGTGCCACTACCGCCCGGCCTCTGATTTATTTCTTACTTCGGTGGTGAAGTCTTTGCTTTGTCCGTACTTTATCCTTCTTAGGTGCAATGATGGGACCTACTTGTAGGTCATACCAAGAAAATATCAGAACTTGTTCTCTGTCCCTGCCCCCTCTGTCTCTCTGCAGAGGAACTTGCGTTCACTAAATGATGATGTGAGTGAGAACCTGCAGGAGCTAGTCTTCCAGAATGATTTGAAGGTAGGTGTGTTGAGCGGACCCAGTAGAACTTTCCAGTACCCTGCAAATAAGTTACATCATTCCTCATCTAGGTCTGCTCCCTCAGTGGGGCAGAGAACAGCTGTCTAGTTCAGAAATCATTTTTATTTCCATTGAGCCTTGAGTAGAGAAGGTGTTTGCCTTAGTTGATGGTAAATGTATTTTTTGTATGTTTATATTTTATTTTCTCAGGCTCATGGTAGCTTTTTTTAGACAGTATGAGTATAGCAAAATGATTTTCTAGTCAGTAAATCAGGCAGTCAGCATGTTTTCACAGATTGAGCACTCAGTTTGAAGCTTCAAGGACTAGAGGAGTCCCTGCCTCAGGCGGCATAGACCTTTGGATACGCAGAGGCTGGTGACGTGTCTGATAAGGAAGAAATCACTATGCCCTATAATTTTTGGAACAGCTGTTATATGCTGGAAGGCAGAGAACTGGTTTTGAACCAGATCTTGTGGGATTGATAGAGTTAGAGAGCCAGAAGAGTACTTTGTATGAGGGAGTGATGACATAAGCAAACCACAGAACCGGAGAGTGGACAGCCTCAGTGTGGAAGCACGTGCAGATTCTCCTGGTGCAGGGAGTATAATGGAACAAAGACAGTCACTTCACAGCCGCGGAGATGTGGCAAGGGAGGCAGGAAGGACCAGTGACATGGTACTTCTTTCCAAAGCATGCTTCCTCCAATTAGGCCCTACCTTTTAAAGTCCTGTCACCTTCCAAAGCAATGCTACCAGCGAGGCACCAAATCTTTGACACAGGAACCTCTGGGGCATTTCATATTCAAACCCATGACACATTTTTTTTTTCTGGGTAAAAGAACAATGTATGCTCACTGAGGAAGAATTTATTTAAAATAAATAAGAATAATAGCCAGGTGGTGGTGGCGCATGCCTTTAATCCCAGCACTTGGGAGGCAGAGGCAGGCGGATTTCTGAGTTTGAGGCTAGCCTGGTCTACAGAGTGAGTTCCAGGACAGCCAGGGCTATACAGAGAAACCCTGTCTCAAAAAACCAAAACAAACAAACAAACAAACAAACCCCCAAAACCAAAACAAAACAAAAAAAGAATAATAAATAAATAAATAAATAGAAAAATAAATAAGAAAAATAAATAAGCATTTATTGAAGGAGCTGCTGTTTATGAAAGTGATGCTTGCTTACTAAAGAACACTTAAAACATAGGAAGCAGTCACAGATGAAAAGGTACAAGAACCTCTTTGAGGTTCCAAATAGTGACAGCAGGGATGGTGAGGGAGGAAGTTACACATGGAGGCAGTAGGTAAGAGTGGACCTCAGTCTGTTCCCCACACAGGAAATCTATTGTCTCTTGTACCTCTGCAGATAGACACACTGACTGAACCCTGGCCTCAGAAGCAGAATGACCGGCAGGCGCTCTTGGAGCATTATGGTGTGGACATCAACAGGAAGAGGGCCAGGGTGGTCATTGACTCCAGCCTGCCACACCTGATGGCTCTGGAGGACGATGTGCTCAGCACAGGCGTGGTGCTTTATCACCTCAAGGTGAGGAGGCTGGTCCACCTCCTCTCTCCTCAACACTGGCCTCAGAAGTGAGGGAAGGAAAGGAGCTCACAGCCATGTTCTTCGGGATCCAGACCAAGGCCTCAGAGCTGCCTCAGGAATCTGATCTAGCCAGAGTGGGATTTGTTTGGGTTTTGTGTAAATGACGAAAGGAAATGAGCATGATTATTGGTTTTCTTTTTTTTGGGGGGTGGGGTTGAGACAGGGTTTCTCTGTGTAGCCCTGGCTGTCCTGGAACTCACTCTGGAGACCAGGCTGGCCTCGAACTCAGAAATCTGCCTGCCTCTGCCTCCCAAGTGCTGGGATTAAAGGCATGCGCCACCACCGCCCGGCGATTATTGGTTTTCGACTGCTAATGATGCTTTCCTGTAACTGACTCATTATTTCTGTGCCTTAGTTTCTTCAGTTAAGGTAAGAATGGCACCTCTTCCATTGCTTTTCTGATTCAAAAAGCTAGCAAACAAAAAGAAGTAAGACAATGTCTACAAAATGTTCAGCATGATTCTTGGGACATAGGACATGGTTACTTAAGAAACATACACCTTCAAGTTAGCATCTTTGTTACCATGTTGGTGCCTTCTAATAACTGTGTGCTCTGCAGCAGGTTTGTCATAACCAAGGGCCCAAAGCCTAGTGTTGTACTAATTCAGTGCTTTGCTTGTGTTAACACCAGTTGCTGTGCTCTCTTCTACTGTCTTCCAGTTCCTCTCACTTATAGAGACGCCTTCCCCTGTCTGTGCTAACCCTTCATAGAATTTGACATCTGTTATGCTTCCTCTGTGGAGCAAGAAGGTAACAATCCATAAATCTTTATAAAAAATCTCTGAGTCTCCGCAATCAAACATGGGCCACACTAACCTTAGTTGCTTTGAGAATGAAGTATACGTTTAATCCCAGCACTTGGGAAGCAGAGGCAGGCGGATTTCTGAGTCTGAGATTAGCCTGGTCTACAGAGTGAGTTCTAAGACATCCCAAGCTATACAGAGAAACCCTGTCTGAGAGAGAGAGAGAGAGAGAGAGAGAGAGAGAGAGAGAGAGAGGGAGAGAATATGAAGTATATGTAGTATATGTGTGCCCCCTTCCTCTTACTCAAGAATTTCTAACCAGCAGTTATTCAGGCCACATGGCAGAAAGGAGTCTATCAGCAGTTGTTGGGCTTTGCAAATAGGCAGTGGTGTGTATTACTGCTATGTCCCCCTGGACTGCAGATCGAGTCGGTGGAAGGTCAGACCAGCCTAGTGAGGTTGGGAAATGGTTCTGAGAATGGTTCTGAGTTGGGCATGGGAGACCCAGGGTTTACACAGAGGTGGACTGTGCTTTGAGGGCAGGGCCATGGCTCTCTTCATTCTTATTAAAATGGCTTCTTTCTTTCTTCCTCATAGGAGGGGACAACAAAAATAGGAAGGATTGATTCAGACCAGGAGCAGGATATCGGTAGGTAAACGCACATTTGAGTCTGACACAGGCAGCTATTTGTGCCTGAATAAAGGAAGCTGATGATCGTGAAACAGAATGCAGTCTCTGAAGGGTTATGGGTCTGCTTTCCTTTCTGCTGTTAGCTTTTTTAGTTGGAACTTGGAAGGAGGAGGCTTATATGAGAGAGACTTTGAGCTCTTGGGTGGTTTCAGGTGGTGGGAGGCTTGTTTGTTTGTTTGTTTTTGTTGGGCTGGGAAATATTTTAGGTGTTGTGTTGGAACTTCCAAAACTAGAAGAGACATTCTCCTGAATGATTTCTGAACTCAAATTGCCCCCTCCTCTTTAGTCCTTCAGGGCCAGTGGATTGAGAGGGACCACTGCACAATCACTAGCACTTGTGGGGTGGTTATTCTCCGGCCTAGCCAAGGGGCACGCTGTACAGTCAATGGTCGTGAAGTCACTGCTTCCTGCCGTCTGACACAAGGTAAGGCTGTCTACCTCCCAGGATATATCTGGATGAGTGATGGACATCTTCAATCTGATAGGTCCAGAGTGAAGCAAGAGTCAATCATGTGTTATTCAGCCTCTTCACCCAGAGACCCGAAGATTTTCTAACTCAATCCTTCTTATTCTAGAACCCAAGGGTAGAGAATGACTCATGGAAATTTGTGCTTGTTTATCTGAACCTCAGTTTCTTCATCTGTGATAATGGGAGCATAGAGCAGGATTGAATGAAGCCTGTGTTTTTGCAGTTCTTGGTAGTTTGCTGTAAAGATTTTGTGTCAGTGTGCCTCTAGTACTAACCTATTTAAATTCCATTCTCTGAAGCTGAACTCAGAGCCTGCCTCTTCATGAAATTTCTCTGACTACACTACCTGGAATTTGTCCTGCTGTTTATTTGATTCTAACTGTGAGATGTATAATGAATACATGCCAACTTAGCCTGTTACAAGCGTGAGTCTATCTCACAGTATCACAGTGTATCTCAGGGCATGATTATGGACTGAACTCTGGCTTGTGTGTCACAGGAGCTGTCATAACACTGGGGAAAGCACAGAAATTCCGGTTTAACCACCCAGCCGAGGCTGCTGTGCTGCGGCACCAGAGGCTCAAGGTAGGCATGGCTGTGATTTCTGGGTAGCTGTTAGGAAAGCCTCTGCACTACCCTGGGCTCACTGCTCTTTTCCATGTCTCAGGCTGGAGAGGCTCTTGGCAGCAGTGGCTCTTTGGAATGGCTGGACTTGGATGGAGATATCAGTGCCTCAAGACTGGGTCTCTGCCCTGTGCTCAGGAAGGAGAGGTGAGAATCTGCTGCTTGTCGCAATGGAGTCTCCTACGTTTGCTTCTTAGTCCGGAACAGAATGGAAATTGGGAGAGTGTTGTATAACAACTAAGGTCTGAACAAATTTGTTCCAGATTGACTTGGGCAAGGGTTGTGGCTTGAAAATCAAATGTCCACAGGCTCAGGCATTGAAGACTAATCTCCGTCTGTGGCGTAAGCTATGAGGTTCTGGGACCTTTAGGAGGTGTGATAGATTCCAAAGAAGTAGGTCACTGGAGGCATGTTCTTGGGGATGCATCATATTCCACTTACCTTTGTCCCCCTTTCCACTTCCCATCACCATGAGGTGAGCCACTTTGTACTACCACATGTGCCCCTAGCCTCCCTCATGCCCAAGCTGCAGGGTAGTCTCTCATAGACCAGGACTTCTGAACTGGTAGGCTAAGATGAATCCTTTTCTCAAGTTGTTTCTCTCAAGTGTTTGATACAGCAATGAAAAACTATGAATTATCTGACAGTGCTGAGCTGGCTGCTGAGTTTGTAGCTGGCCCTCATTTGCGTCCTGCTTGGTATCTTGTCTCTCTTCCCACTGAAAGACATGCATCTCCCTGTCGGCAAGGTTTATCTGGAAAGTGTTGGCAGACATCTTTGATACTGCTTCTAAACCTTACTTCCCCCACAGTTCCTTTAAGTCTCAATGCACCTGTGTGTGAGCTCATGGTATGTATATCTGGTAGCCTCCAGAATACATGGCTTCCTCTAGGTCTAAAATGTATCTCTTTTATTCTCTCAACAAACAATGCAGGGCTATGTGCATGAGGAATCTGGACCTATTGGAGCAAATGAGAAAGCATGTTGAGATTCTGCTGTCTCTCCTGCTTCACCTGCTTTGTGATAAACTTTGAAGTCTTGAGTTAACTTATATGCAGTTGACAGCAGCTGGTTTTCTACTTCATCATTATCCTCTATACAGAATTCTTTCCTTGCCTGGTGGGTTTGCCCCTGGAAGCTCCTTTGTTCCTTTAGCCAAACTGACCTGTATGTCAGGTCTAACTATAGGAAAGTCATAAGGGGACTCAGTACCAGTGAGATCACTATCAAGACTATCAAGCACTTCCAAGGATTTGCAGCAGGTTCTTGTGACCCCTGTCCTCTTTGGAGGGATCCAGATCTTCTGGCCTGGAGGATTTGATGACAGATGAAAATAGCCTGACACTGACAGGAGGGGAGGATATGGATTGGGGAGCCGGGTGAGCAACAGAGCATCTTCACAGAGCTGCTCGCATGGTGAACGATGCTACAGCGGAGGTTTAGAGACAGGTGAGCCTATGGTCAAGGTCTTAGGGGCTTGTGGAGTGAAGGGCAAACTGGGAAAGCTGACACAGGTAGAGAGAATCAAAGCCAAGAAGAATTTGGGACTGAGGCTGAAGTTCTTATTTTCTCAGAAAGAACCTAGTATTTTGTAGGGAAGACATGAAAGAGACTTTGTTTTGAATAAGGTTTTGTTGGGAAGACAGACTGAAGATCTGGTTTTTCTTAGAGTGCAGAGTTTGCAGGGAACAACACTGCAATTTGAAGAGCTATAGATATAGAAAGGTGTATTGGAATTGGGTGAACAGATTCACATTTGGCCCTGCCACATAAAAGCTGTGTGATTTCAGATAGCTCCCTTACTCTTTGAGCCTGTTTCCTCACCTCTAAAGTAAGAGTGCTTGTCCCCTTCCCAGGGGACCTGTGATAAGGACTGGTGGAGCTGAATGGGCATGATAGCACATGCCCATGGTCCCAGCGGCTGTATGGCTGAGCTGCCTAGGAAAGCTGCTTTCCTTTCTTGACCTTTTGTCTCAGCCAGCTCATTATCCTCCCCAGAGAGCTCTGTAGGCTCATCCTTCCTTTTAAATATCTTCAGGACTCTGTAGCCTCGTGACCTTTCACCAGCACCAAGAATGTGCTCTTTTATTCATCTGACTATGAAGGGCTTCAGAGTCAAGGCCTCTCTCATGGACTGCCTCCACCATTCACTACCAGCTTGAGGGGCCTGTAGGCTGGGCTGGGCCTATCCATCTACTGTAGCCAGCATCTGGTGCCAGCCCTTGGTCAGGTGGTGTGGCCCTCAAGCTAATGACTGCGCAAAGGGGTTAGAGAGTGGAACAGCTAGAAGAAACTACATGACCGGGGCTGGATTTGTGGGCAATCTCTCCTACTTTTAACCTGGGCTTAGCTTCAGGGCTGCCCTTATCCTAGGCTGCTATCCCTCATTCATCTCTGGAGGAACATTTAAGAGGACCCGAGCTTTTTTTTTTTTTTCTTTTCTTTATTTTTTTTTCGAGACAGGGTTTCTCTGTGTAGCCCTTGCTGTCCTGGAACTCACTCTGTAGACCAGGCTGGCCTCGAACTCAGAAATCCGCCTGCCTCTGCCTCCCAAGTGCTGAGAGTAAAGGTGTGTACCACCACTGCCTGGCTGGGCCCAAGCTTTTTCTAAGCCATTTTTTTTTCTTATAATAGTGATATGGACCAACCAGGAAGAAATTTTGTCCTGGGAGTCTTTTGCCTATGTTCTTCTCATTCTGTTGTTTTGAGTTGGTGGGGTGGGGCTTACCTTTAAATGTCTAGAACCCAGAAGAGGCTCTCACTCCTATTGCAGTAGTAAGTAGCCGCCATTAAATTCTGCTGCAGACTCAGTGAAGCCCCAGGTAGCAGAGGACAACTGCCCGAGAACTGTGGAGAGTATAGCAGAATCCTGACAAGTACTTGGTGACCAGCCAGTATTTGGGGGACGCTGGAATTAGCTAAGATGAAGGCAGCCATCGTTAGCTCCAGGTCCCTTGGCTGCCCTGTAATGAGAACTTGGTTTTGGTACTACATCCAGACATGTAACATAGTTATTTACTTTCTCACCTGTCCTGAGAATTTGAAAACTGCTTAGCAGAGGTGTCCTTCTGGCTAAAGCTGAAAGACAGTTTGGGTAAATACACCTTGGCATCCTGGACAGTCCCCTTCACAGTCCCATGCAGAACTGCCGCTTTCCTAGAAGCTATAAGAGCTCTCCAAAGAAAATGCAAGCTGTCAGTCTGAGAGCTGGGGAAACACCCAGGGGAGGAAACTGAATAACCCAGGGGATTCAGAGAGTATGGATCCCACTCTTCCTCCTGGATCTGGTGTTCTGTGGGTTTTAGCTGGGCTTCTTTAGGCTTCACTGATGGGTTTATGTTTATAATTCAGCCATTACTGTGGCCCAGTTTTGAAGTAGTAATACAAGTACAACGTGTGTAAGTATAAATACAAAATGTTTTGGGTTAACAGTTTTCCTTCCCAGTGTTTCTGAAGTTTTTTCTGTGTTTCCTGAGGGAATTTTGGTAGAAACCCTTTTAATTCTTTCTTTTTTTGTTTGTTTGTTTTTTTTCGAAACAGGGTTTCTCTGTGTAGCCTTGGCTGTCCTGGAGTTCACTCTGTAGACCAGGCTGGCCTCGAATTCAGAAATCTGCCTGCCTCTGCCTCCCAAGTGCTGGGATTAAAGGCATGCGCCACCACTGCCCGGCTAATTCTTTCATTTTTAAAGGAATAGCTGCTCTGTGTGCATATACTTGGTTGTATACATGATTTTGGGGGAGGGTGTGTGTGTGTGTGTGTGTGTGTGTGTAGGTGTGTGTGTAGGCCTAAAGTTGATATCAGTCAATGGCTCCACTCTATTAAGGCAGGGTCTCTGACCCCAGAGCTTGCCAATTATAGACTAGCCAACTTGCCCTAGGTATCACCTGTGTCTACTGTCCAAGGGCTGGGATTACAGGTAGCTACCACGCTTGCTTGGCTTTTATGTGTATTCTGGGGATCCAAACCCCTGCCCTCACATTCACGTGGCAAATGCTTTATCTACTGAGCCATCTCCCAAGTCTGGACAAGATGCTTGATTTAGCTAAAGCATTATTTTTTATCTTTTATTTTTTTTATTTTTAAGGCAAGAAAATTATCCTCAAACTCATAATCCTCTTGCCTCTGCCTCCAGAGTATTAGGCTTAAAGGTATATGATACCACACTCAGCTTTTTGTACTTTTACTCTTATGATTTTCTTATGAGCCAAGTGTGGTGGCACATGCCTTTAATTTCAGCACTAGGAAGGCAGAGGCAGGTGGAGCTCTGTGAGTTCAAGGTCAGCCTGGTCTACAGAGTTCCTAGGTAGCCAGGGCTATATAGAGAGACCCTGTCTCAAAAACAAAACAAAGCAAATAAAAATAAATAGCAACAAAAAACCATCTGTTTTACTCGTCTCATTTCCTTATGACAGTGAATGTGGGTTTCTGCTAAACCCACAATTCTAAGAATATGATAGTCTAATGTCTGTTCTCTGCTTCTGTACTATGACGTCATGAGCTGCCTATGACAACACACCTACTTGTTCCAAGCTGCCAGAAGCTATAGCCCCTTCTACCTTGCTGAACTCAGGAGTGCTCTCAGAGGGATAGAAGTCTCCCACCCATTTGTCCTGAGTTTGGTTTGCTTGGGTGACCTTGAGCTTTTTTGTCACAGGAGAGTATTGGAAGAGCAATGTGACAAGGACCAGCAGCCATCAAGAAATAGCGAGATATATTACAGAGCTCAGCCTGAGCAACAGCCGTGCCATGTGGAGGCTCTGGAGCAGCAAGCCAAAGAAGGACAGAGTAGAGTCCAGGAGGAGCTAGAACTGGACCAGACACATATCAGCCGGCAGACAAAAGGCAGTAGGTGCCCTCATCTAAGGTCTACTTCATCAGCCTTTTCCAGTTCCATGCTGCCGAGCTTCTGCATTCTGACCTTTGATGTCTTTGTGATATGATGGAATTTTTTGTACTAGGCATTCTCTTCCTTCTTTTGGAGACCTGATGCTTAGACAAGGGGGCTGGAAATAAGCAAGTGGACTTCTCTATGGCCCCTCAGAATGATGCGTCTTCTGCTGACTCCCTCCAGTGGCGCACTTGTCTGTGCATTTCCACCTGCCCCACTTGTCCACTGTTCCATTGAGGCCTACACATCTTCCTTTCCTTCCCCTTCAGTAAGGAGGCCCTGTAGTTCTCCCTTGCCACGCCACTCCATCCAACCCTCTTCACTCCTTTCAGCTCTAGCCATGGCTAGGGATGTCTGAGTCCAGACAGCCATAGGCAGGAAGTGCTGACCTTCTCTCTGGGTATTTTTGCTTCCCAGACCAGCAGTGGCTACTCAGAGAAGAGACCTGGCTAGCCAGCTTACAAGAGACACAGCAAGAAGCCAACTGTGGAGAAGAGAAAGAACTTGAGGCCTTTGTGGCACCTGATGCTTGGCTTCCAACAGTTCCTCAGATTCCACCATCCCCACTGGTCCAAAGCCAAAAGAGGGTGGTGCAGCCCCAGTGCTTGCGGAGACATACTTCTCGGGCTACAGTGTGGAACATCAGGCAGAAAAAGTTATCGTTCCAGCTAGAGAGAATTATTAAGAAGCGGAGGCTGCTGAAGGCCCAGAAGAGACTGGAGCAACTCAGTGCACTCTTCTGGATCCAAGATGATGGTGCTTCCAAAGCCCCAAGTTGGGCCTCTAGCTCTAACACCCCAGGCCCAGGTTCTCAGTGGAGAAGCAGATGGACTACTTGCTGCTCTCTGAGTCTCCAAAGGCTAGGCAGCCAGCGCTTGCCCCAGCTACACAGGTACCAGTGATGGCATTAACCCAGTTTTCCAGACAGTGCTCTTTACTCCTGTGGCTTCTTCAATCTGTGAGGTGTCTAGGTGTTTATTTTCTGGTCCTTCTGGGCTTCTCTCTGTTTGCATTTTTTCCCTCAAGACAGGGTTTCTCTGTGTAGCCCTGGCTGTCCTGGAACTCACTCTGTAGACCAGGCTGGCCTCGAACTCAGAAATCCGCCTGCCTCTGCCTCCGAACTGCTGGGATTAAAGGCGTGCGCCACCACCGCCTGGCCAGATGCAGTTTCTTATGTGTCCTGCCTGCACCTTAGTCTCACCTTCAACCAGTCTTCCTTGATCCGACAGGCTGCCTCCATCCTGACCTGACACAGGACGGCCCGGCCCCTGTACATGTTTGGATCTGACTGTCGGCTCCTTCATCCCCTGTCTGCTGTCATGGGGTTGGGGAGTGTATTATCTACCAGATTCTTCGGAGTGGAGGCCTGTGTCCTGTTCTGTGTGTTCTGGGCCTTTCTCAGAAGAGTCACACAATGTCTGTTGCTGTCATGTTTTCTCACCTCACTGTCCTTCAAATAACTGGGCAGGCAAGCCAACTTTTTACTATGGAAAACAGTCAAACATGCAAAAAGTTGAGAGACTTATGGAGTACCTAAATCTCCTAAAATACCTGGAGTATTTTGAGCAATTATAAAGATGTACTACTTTAGAGTCCCACCACCCTGACTTCCAAAGGATTTAAAGCAATATCATGTCATTTCTCTCCCCCCGCCCCGTATCTTTAAGTATGTATGTACCTCTAAAAATAAAAACGATTCCATCATATCTACCAAATCATACCTGCCAAGATTAGGTTATAGCTTAATAGAAGCTAAAGTTTGAGTCATACTCAGTTTTCTCAAGTTGCTTGAAGTGTGCTTTGGTTTTCCATATCACGATCTAATTGGATTTATAATCTACCTGTCACTGTTAAGTCTGAAGTTCCCGTAGTCATTCTTTCCTATTTCTTTTTACCAGTATGCAAAATGGCTAAGTCAGTTCTATAGATGATACCACACCATAGATTTATCTGCTTGATTCTTTATAGTATTAAAATTGTTCCCCATTTTCCTCACGTAGCCAGTTGCTTGAAATGTAGTTCAGTTAAACTTTTCCCTAAGATAAAGCAGTTGGGGGTGATTGAGCAGCATGTATCTGAGACCTCTCAAAGCCAGGGCTCTGTTGTTAACAGTCTGCTTTTGTGTGTATTGATCTGAGGAGAGTAGGACACAGTGATCGGGTGGCCTCCTTTCCAACCTCTTTCAGAGTAACTAAGTAGAATGCCATATTCCTTATATGGACACAGGGACATTACTATTCTAAGATGGCTTTCCTTATCTTCACAGTGCTTTCATGAACTCGGATCCTTCTGCCATGTCACCACCTGTGCCTGACCTGACTCACCAAATGCCAAAGAAAACCCTGTCAACAGATACCAAGGCTACAGCTTGTCCTCCAAGGACAGGACGCCTGGGCAGGAACAGCCTCCATTCATCACAGCGGAGGAAGTGCTCTCCAGCCAGGAGAGCTTCTACCCAAGGCACCTGTCGCACTGTGAGCCACAAATCTGTCAGCAGCCAAGAAATTGAGTCATTGGGTAAGCAGCTCTGTCAGATGTTATCCCAGGGCCAACCAACTAAGAAACAAAAACCAAGGGACGGTTCAAGGACCTTTACCCCTGCTGCCCAGACCAGAAAGGCTAAGGGACTAGTAGCCTCTGTCAACACACAAACAGGCTGGCAAAAAGGAGGAAGTTGTAGGAGCTTCGAGGCTCCTGAGGAAACATCTTCCTGTTCTACGGATCTCAGTGGATCAGAGCCAGCAGCTGGGCTTAGAAAAATAGTCAAGACTTTTCAGGCAGAATTCAAAGCACCTCCTCCAAGCAGAGCATCAAAAAAGAATCCGAGGCTGTTGGCATCTAGGGCCAGGGACATTGCCAAAAAGTCCTCTCATTTGCCTTGTGGCAGTCCTTTAAAAAAACAACCTAGTGCAGAGGATCTAGACACACCAGCCTCCTTCACAGATTCTAGACCTATAAAGGACCATGTAAGGGAAGAGAACAAAGATTTATCTGACACTGAAAGCAGTTACTCGGTGGATTCTCTTTCTTATATCTATGCCAAAGTCCCAAAGAAGCTGCTGAAGCCAGAGGACCTTCAGGGAAAATGGGATCTTCCCGATCCGGAGAACTCTGAAAGTGACAACAGTCAAATATCTGATGATTCACTTGCTGAGAAAGGGCACCGAAGCCTCCCAGAAAACTCTAGAGCTGAATATTCCATTAAGGACCATGGGCATTCAAGGGCCAGAACTTCAGCCTCTGTGTGGGGTCTCCTCATGCCCTCAGACAGTAGCGTATGTACTCAGATGTACCGGAGCTTTTCCTTGGACAGCCTGATTGATCCTGAAAATAGGCCAGGGGAGCCTTTCCTTGGTTCTGCTGACGAAATGCCTACAGAGACTTTTTGGCATCTGCAGAAGGCCACCCTATCTGTACCAGACCAGGAGGCAACAGACAAGCCTAGCTCTATCAACCACAGAACAGGAGTTGGGGTGAGTGTTCTGCCAAAAAGCAATTCATTTTACCTTGATCCTCAGTTCCAGCCCCATTGTGAGCAGCTTGAGTCAGAAATGGAGGCAAACTATTCTGAACAAACCAACCCTCTCCAAGGCATTCAACTTGCAAGAGAGAGCCCCCTGTTATCTGTGGATTCATGGTTTTCTTGTGACTCTAAGGTCAATCCCAGCAGCCCCTCAGGGGTCATACATTCTTTATGTCCAAGCCCTGACATACATGAAATTCAGCCCCAGGGTGAGAAGCCCAAACACTGGCTAACCATTGAAAAAGTAAAGCCACCAGGTACCTGCAAACTTCCCCAAAGCAGTCCTGAGCCACCCTGCAGTTCAGATTTGTATGCAACCTCTACTTCTGATACATCCAAGCCCTCAGTTTGTGAAAGCCAAAGACTCCTTCAGCCAGGAGTTGATGGATTCCTTCAGGGCAGAGAAATGCCTGACATGACCAACCAGGGTATCTCTGAAGAGTCCCACATTTCTGACATGTCAAGTGTGCTGGCTCCCTCTACCACCTCGTTCACTCATGTACGTAGTCTTAATAAGAAGGAGTGGGCTGCCCTTCATGAAGAATATCTCCTTGAGCTCTCTGATTCTGATTTTCAAGCTGTAGGAGAGCCCAGACCAGCTTTCCCCTTCCTGGAGGAAGACTCTAGCTCCCTGGCTGACGCTTCTGATAAAGTAGACACTCAGTTGCAAACTGGCCCTGGATTATCTAGAAATTTAGATTTCAGCTCCTTTCCAGTCCAACTATCCAAAATCAGACACTTAAGAGCAGAGAGAGACCATGACAGTCTGAGTGCCAATGTAGAAAGTGCTTCTGATCTCTTCAGCTCCGTTGAGAGGATGAACTATAATGGGACATACCCAGCAGATGTAGAGTTGCAGACTTCTGGATCTATAAATGCACAGGCCTATACAGCAGGAAATATGATACCAGGTTCCAAGACAGAAGCATGGGAAGTCAGTCAGGCCAGCTTGGAAGGATGCCTTCAGGGTGGCAGACATTCTGCGCTGATAACTTCCTCTGGGCAGTATTTCTTCCAGAAGAGGGCTTATCACAATCACACCTTAGCCACTGAAGTAGACTTTTTACCTCAAGATGGGGTTCTTCTCAGGAAAAATGCTGCAGTTCAACCAGGACTATTAAATCACAGCAGCCACCAGCAACCCCTGCTGGAAGAGAAGGCAGCTTCTCAGCAGTGTACCGAGGAAGTAGCTGAAACACACATAGATGCCTGTTGCACTTTCCCTTCAGGTCCAGACTTGTTCCTGCACTCTGACCCCTGGAGCTCTTTCCCATCCTCCCTGCAGCCGCCTCCCCTGGAAACATTCTATGTAACCAAAAGCAGGGATGCCCTGACAGAAACTGCCTTAGAGATTCCAGCCTGCAGGGAAGCCTGGGTGCCATCCCCACCCCCTAGGGAAGCCTGGGGCTTTGGTTGTAGCCATCAAGTCCCCCAGAAAGCTCACTGGAAAAATAATTTGCCCAAGTTGTCCCAAAGTCAGAATTCTACGATTGATTCACCTCAGCAGACAACAGCAAAGAGGCCAACAGATGTGAACACAGGGGAAGGTACTGAAGAACTGGGGGGACACTCCAGATATATGAGAGAAGAAGGTACTGGAGAGCTGGGGAAACACTTCAGACATATGAGAGAGGAAGAAAATCACGATTCTGCTTACTGTTTTGTTCAGAACAGACAGCATCTCTCTTCTACCAGCCTCAAAGCTTGTGAATGTGGAAATCAACTTGGTATTTTAAATAAGGAGTACAGCCTCTCAGTCAACGAGGACGGAGAAGGGGCCTCCGCGTGGCATCACTGCAGTGTTGCCTTCAATGGCTCTGAGTCAAAGACTTTGCTCTTCATTTGTGATTCCAAGGCAAGTGGGGAAGAACAGAGTTCACTCCTGCCACAGATACAGTCCTGTGCTATGCACAGTCAATCTCCTTCTGGAGCTAGGACTGACTTCATTGGCAAAATTGCCAATTTAGACCTAGAGAAGGTCATACCAGAGGAAACTGCTGTTTCCTTGAAATCAAGATCACTCCACTGTCTAAGTAGCCCTGTGATCATGGCAGGAGGTGGAAGTCCAACCCACAGGTGGGAGGGGAGGAATGAAACTGTGCTTCTCAGAGAAGTGATTTCCAAAGACATCCAAGAAGAGATTAGTCTTCCAGGAACCCAGTATACCTGTGAAAGATGCCATCTAGTTATGTGCTCTCAGAAAAGAAAGCCCACTGAATGCAAGGCCCATGGACAGTTAGAAGAAATACAGTCCAAAGAAGAACCTTTGGGAGAGAAACAGAATACAAGAGTTAATAATACCGATGAAATGGCTAGGCTGATCAGGAGTGTAATGCAGCTGGAAATTGGCATCTTAGAAATTGAATCCAAGCAGAATAAGCTTCTTCATGCTTCCCACATACCAAGTACAGAGCTTATGCTCCAGGATTTAGAGGACCAGGAGAAGGTTGGCCATGTCCCTAAGTCAGAAAGTTCTGGAAAACATTTATGCTTTGAGGATCAGCCATCTTTTCCAAAACAGACAGAGGACAGTATCTTCGAAGACAGCAAAGCTGGAGAAATAGAGAGTAACACTGCAATTAGTAATAATACTCAGGTTCAGAAAATCATAGGAAGCCCCTTCAGATCAAGGGAATATGTACAAATGAGGGGGTCTGAGAGTGAGCTCTCCTATTCACCTGGAGCAGACAGACTTGCTAGGGACACACGCGATTCTTTGCGGAAAGGCACAGCTCTCAGAAAGCCTAGCAACATTTCCCTTCACTCTAGAAGGATAAGAGCATTAGCTAGAGCTCTACCATTGCAGTCCAGTGTGGAGAGACCTGAGAAAGATGATGAGCTTCTAAAAGTATCAGCAAAATTCCACAACCAGACTTGGGCCTTGGAAAGTCTTAAGGAACTGGAGAGTATGGAAAGTTTTCAGGAAAGCCAAATCGTTGAAGTTCCAAGTGATTCAGAATTGGAGGATGCAAAAACTCAAGGGGGAGTTGATGAAATGACCGTGGACAGGGGAGGGAACCTACAGGAAAAAGAGAATATGGTCTTATCAACTCAGAAAGTTTCTACTCCCAGCCAGCACTGGAAGGGCACATTTTTCAGCCAGGAGACTGTCTCCCCATTCCATAACCAGACAGGCTTCTCTGCAGCTCTTCCTTATGGAGAACTGTGTGGTACCCAACCCATGCATTCTCTACGCTTCCCAAGAAGCTGTTTGCATGGCTCTGATACCAAAGGTGTCTCTTCATTTGAGTACATATTAGAACCTGTGATGTTGAAAACTAATAGAAATTCTTTGGCAACTGGAATAGGGGGTCAGGATCACAGTGGAGAAACCAGAAGCAGTAGCCCACAGGAAAGTGTTTCAGGGGATGTTTCCACCACACACACTCCCTGGGGTGGATCTGTAATGCCCATGGTCATGAGGACTAATGGTCAGTCTGTTATATCAGACAGCATTCTCCTAGAGACAGAGGACTGGATAACAGTAAGTACTAGCTCCCAAGAAGACCAGGAAGGGGACTTCAGAGATACTTCCATAGGCTCAACTACCCAGGAAGGTTTGGGTTCTGAGGCTGAGGCAACTGTACAAAAAGAAAGAAAAACCAGTTCCTTGGACAGGGTCTCAAGGCAAACTGAAAAGAGAGTCAATTTCCTCTTACAAAACAATAGAGACCAGGGTGAAGAGGAAAGGCAGAAGGCAGAGGAGAAGTCAGAAGACCAACAACTTCCCAACTCTGCTTACTTAACACCCATGTCTGTACTGAAGGGACCTGATCCAGAGCCTCTGCTACTACCGGACTCCTCTATCCATGCATCCATATGCCTGGGTATCTTGGCAGAGATCAGACAGGCAAAAGCACAGAGGAAGCAGCTTACTGACTTTGTGACTGAGGGAACAGTCCTTCCTTATGAAACTTCACAAGAAGCTGAGCGTTTTTCAGAGACTGCTGGTAGATCTCAGACACCAAAGCTTGAGTGGGATAGCACCAGGAATGAAGCTAAAGCACAAGGATTGCATGTGGCCTCTCCATCTGCTGTGTCTGCAGACCTCTTGACTGATGAAAGGAAAACCCAGGCCAGTGCAGGGAGCTTTCATCATCTGCCCAATCCTGAAACTGACAGAGGACCACAGCATCATTTACTGGCTTCGTCTCACATTGTTTCAGAGCTAGAAAAAAGATTTTGCACTGGAAAACCAAGGCAATTTTGTGGAGCAAGTGGATGGTCTGATTCTTCTAAAATCATAGAGAAAAGGAAAGAAACATCTAGAACAAAGTCCTCTGTTGATCATTTGGCCTCAGACAGGCTTCTTTCTATACCAGCTGTAGAGGAGGATGGGAGGGTGGGATCAGAGAAAGCATCTATTTTGCCTTCTCAAACCTCTTGTGATAGTCCTGGCAGGATTCTCCATGGGCAGAGTCAGTTGCCTGCATGGGAGACTGCAGAAGGTCTACCCTCTGGTGGGAAGGACAATATCCTGGGTCATCAGGAACCTAGAAGTCTAGATAGCACATGTGGAGGCGGTTCAGGTAAGAGCTTAGTGACCACACAGGCAGGAAAAGCAGTCCATTCTGAGTGTCAGTCTGTGATCTGTACTGTTGATAATGCTGTAGACCTTTCTCAGCCTAAGCAAGACCATATTCAGTGCTTGGATACTTCTACTGGCTTAGAAGAAATGAAAGCAAGTCCAAAGTCATGTGCTGTTCAGCCTGGAGCTCCAAGAAAAGTTGAAGCAGAAGCTAACATATGGCATCCTGTCAAGTGGAAAAATGTTGACTCTGGTCTGGCAGAAGCCTGTGGGGGTGACAGCAAAAATCCATGGTCAACTTCATTTCTAGATCAAAGACCAAACCTGAATTCCAATGGAGTTAGAGAAGAGGCTCCTGGTCCATGCCCAAAAGAGTGCCTTGTCTTCGAGGGGAACACTGGAGGCAGCGGGACACTTGGCTCATCTTATGAAGGGGAAGAGAACAGAAGTACTCCTTGCCCTCACCTAAGTGGTTCTCAGGCTACTGCTGCTGTTCACGTCTGCTGCTCTCATGCCTCTACTCCGCCGTGTTATAGAGATGGTGTCCTTAGGAAGGGAGCCCCCTGGGCTGTGCCACATTCTGAGCACTCACCTGTCAGAGTACCAGCTAGGATCTGTGAAGTGGATGGAGCAGGAGAGAGCTTTTCCAAAGACTCTCAAGTGTCTTTGGCACATGGCCTCAAGCACACATGTGGGCCAGTAGACAACAGCATTCCCAACCCACCCACTCCTGTCTCCTCTCCAGCTCAAAGCTGCAGCTGCCTTTCCACCTCAGAAATAAGGGCAAATTGCCTCACCCACACAGTTGCTAGGGGAAGGTCAGTAGAAGGTTCGGGGGAAAAGACTACAGGGAAGAAGGCCAGCACTGCCCCTGAGGATATTTATCCATCCAGTTCTGCAGACATGAGCTCTGAGCCACTGAGAACTTTGAGGAATAACTCTGTAGGTGAGAATGCACAGGCATCCCAAACCATGCCAGAACCTCCTGCAGTGACTCAGGGGCTACACACCCTAAATTCAAATGAAGGATCTGTTGACAGTAAGTTGGTGATAGCGGCTCAGTTTGGACATTTAGAAAATACTATCAGATACTGTTCAGAAAAGATGCAACCTTCCACTAAGGTCAGGGGTCACAGTTGCTTGGGTCCCCAAGCCAAATTTGTAGACATGTTGAAACATACCTGCTACCCTCAGATTGAGACTTCATGGGAAGAGGAAGAACAACAGAGAGACCAGGTCTCAGGAGATGGCAAAAACCAGGCCCAGGTCAGAAATCTAGTACTTTCTAACGTTGGTGGCTTTGATGGCTTTCAGACTAGAGGTGGTGAAAGAGAGGAGATAGTTGTAACCAAGCCTTCTGTATCCCAGACTTTCTTTTCAGACTTTGAAGCCCAAACTCAACCATCACAGCCCGCTGCCCAGACTCCTTGCCAGCTCTGCTCTGATAGGGAGCAGCTGCCTTCCAGCCACAGGAACTTGCTTCCTTTGATTGCAATCTTCTCTGGCCCCAAACATGCCGGGTACTCCCCTAGACCTCAGTTTACTGTGGTCAGCTCATCTCGGTCTCTTCAAGAACTAAATTTGAGTGTGGAACCTCCTTCCCCAACAGATGAAGATGCACAGGGGCCAACCAGCTTGTGGAGACCACATCTCAGGGGTCATTCCTTTGAAAAGCCAGTCTCAGCATCTCTGAAGACTCAGGATTGCAGTCAGAAAGCTTCGTGTAACTTGAACAATGGCCCTTCTGATCACAGGCCCTTGAATCCCGTCATACCTCCTTACCCAACATCGTCCACTGTGTCATGTATGCCAACCCCTGAGTTCATGACCACCTGGAAGCCTGGAGCTTTGGAACAGGCCCATCAAGGACAGACAGATAAACTGAGTGTCCAGGATATGTCAGAGAATTGGCATTCTCAGGGGGACAAAGAAATGCTGCACTTTGGTTCTAGTAAATTAAGTCCCTCTGTCCTGCCCTCGTGTCGACAGGGACCTGTGCATATTGGTTGGAAGCAATATGTGTTTGGAACTGCAGTTGATGTCTCTTGTAGCCAGAAACCCCAATTTCTAGTACAATCAAACATGGGTCAGTGTTCTAGCGTGGACAATGTCGTAGAAGACAAGAAATCTCCATTTCACTCTCATCCCAAGACTGATGCCCAAACCCAGGATTTGCCAAACATACACAGTGTCATTGAGAATGACCAAAGTTCAAATCAGCTGCCTCTGGCTAGAGGGAATGCCACAACTCAGGTAGATGAGATTGTACTACTCTGCCCACCAGAGACAGGCTGTGCTGTGGGGCAGGCCAATATGAATACCTTTAAGCAGGGAACACAGACCCTGGGCAGCAGGCTCCACCGGAGTTGCACTGATGTCTCTGTTCAGCCTGATGCCAAGACAATGTCAGACTCTGAGCTAGCCTCCTGGACCAGCATGCACAACCTGTCTGTTCACCTTTCACAGCTTCTGCACAGCACTTCAGAGCTGCTTGGGAGTCTCTCACAGCCAAGTGTGGTCATAAAGGAACAGAATGTCAAGAGTGAATCCCTAGACGAGGCCCAACAGGCCCTCATGATGGATGGTTCTACTCGGACCACTGTGGATGAGGGCATCCAGACGGACCTGGCCTTACCTCCTCTGGCCTTTCAGGGCCCAGAGGTCAAGTTTGAGGAAGTCAGTGTGATCCTTGAAGTGATGGACTCAGGTATCACCACTGTGGCTCAAGAAAAGGAAGATAACCCAGTGGTGTTTCAGAAGACAGAGGCAGAGGAGGCAGCAGAATCCCCAGATCTCCATGAAGGAAACACCCATGATAAGCTGCAGAGCCCTTCTGTGCCCTCACCACACTTGAGGTTTCAGAAAGCTGATCTTGAGCAGAACATTACTTTCATGAGCCCCCCAGCTTCTCCTGATGGTTCCCCACCTCCCAGTCTGCAGCCAGAGGAATCTTGCATGGTGGTCAACATGCCCAGAATCTCCCAGCACTCAGGGCTCTCCCTTGGTGCTTCTGAGTTCACCCAGGAGCCTAGTACCCAGAAAAGGTTGTGCAGCTCGAGTGCTGTGCTGGTGGATAGGGCTTCCTCTCCAATCCTTACATTTAGTGCCAGCATCCAGGAGCTGAGCAACCCCTTAACCTGTTTGACTCTACCAGTTCCCTCAGCTCATCCTCTTGAAGACTTCCAGAAGCTTGACATTAATCCAGACCTTGCTGTTGGTGACCTAAGACCGCCAATGGATAATTCTCAAGCCACTGATGAGTCTGGTGTCTTTCAGAGAGCTGAGTCTTTGGAAGGCAAAAGCCTTTTAGGAAAAAGTTCTGAGAGATTATTTCTTGATTCTAGCTCCCTATGCAGTCCACAGCAGAGCTCTAGTCTCCAAGTTAGTTTCTTAGGAAAGGCCCCTCAGCAGCTTCGGCCCAAGAGCACCACTGGAGACCAAAACAAGTTGCCATCTCCACCACCAAGGCACAGGAGCCCGAAGCTAGATGACAGCTTTGTGTCTGAGAAGGTGGCTTCCATAGAGCATGGTCCACCGAGGCCCAGCCAGTGGCAGGGCAGGGCAGCAAATAAGGATGGGAGCTCCGAGTTTATGCTGGAGCCACAACCCAATGTGGATCGACCTTCTTCACAGACAGGTCTTCAGCCCCTTAGCCCTTGTCAGATCTCTGATACTACAGGACTTCAAAGTCCTGCTGTAGACCCACCTCAGGCCTGCCAACCAGTGGGGTTGCTCTCTCCTGGTTTACATATGCATGTGGCCCCTGGTCCCCAACATCACAGCCTCGGGGACCTCCCAGTTCATAACAATTTAAATAACTGGTATGGAGTTCAGAATGGACCTTGCATAGGTGAGAGTTTAGGGGTCAGATGTGACTCCAGTTCTGTGGGGACACAAAGGCCCCTGCAACCTTCTGACAAGTACAGCCAGGACCCTGAGTGGCTTCGATTGGAGCACATCCCCTTACAAGCTGGGGTTCAGAAGCCCTCACTCAGTGTGGAGCTCACAGAAGCAAAACTACACCATGGCTTTGGGGAGACAGATGCCCTGCTGAAGGTGCTGCAGAGTGGGACAGGGGAGGTGCTTGCTCCTGAAGAATCTGCTGTGCCCTCCTGTAAGGAGTTCTACACTAGGTAAGGGCTGAGCCTGAAGGGCAATGAGTGGGCAAGGTGAGCTTGAGAGTGAAGGCCGTGGTAGGAATCAATCACGTTTTGTCTCAGGCAGAAAAACACTGTTGAGAGCCTCAGGAGAGAGAGGGCTGAGCGACTTCATAACTTTCGTCGGACACGAAGCCTCAGTCCCCAGAAACAACTAGGCTTCCTGCCTAGCAAGGCTCTCCCCACCTGGGAACTTGACTTGCCCAGCAGACGCCAAGAATACCTGCAGCAGCTGAGGAAGCATGTTGTGGAGACCACTAGGTAAGGAAGAATCTGGCTCTGTGGGAGCTGGGACTGGAATGTGATCATCCGGAGGCTCTCTATGCCTCTGGATAAACTGAGGCAGATGAGTGAGTCTGGGGCAAATGGAGATCGGAGGTATAGGAGGGAATGGGGTACAGGGGTACAGGAGGAGCTGGGCAGAGAGAAGTCATGGGCAAGTATTGTATGTTATGTAAACCTGTGTGTCGGGGTCTTAGAATGGCTTGTTTCTTCTTAGAAACCTTTCCTAAGAATGTAAAATGATGACCCCATAGACAACAAGATGTTGTGCTGAGTCAGCTGGGGTGGGCAGGACCGTACTTTTATGTGCTCGCCATGTTAGAAGGTGTCTTTTCACCTTGTGGACTTCACTAGAATCCCAGAACCAGCACCAAGATTAGCCCGCCCTTCCTCTGACATTGAGCTCATGCTTCAAGAGTATCGCCGGGCCCGTGAAGAGGCCAAGGTGGAGATTGCCCAGGCGCGAGATCGGCTCAAGGAGCGAGCTGAACAAGAAAAGAAGAGAATCCGCCAGCAGATCATCTCCCAGCTACTGAAGGTGGGGAATGAGACTGTCCTCTGCCTTAGGACAGGCCTAGAACCTGGCCAGACCTTAGACTTTGGCAGCCTTCACTCTGCCTGTTTGTGAGTCTGGTGATGTACTTGAAAGTGTAGGACTCTGCCAGGCCAGAGTGTGGGAGGAAGAGGCTTCTGTGTGCAGTCAGGCATGTGGGGAAGGAAGCATAGCGTTGTGGCTTCTGGAAGTAGGTGGGAGGCTACAGCAGGAGGCTCTGGGAGGTAAGTGATGACAGCTGTGGAGGTGACAGGGAAGGGAGAAGATGTGGCAGTGCAGTATCATTAGAAACTAGTTATCTGTCTTCTTCCCAGGAAGAGGAGAAACTACAGATTCTAGCCAACTCTAGCTCCCTGTACAACAGCTCCAGTGGAAGCATATCTTCTGGTGTCACGTCTGGTTACAACAGCAGCCCAGCCTTCTCAGGGCACCTCCAGTCTCTAGAAGTTTCGGTAAGTGGGCAGACATCAGGAAGCTTCTGAAATGGAAGTGTGTATAGACCCAGCTCTCTCAAGGGCTCTGCTGTGAGCCCTTTCTGTGTGGTTTGTTTTAGGTCTGCCTTACTCTCCCTTTATTCTTACAGTTCAGTGGTTTGCTTTTTTTAAGTTTTGTTTTTAATTATGTGTATGTGTTTCTGTGTGTAGGTACATGTGTGTGAGTGCTGGTGCCCACAGACGCCGACGTCCTCAGGTCCCCCTGTTGCTGGAGTCCAGGTGGATGTGAGCTAATGTGGGTGCTGGGAATGGAACCTGGCTCCTCTACGAGACTAGCACACACCTGGGCATGGTGGTACAGGTTTTTAATCTTAGCACTTGGGAGGCAGAGGCAGGTGGCTGTCTGTAAGTTTAAGGCCAGATGGATCCACATCCAGGACAATCAGAGCTACAGATGGAGACCCTGTCTCAAAACAAAAACAAAAAAAAACCTAACAAAACCAACAAACAGTACATGTTCAGTTTTATTTTAGTTTGGTTGTTTTTTGTCCTTTAAAAAATAAAAAGATTTATTGTTTTAGTTTGGTTGTGGTTTGTTTGTTTGTTTGTTTGTTTGTTTATCTTGAGACAGGGGCTCACTGTATATAGCCCTGGCCGGCTTGGAATTCACTGTGTAGACCAGGTTGGCTTTGAACTCAGAGAAATTTACCTGTCATTGCTTCTGCCTCCTGAGTGCTGGAATTAAAGGTATGTGTCATCATGTCCCCCCATACATACCCCCACACACCCCCACACCCCCCCCACACACACACAGAAAGAGAGAGAGAGAGAGAGAGAGAGAGAGAGAGAGAGAGAGAGAGATTTGAAAAATGTGATTAAAACATGTGATTAAAACAGGGAATATGACAGAGTGTTTTTTCTCCTTAAAAATACCTTTGGATTTTATTACCTGCCAATAAATCTCTACCAGCTCAGTCTTTACCATAGCTGAGCAGTATTCATTTCTCTTTTACTGTTCTTAGTGGGATGCTTGTATAGATAGTATATATTCATGTAGTAGAAGAGCCAAACATTTACATGTATCCTCCACTTTACCTTTGAAACAGGATCTCCCTATAGATCCCTGGCTGACCTAGATCTTCCTATGTAGACCAGGCTGGCCTCAAACTCACAGAGACTCACCTGCCTCTGCCTCCTTAGTGCTAGGATTAAAGGAAGTGCCACCATGTGCAGTTATCTCCATTTGTTTTTATCTACTTATTTTTATTATTTTTGAGACAGTTCTGGCTGTCTTGGAACATTCTATGTAGACCAAGCTGGTTTTGAGCCACTGTCTCCCTAGTTCTGGGATTAAAGGTGTGTACCACCATACCCAGTTACCTCCATTTTTAAACAGTAAGTAGAAAAATACCACATCCTTGGTTCGAGGCATGGCAGTTCTCATATATTTTTAGGCTGGCTTCAGAAGCCCAATGCCAAGGATTCTTTTGAATTTTTCTGTGGTTTTTCGAGTCAGGTTTTCTCCCTGTAGCCCTGTCTATCCTGAAACTCACTCTGTAGACTAGGTTGGCCTCAAACTCAAAGGTCTACGTGCCTCTGCTTTTCAAATTCTAGGATTAAAGGTGTGCACCACTACTGCCTGGCTTGAACTTTGATTTATTCTTTTATGTAGTCATACATGTGTGTATGTGCAGTACTTGAACCATATTTCCCTCCAGTATCCTGTCTTACCCCCCTCATCTTGCCAACAAGTCAGCCTCATACTTCTTGTTTGTTGTGGGAAGCAGTAGGTTTAGTTAGGGTACTCCTAGGGGCTTGTGTGAGGACTTGTTGTCAGGAGCATGGGCTCCCAACCAGTGGCTGCATCACTGAAGCAAATGTGTCTCCCTCCTTCATCAACCATTAACCACACACAGACTCTTAGGTGGGGATCCTGTGCTCTTCCTCACCTGATGACAAGATGGCGGCAGGCCCACTTCTGCCAGTAATCTGAGTTCAGGACTGCAGCAGCCATGGCGTGCCTGGAAGTCAGCATTCTGCACCACTTCTCTTTGGCTGCCTCTGCCTTCCAGTCCTCCTGTCCTCTCTCCCATGATGTTCCCTGAGCAGATATGGCTGAGCACATAACAGTCATTCATTCATAGTTTGACCAGAGTTATGAGCCTGCAGTCACTACTACCCAGGGTGACATTTTGGGTCTCCACACAGCAGAGTATGTGGTACTTGTGTTACTGTGCTTGACTTATTTAATATGATGTCTTCCAGTTTTATTGGTTTTTGACACAGATAACAAGGTTTTATTTTTCTTTATGGGAAGAGAGTATTGCATTGTGCATATAAAGGACATTTTCTTTGTCGCTCATCAGATGGTCACATGGTCACATAGCTCTTGTAAGTAAAGCTTCAGTAACTCTTTGTATATGGATATCTCTCCATTGTGTTATGTGCAGTGGATATATTAATATGCATTCCTACCAAAATAGTATGAGTCCTTTTTTTTTACATGTACTCAACAGCATTGTTTTTATACATGTAATAGCCATGCTAACTGGAACGAGATGAAATATAACTATAGTTCTGATTCGCATTTCCCCAGTGACTAATAATGAAATTTTTTTCATACGTGTTGGTCATTTGTTGAATCTTCTTTTGAGATATACCTGTTTTAGATCACTTGCCTACTTTCACAGTTAGATTACTTACTTTTACGTTAAAAGTTCTTACTTCTTTATAAGTCTAGATATGAATCCTTTGTTTTAAAAAACTAAATCCCAGGCTTTGATTTGATCAGTGAAATCTCAGGAGCCAGATACTGGGGTGAAAACCAGCTAGCTCAGAGGGGCAGAGAAAACACCTAGCTGACCCTACTCTGCCAGTGACCCATAGGGGAAAAGTTTCTTCTCCCCCATGCTATCTTAAATACCCTTCAACTCAAAGGCCTGTTTACTTATGCTCTGTCTCTTGACCTAGGGTTGACTTCACTGCTAGGCCACACTACAAGTACTTGTTTGTAATAAATAGAAAGCTTTTGGACAAAAGGTATGTTCTAGGGTCGAGCCACACACAAGGTTTTCCTAGTTCACAATCTTGGGGTTCAAACAAAACGTGATAAAGTATCCTGTAACATTACTCTTTTATCAGATGGATAGCAGATATAGTCTTCATTCTCTATGTTGTCTTTTTTTATGTATGTGAGTACATTGTCACTGTCTTCAGACACACCAGAAGAAAGCATCTGATCCCATTACAGATGGTTGTGAGCCATCATGTGGTTGCTGGGAACTGAACTCAGGACCTCTGGAAGAGTAGTCAGTGCTCTTACCCGCTGAACCATCTCTCCAGCCCTCTAATATTGTCTTTCTGCTAGTAATTTTCTTTGCTGTACAGAAGCTTTTACATGTGATTAATCTCAATTGTCAATTATAATTAATCAATCTTTTTTTTTTTGAGACAGGGTTTCTCTATATAGCCCTGGCTTCCCTGGAACTCATTCTAGACTTGGCTGGCCTAGAATTCAGAGATCTGCCTGTCTTTAAGGCGTTGGCCAAAAGTGTTGGGATTAAAGGTGTGCGCCATCATTGCCCAGATGAACTGGCAATTTAAAAATTTTTGTAGACATGTCCAGAAAATCATTGTGTCAGTTTTGAAGTATTTCCTTTGTTTTCCTGTAATAATTTCACAGTTTCAAGTCTTTCACTAAGGTCTTTGGTCCAGAACCTGGCAGGGTGATACCCACCTATAATCCCAGCCATTGATATGTTGAGGAAGGAGAATCAGGAGTTCTAGATTACCTGTGGTGTAAAAAAAGACACTCTCAGAAACAAACTCTTTGTATCCATTTTGAGTTGATTTTGTGCTGATGAGGGTCTATCCAGGCTCAGTGCTCGGCATGTGAGTCTCCATTCTTCCGAGTGGTATCTGTTCTGCTGCACTCTCTAGTTTTGGCTTGGGGTCTGTTTTGAAGCAATGGATATAAGATTTCTTTCGGGATTTTCAACGGTCTGTGTATTTTTATGTCAACACCACAGTTTTTGTTACTATGGTTCTGTAGTATGTCTTGAAATCAAGTATTGTGAAGCTTCCAGCTTTGCTCTTTTTATTCAAGATCTGTTTGGAGTATTTTACATTTTCATGTGTTTTTTTGTTTCTGTGAAAACTGGCATTGGCATTTTGATGCAGAACTTCCTGAATCTGTAGATTGCTTTGAGTGTCATGGACATGTAACTATAATTCTTTTAAATAGTGAACTTTTTAGGAGATAGTTCCATGTTTGAACTTAAAGACTTGATTTTTTTCACTTATGTGTATGTGTGTGTGTGTTTGCAAATGTGTGCATCAGATCCCCTGGATCTGCGTACAACAGGTAAGGGTGCAGAAACTGAACTGGGGTCCTTTGGAAGATCAGTGCTCTTAACCTCCAGCCATCTCTCAATACTGGTCTTTAATTCTTTCTTCATTGTTTTACAATTTTCATTGTGTGGGTATTTGACTTTCTTAGTTAAGTTTATTCTTAGCCACAAAATAAATAAATGAGGCACCTATTGTGGGTGGGATTGTTTTTATGATTTGTTTTGTTTGTTTTGTTTTTTGTTTTTTGAGACAAGGTTTCTCTGTGTAGCCCTGGCTGTCCTGGAACTCACTCTGTAGAGCAGGCTGGCCTCGAACTCAGAAATCCGCCTGCCTCTGCCTCCCAAGTGCTGGGATTAAAGGCGTGCGCCACCACTGCCCGGTATGATTTGTTTTTTAATGGTGTAGAAATGGAGTTAGAGATGGTTACAAACTGTCACATGAGTTCTGAGAACTGAATTGGGATCCTCTGGAAGAACAGCACATGCTTTTTGTTTTGTTGAGACAGGGTCTCACTATGTAGCTCTGGCTATCTAGACCAGGCTGGCCTCGAACTCAGATATCTGCCTGTCTCTGCATCCTGAATGCTGAGATTACGGGCATGTTCCACTATACCTGTCTGAAGAGTATGCTCTTAACTGCTGAGCCATCTTTCCAGCTCCTCAGTGTATTTTTGTGTTCTGTTTCCAGTATTTTGTTGAGAACTTTAGCATCTGTATTCATCAGAGAGGTTGGCCTACAGTTGTGCTATTGTGTCCTTATACTGACTTCCTAGAATGAGTGAGATTCTGCTTCCTTTCTATTTTATGGAACAGTTTGAAGTGCACTGGCATTAACTTCAAAAGTTTGATGGAATTTGGTAATGAAAGTCATCCAGTCTTGGACTTCTCTTTGTTGGGAGATTATTACTGTTTCATTCTTGTTGCTTGTTATAGATCTGTTGTTTCTTCTCCTTCTCCTTCTCCTTCTCCTTCTCCTTCTTCTTTTTGGTTTTTCGAGACAGGGTTTCTCTGTGTAGCCTTGGCTGTCTTGGAACTCACTCTGTAGACCAGGCTGGCCTCGAACTCAGAAATCCACCTGCCTCTGCCTTCCAAGTGCTGGGGTTAAAGGCGTGCACCACCACTGCCCAGCATAGATCTGTTTCTTAATGCCCACTTGATTTCATTTTGGTTGGCCATGTGTGTCTAGGAATTTATCAAGATGTAGATTTTCTAGCTTTTAGGAATCTATTCCTTCATGATCCTCTGATTTCACTGGTGCCTGGCCTATTCTTCTCTTTTCATTTAGTAACTTTGGGACAGCTCTCTGAACTATAGCATCCCCTCTTTCCCTTCTGTGTCAAACTTGTTTGAGTCAGTCACTGTACTAGACCAGGTCTTGTTCATGAGGTGGCTCCTCTTGCTGCACAGTGGAATATCTGTGGGGCCCTAGCGATGGGGTCAGGACTCTGATTCCTAGAGCAGAAGGTTCATTATCAAAATGGTTTCTGGGGGATGACTAGGATTTGAAATGAACCCTTTTCCAAAGCCAGGCTGTGAAGATTCAAGGTTCCTTATCTATCTAGGTTATAAACCTGTGAGCGTTGTGATCTTCCCAGTGGCCAGGCTTGTCCTGTTTCTACTGATGGGTTTTCCTGGGCTCTGTTTTCTCTTCACCCCTGCAGAAGGGAAACATCTTCTGAGCAATAGAACTAGAACAAGTGCTGGGATATTTTGTTTCTCCTGCTGTGATCCTGCCTCAGGTCTTTGGAAGCTATAGGTTTCCTTTTGCCACTGTGTGGAAAGCCAGTGGAGGAAAAGGTGACCAACACCAGGTCCAAAATGTTTGTTCTTAGGTCACATGTATCACATTGCACACAGTCAGCAAACAATAAGTCTATCATATTGGATAGTCCTCTAGGTTTCTTTAGGACTCACCATGTCCTCGCTGTGTTACTGTGTGCTCCTGCCCTGTAGCAGCATTAGCTAGATCTTATCTTTTTCTAGATATTAGGGAGATACATCTAGTATCTTACCACCTAAGTTTCACAGTAGGTTTTAAACTGAGATATATTTTACAATATGGGAGCATATGATTTTCTAGAACATTACTTTTCAGTCTTTGGGGAATGCCATCTTATTCACCTGTTTATTTGTTCCTATTGGCTAATATGAAACTATTGTGCACTATACATCACAATACATGTTGATGTATTCTTTTAATACATCAAGAGTTTGCTGCAGTCCACTAATGTTTTTTAATATTTTGCATATTTTAATTTTTCTATAGTTTTTGGTAGCAAATATATATATGTTTAATTTGCATACTAACCAGTATTTTCCTGCTTTGGCCTTTTAAATTTTTTCTTGAATATTGCTATATTTTTCTTGGCTGCAATATTGTCTTTGACCCACAAAGCATAAAGGATTTATTTGGTCTGATCTATAAAATAGGTCTCTGATATAATCCCTGTCCACAATGCCTACCCAGTTGTTGATTCAATATTAATTCATGATTATAGCTGGAAATCATCACCTAGGGCATTGAAGCTCAAGATGTCCATTTGTGGTTGAGGAGTACAGCCAGGAAGCAGGGAGCCTGGGGAGTGGGGGAACAGATCTTGATGAGGCATGTGACAGCCTGCCGAAAGATGCAGAAGGATGAGGCTGGCGAGCATCTTGGTGCCCTTTAGTATTGTGTCTTTTTGGAGGAGAGGTGAGAACAAATGTGGGTGCTGGGAATTGAACTCAGGACCTCTGGAAGAGCAGTTGATGCTCTTAACTGCTGAGCCATCTCTCCAGCCCAGAAGAAAGCTTTCAATATTGGTTCTATATCAGGGACTCTTGATTCTCAGGTTTGGTGGCAGACGCCTTTACCTGGTGAGTCATCACGCTGGCCTGTTTTTGTTCCACTGAGGTGGCTGACACAGTGTACTAAACAAAGACAGCAGAGACCCAGAGGCTCTGGTCCTAGAGTAGGACTCCTGGCTCAGTGTGGTACCTGGCCATGGGCAAGGTGTGTTGTTCAGAGCTCATTGCTTCTTCCTTATCGCCCCTTCACTTTGACTTTACTATCCACACTAAACCCCTCAGTGATGGTCTCTTTCCTGCTGCCACCATGGTACAAGTGGCTTTTCACATACTGACCCTGGAATTTGGCCGTTTGGTAGAGGGCCTGTATAAGTTATTTCTCTGCTGGTGAAATGAGCCAATTTAAGGCAGATTAGAACATACATAAAGGCAGGTTTATTGGGAAACTACTCTTTGGCACACACCCGCCGAGAAAGGAGAAAAAAGGTAGGTAGGAGAGACCAAAATGTCTGGATTATATAGGGAAGAGCTTCTGGGAGAAGGGCAGCCCAGCCCCTTGGCTTGGAAGTTCAGAGTAGAGGGTAGGGTATGCCAGGTAGGAAGTGAGTGATGCTTGAGAAAACCTGGAGGCCAGGTCTGCTTTAGTATGTAAAATATGCACCTCAGCCCCTTGTCCGAGGTCTGAAAACGAACAGGCCCCATGCCCAGGTACTGGTTATCCTGATTGCTGTGACATCTGATCTGCAAGCAATCCTTTAAGCCTATTGCCTAGATAGTGAAGGCTTTCTAGCTGACATCTATTGCTGTAACCTCTTGAGTCTTAGTTACTGTTCTATTGCTATAAAGAGAGACACCATGACCAAGGCAACTCTTACAGAAGCAGGCATTTAATTGTGGAGTTTTTGCTTACAGTTTCAGGAGCTAAGTCCATATCATCATGGCAGGGGGCATGGCAGCAGGCCAACATGGTGCTGGGGAAGTAACGGAGGACTATATTTTGATCTGAAAAGAGAGTAACACTGGGCCTGGCATGGACTTTTAAAACCTTCAAGCCCATCCCCAGTGGCATACTTCCTGCAACAAGGCCACACCTTCTAATCCTTTCAAATAGTGTCACTCTGTGGTAACCAACAGTTTGGACTCTGGGTGAGTCCAAAGACTTGAAGACTTCCAAAGCCTTCAAGTATATGAGCCTGGGGGGGCCATACTTATTTAAACCACCATAGTATCCAACATCCTGAAGTTGAATTGCAATTGCTAGTGGAAGGCATTCTGGATCTTATTCTGAGTATCATCTGTTCTGCAGGAGGACTCTCAAGTGCCAAATTCCCAAGACACTTGGATAGGGGACTGGCAGGGCCGGTCCACAGTGAGGAACAGTTACCTGTATCTGACTGGGTCTTCTTGGAAGAGCTTAGCACACAGTGAGTATGAAGCTTAGGGAATGCTGTCTGCAGGATTTACTGGCCCAAGGTTCTTGGCACTGTATCACTGTCCCACCACCTGATGTTCAGGTCATTGCAGAACCTCCATCTCTTTGTTGTAGGCCGCAGAGCCTCTATGGGCAGTGGCTGCTGCTCTCTCTCCAGCCTATCCAGCTTGGGGACCTGCTTCTCCTCCCTCTATCAGGACTTGGCCAAACACATTGTCAATACATCAATGGCTGATGTGAGTCTCTGGATTTATTCATTCCCTCCTCCTGCTGTTATAGCTTGACTGATGTTGGATGGGGAGGGAGAAGAAAGGAGCCAGGCAGATTAGGGCCACCAAGGCACTGGGGCTTCAGGAACTCTTCAACTTGACAAGTGGTTATTTAGTAAATGTTACCCAGACTGATGAACCTAGAGGCCTGGCTTCTACCCTCTGCCCCAGGTAATGGCTGCTTGTTCGGATAATCTCCACAACCTCTTCATCTGCCGGGCAGCAGATGGCTGGACGTAAGTTACTTTGCCATGCTTTGGTCCTTCTGTTTCATTCTCCTCCTCCTCTGCTCTGGCTTCCTGGCACGCCCATGCTAGTAAACTCCTTTCTGACTGTTTCTTGCCTCTGGTGTCCCCAAGCTATCAGGGTGTGGAGCAAGAGGTACAGCTTTACTACAAGGAGTTCTCTTCTACTCGACATGGATTCTTGGGTGCAGGTGTGGTGTTCAAGCCGCTCTCTCAAGTATGGGCAGCTGTGAGTGACCCCACTTTGTGGCCTCTGTACCACAAGCCCATCCAGACAGCAAGGCTCCATCAGCGGGTGACCAGCAGTATCAGCCTGGGTGAGTCAAAGGGCTTGAAAGCTTCTATAGGGAGTCAGAGGTGGAGGGTCAAAGCAGCACTGCTGGGAACTCTAGACTTCTCAGCAAGACTGCTAGCAATCCAGTTATGGAGTAAAGCAGAGGCTTCTGAACACTAAAGGACTAGTATTCAATGTGTCTTTCTAGTGTACTTGGTGTGCAATACCACACTGTGTGCGCTGAAGCAGCTGCGAGATTTCTGCTGTGTCTGCGTGGAAGCCAAAGAGGTGCCTATACTGGGGTGGTGAGATGTTACAGGATGAACTTAGGCTACAGTGCATGGGGTGCAGTTAGTGGGGTGGCTGGAGTACTGACGGTATTACCTCCGAACACCCTGTGTTTTGTCATCACACAGGCAGGCCTCACATCTGTATCTCTGTCCCTAGGGGCATCTATCAGTCATGGCGGTTCAGTCTGTGTATGATGCATCCATGCCAAGACCTACCAGAAAAATGGTCCGAGGAGAGATCCTGCCCAGTGCTTGGGTCCTGCAGCCTGTCATCATGGAGGGGAAAGAAATAACCAGAGTCATCTTCCTTGTCCAGGTGACACAGCACTGTATCCTGTCTCATGGCGTACCTTGGGATATTTCTCTCCAGTTGCATAGAATCCCCAGTTGCTACACCATTTGGCCAGCTAATAGTAGGCTAATAGTAAGGGGAATCAGAGAGGGAGGAAGAAGTAAATCGATAGTCTTTGTGGAGCTCCCAGCACCAGAGACTGACTTACATCCTATGGCTAGCCACAGTGTCCTTGGGAAATAGAAGGACTGTTGAAGCTAAGAGCAGCAGCAGACCAGAATCCTTACTTACCATCATTCATGGCTCTCCACTCTGAGGCCAACTCCATCTTCATCATTGGGAGAGGAGAGCTAGCACTTAAATCTAAATGCTCAGGGGTCCAAGTGCATCTCCAGTACCACAGTCAAGAGCGGCTTCTCTGGGTCTGTTTGTGCCTTCAGTTCTTCCTTCTGCTTTCAGGTGGAGCTGGGTGCACCAGGCTTCCCTCCGCATCTTCTGAACTCCTTTATCAAACAGCAGCCGTTGGTTGTGGCCAAGCTGGCATCTTTCCTTCATAGTTAGTATTGGGCCATGGAGACAACAATGCTGAGATGTAGGCCCAGGATATCTGAGACTTTACAGCTGCTTCTAAACCCTGAGGCAAGAAGAGCCTGGGCTGCCTGTGGAAGCCAGCTATACAGATGGCCCCAGCCCAGGGTCACCAGCCAAACCAGTACTTAGTACTTGGTTACCTCTGAAGAGTGAGCAACCTGAAGCTTCTAGCCCTAGCTGTCCAAAGAAAGAGATCAACTTACCTTCAGGATTTCTCACCTTTTATTTCCTGCCTCTGGGACTCAATGGCACACCAAGTGTTCAGACTGGAAAAGCACAGCCTGCACAGCTGGAGCCTGCAGTGCTTTGGCAAGCTGCCTCCTTGGCAGGCAGGCACTGGCCAAAGGTGCTCTGGATCAGTCTCCAAAATTCAGCTCCATTTTGTGATGGAGTGGCAGAAAGGACCAAACCATACAGTTTAAAGAATCATCTGCATAAACCAGATCCTGATTCAGAATTTTCTCTCATTGAACGTTTACAAACATTTTACTATTCATATTACTCTCCCCCCACTGTGTGTCACTGTGTATCATTAGTACAGTCAGTCTACCTTTTAAACTCAGTACAATGGGAGACCACTGAAGAAACAGACAGGGTGCAGGGCTTGAAGACAGATAGTAAGTAGGGACAGCTACATGCTGCTTGCAAACAAGTTAGATTTCAAGCAGACTGTTTTAGAGGGGATTAAGTTACCAAGGATTAAGTCAAGACCTCGTGCTAACAAATTATACCTCAAGTTCCCAAATGCTGGGATTATAAACCTACCACACCCAGCACCCACTTCTTTGTATACAGTAGGGTGTGGTGGCACATAGCTACAGCACTCTGGTAGTAGAAGCAGGAGGACCAGAAGATCATCCTCAGATGGCCAGCCTGTGATATATTAGACTGTCTTAAACTCAGTACTTAGAAAGATGGTCAATGCCGGACAGTGATGGTGCACGCCTTTAACCCCAGTACTTGGGAGGCAGAGGCAAGCGGATTTCTGAGTTTGAGGCCAGCCTAGTCTACAGAATGAGTTCCAGGACAGCCAGAGCTACACAGAGAAACCCTGTCTCGAAAAACCAAAAAAAAAAAAAAGAGAGAGAGAGAGAGAGAAAGATGGTCAATAGCTATTTTTGTTGCTTAACTGTTTTAATATGGTAGAATAGAAAAGGGTGTTGGTTTTTTGTTTGCTTGTTTGTTTGTTTCTGAAGATTTTCCATATTGATTCAGAAATGGTAGGGATAAGGAATTTCCTTTATACCTGTCACTCCAAATCTTTGATGGAAGAAGGTTCTCTTAGGAGTTAAGACTGGTTAAAGGGTAAATTTCTTTGCAATTTTTTTTCTATTTCTTTATAGAGTATTTATATATTACCAATTGAATGTTTTAAAATTTGCTTTGAATTTTATTTTATGATATTTTTTGGTAATACTTGATAATGCAGTGTTATACATATGCCTACCAATTTTCTCCCTGTCCCCTTGCTTTTTTTGTGTGTTTTTTGAGTCAGGATCTCACTCTGTCTGTAGCTTCAGCTTTTCAAGTGCTACACTAAGGACAGGAGCCACCATGCCCAGTTTCTACCTCTTTTCATGTAAGTGCCTTACTGAGACTATTAGCCAAAAAAAAGTCAAAATATTACTCTTAAAAGATAAAAAAATCCAGGTAATGGTGGGGCACACACCTTTAATCCCAGCACCCAGGAGGCAGAGGCAGGCAGATATCTGAGTCTGAGAGGCCAGCCTGGTCCACAGAGTGAGTTCATAGGCAGCCAGGGCAACAGGGAGAAACCTGTCTCAAACAAACAAACAAACAAACAAACAGAATGTACCATTGAAGGTCATGATGGCAGTGTTTACTCAGAGTTCAGGGTTGAGATTTTCTGTTTACATGCATGTGCTAGTATTATGAGCTCAGTCAGTACTGTAGGAGTCTAACTAGGTGGACAGCATAAGGTGAAAAGCCCCTCCTGAGACCCGAGTCAGCAATCTGAAGCATACAGTCAACTCTCTGTAGCTTCATCTCCCACATCTGTACACTTAACCATAGATCAAGATTCAAGCCAAATTTCTTGTCATAATTATTTTCATATAGTTACATTAATTAAATCATCTCTGGATAACATATTAAAGGACACAGGAGGGGAAAAAAGGGAAACCCAAGAATGTGTATAAAAGGATAGATATAACACTATGCCATTATATATATTAAGATGGTTGACCACCGTGTATTTCCATGCACTGCACTGGAAATACATGGATGGGCCTGCACTGATCCTATTGCAAAATACAGAAGATAAATCAGGTTCTGGAGAGCATAGGAATCACCCATGGCTGGCTCTGTTCCTATCTAGGCATGGAGAGTTCAGTATTTTTACCTGTAGAAAGTCCCAGGTGCCTCAAGGCCACTGGCCCACAGAACACACAATACAAATACCACTAACTCTAACCCAGAAGGCTGCTTTTGGTAAGAAGTTCTGAGGTAAATCAGCCATTCCAGTGCCTATACTACAGATATCACCAAAAAAGTACAGAAAGGAGAATAAGTAGTTCTCTACTTGAGTATCTGCCTGTCTTTACAATCAGTTGTTTGAGCAAGCTGTTTTAATTGCACCTTAAGACTGGCTTGATTCAGGCCAAGTCCTTCAGGCAGAACAGTTTTCTGGGCTTCCTAAGCAAGATGAGAATTGGCTGTTAGCCTGTTGCTCACCTTTACCAGGACTCAGCTTTTTGAAGCAGGACTGTGGTTCAATTACACCATTACAATACTGACTTCTGGCAAAGAAAAAGGAAAAACATGCTTTTCCACTGTGCTTGTAGTTCAGTGGTGGAGTCCTTGCCTCACATGTGAGGCCCTAGGTTTGATAACCAGTATTGACAGAACTGAGCAGTTATTACCATGTATGAGGCAAGGCCCCTGGGCACAACCCTAGACTTGGAAAAGGAGTTAGGGAAGGAAGAAGAGGCACACACCAGAGGTAAGCAGGACTGGGGTATATGTTTAGAGAAGCTTAACTTTCCTTGGGTCAAATCCCTTTTTGCTAGCTGCAGAGTTTCCTCTAAGATAAGAGATTTTGCAGTTGATTTCAGGAGTTATCACTGAGCATCTTCTGATACTTCTGTTAGAGCAGGAGTCTTACCATCAAGATAAACACAGTTTTACAGGGATAAAGCACATTATTAAAATACTGTCTTCTAGCCGGGCAGTGGTAGCGCACGCCTTTAATCCCAGCACTTGGGAGGCAGAGGCAGGCGGATTTCTGAGTTTGAGGCCAGCCTGGTCTACAGAGTGAGTTCCAGGACAGCCAGGGCTATACAGAGAAACCCTGTCTAAAACAAACAAACAAACAAAAAAAACTGTCTTCTTTGGGCTCATGGTGGCATATGCTTTTAATCCCAGAACTTGGGAGGTAGAGGCAGCAGATTTCTCTGAGTTTAAGGCAATCCTGGTCTACAGAGTGAGTTCAGGACAGCCAGGGCTACAAAGAGAAACCATGTCTTGAAAAATAAAACAAATACCCCTTAAAAAGCAGCCGATCACAGGGGCTATCAAAATAGCTTAGGGCTAAACCCAGTGACCTGAATTTTAGCCCTGGGATCCACATGATGAAAGGAGAACTGACTCCAGCAAGTTCTTCAACTTCCAGAAGTGTGCCATAGTACTTGAGTGTAGATACATGGAGTATAATAAAAAATTTTAAAATTACCTCATTTATAGAAAAGTCTTGCTATCTATAACCCAGAAGACTGCTTTTGGTCAGAAAAAAGTTCTGAGGTAAATCAGACATCCCGGTGCCTACAATACAAATATCCACCAAAGCTACCTGTCGTGTGGGTCAGCATAGACAGCAGGGAGTACATGTAGAGTCGATGACAATAGTTCATAGCAGATTATATCTATCAGACTGGCTCTTGGCATGATAGAATGCAGATATCATGACTGTAGTGCACAAAGCCCACTTTCAGAAAAGGGATAAAAGCAGGGGAGAATAGCCATCAAGACCTTGTTAAAAGTTTTATTTTTAAAAAAAACCCAAGCCCCTTAAATTTACTACACCAGGCTTGGTCTGACTAAATTCCCTGCAAAGAGGTGAAGGTCCGTAAGACCAAGTTTCACTTAGGTGAGTCCTACCTTATTGGCTGCCAATATTTGGGGGTAGGGGTAACAGTTCAGCTTCTGGACGCAAGAAAATGTCGACTTCCAAATCCATGTTTTGTCAACTTTCTCACAAGCAGAAGTTCTTTGCCTATTAAGATTTCTCAGAACCACAGAGTTTTAAGAGGTGCTGGGATAGCAACTTGAGGCTTGAAATACATTGATCAGCACACGCATTTCTTTTAGCATCTGGATTAGAAACGCCAGCCCTTCTGCTCCAAGATTAGAGTCTCTGGGCTTTTCCACTGTGACTCTAAATCAGGTTCTCCTTCCTCTAGATCTCAGGTATTGAGGCCCGTGTCTGGATGCTTGAAGGAACACACTTCCTTCACTTAGGAGCAGCAAGCCCGATTACACACCTGGACACTCTTGCCCCACCAAGGCGTGCAGTGGGTTCTTGAGCCTCCTCCTGAGGCACAGGAGGCAGGTTCTGGTGACATGCCCAAGAGGGCTGCTTCCCAGCCCTAGCTTTGGGCCAGTACTGTCCCTCGGTTTGGTTGCATAAGTTCACAAGCTCTCAGCTGGGGTTCTAGCAGATGGGGCTCAGCTAGGAACAAGCGAAATAGTGTTGACAATTCTTCTGAGAAGTCCTGAAGTAAGTAGAAAGGTTAAGAGAAAATTAATTCTGGATTTTCTGTCCTTTCTAAGGTCAGTCCCAAATAAGCACAGCCAGGAAACACTGACAACCCAGCTATTTCATCTAATGTCTTCTATGTAAAAATTGATATAAACCTCCACGACTGGTAAACTAAGGTTTTACGTTCCAGCTGGGAATGCAGAGACTTTAAAAATTTTCAAGCACAAAGTCTTAATCTTATTTTATGAGTACCGTTTTGCTCTGAATCACAAGAACATTTTAAATATAAGCTGAAATTTACTTTTGAGTTTCAAATCTCCAATATTCACTGTGCCATACTGCTTTCCAATTGTCCTTCCTCCCCTCTGTTCTTCTGAGAGTCTTGCAAAGTAGTCACTCAGATCAAACCCGATACTTGGTCTCATTGTAGGCCTGAAAACACTTGGCAAAAATGCATGTAGCTGCAGCTATGGTGGGCCCACAATCTCATTACCCAGCAAGTAGAAAGAATGCAAGTTTGTGGTTATCCTGGGCTATATAGGCAATCTTTAGGACAAATGAGACATACCTTCATGTAAGACAAAGGGATTAACATTAAGACTCCTTACCCCTGGCCACTGGGCCTCATTAAGGCTGCCTAAGCAGGCTTCTATCTCCAGATGTCCCATGAGATCCTTTTCTACCAGCTCCCGGAGTAAGAACAGTAGCAGGTCCCACTGCAAGACACGACAGAGAAAGTCAGAAGTTGTCAGGATCATGTAGTAGTCCTAACGGTAGACATCTCGAAGCACAGAGCTAGGGTTGGAGATATGGCTCAACACGCTGTTAAGAGCAATTCTAACACTCAGGAGGCAGGCAGATCTCTGAGTGTGAGGGCAGCCTGGTCTACAAAGCAAGCACCAGCTATATAGTGAGTTCTGGCTACACAGAGAAACAATGTCTCGACCCCCCCCCAATAAATAAAATAAATGGTTATAAACTATAAATAAACATTGAAAAACAAAAAATGAAAGCTGCCTCAGGAAGAAATTGAGACAAAGGAAATCATAAAAAAAAATTGGGGTGGGCCACTGGCTAATGTTAAAAACATGACTTTAAGGGTGAAGGGATTGATTGGTCAGCAAAGTTCCTGATGTGTAAACATGTTAGCCTGTGTTGTGGGAGGCCAGTAGCAAGGGCAAGGTCTCCCACGCTCATACCTACAGTGCTGGCTCACCCACAACTCCTGCAATGTGTAAGGCTGCTTTCTGGAGTACTGCAGGTAGGTAGGGGCAGGGCCAGCTCGTCCTTGTATCCATGTTGTATGAGTGTCTACCTGTAACCCAATTGCTACGGGGCAGGGGGGAGGGCTAGATGGGAAAATCCTGGAAGCCAGCTAGTTTAGCCAATTAGTGAGCTTCAGGTTCAGTAAGAACAAAGCTCACTAACAAGTACACATACTACCCTCCAATATGACTGCAGGAGCTGGGCATGATGGCTCATATCTGTAATGCACACTGGAGGCAGAGGCAGAGGCAGGAAGAATGCTGTGAATCTAAGGCCAGCATGGACTACAGAGTGAGGTCCTATTTGAAAATTCACACGTATAGGCCTGGAGTGATAGCTCAGAGGTTGAGAGTACTTGTTGCTCAGCAATTCAATTCTCAGTATTGACATGGTAGCTCATACCCACCCTAGTTCTAGGGATCCAACAGGTATATTCATGGTGCACATATGTGTACAAAACATTTATATACATAAATCTAACTACCCCTCAACAAAAACTACAGAGGCCTTGTGCCTCTGACTTACTTCTCTTGGCCGAGTATCTGCCAGAAGCCCTATATTTCTTGGGCTGAGTAGAAGCTGTAATGGAACTGGCCCCTGGAAGTCATCCTTCCACAGGGAAAGCAGCATATGCAGAAGCCTTCGAGCGTGTCCTCGCTCCAGCCTGTGCTGTGTTGGGGGCCCTAAGATGGGGATCTGGTCTGCAACTACAGGGAAGAAAGAGAAGGTAAGTTTTAAATGGAGGCAGAAGAGCATGTCCTGTGCTCCTAACCTTGCTTGTACCCAATCTGAGGGTTTGGGAAATGTAGCATGGGGGACTTGGTGGAAAAGGAACCATACCTAGAAGGGAAGCCAGCTCTACAGAGCACTTGGCCAGATGCTGCTCAGCAGTTGGGCACAGGAACTACGGGAGGAAAAAAAGGAGACATGAGCATCATTCTTACTGCTCTGAGGATTGCTCCGGAGCCAATGTGGCTCATACCACATCTCACCTGGCGGCATCGCAGTGACTGGCCCAGCTGATTTAGGAGCTGTTCCAGATGCTCTGGGGAAACTCCCTCCTCAGGGTCCCGAGGCCCGGCAGCCAGGGAGAGCACATCCTGTAGAGAGCAGTGATGAAACTTCATGCCAGAATGCCAGAAACTTGGTTTGGGATGGGAACCAACCAGTGGAGAGAGGCAGAAGGAAAACAGAGCCCAAGGGAGTGAAGCAACTGGGCCAAGGTGTTCTTATGGCTGAAGCTCAGGCAGTAACAGCACAGCTAGGATAAGCAATTATATGGACAATCCAGAGGGAAGTAAATGGAGTGGTAAGCCCATAGACTGTGTGCTGCCAGAGAGCTCAAAAGATGTCACTCATTGAGACAAAACTACATAACCAATTCCCACAGGATGTCTTAAAATACTCAGGGAAAATGTCCTATCTAGAGGCTGAATACTTCTCTCTCATGCTTCTCTGAGATCTCAAAATAGAAATCCTCTCATATTGAGAAACAGTCTAGCTTGATACCTTTTTCTCTCCTTCCTACAGTCCCCATCTATGGGCATTGCTTTCTAATCTCTATTTCTTTATTCTAAGACCTCTACTTTGTTTGGAGCAGGGCCAGATAGTATCTTAGCTCTTGAGTGTCACAAGGCCTAAATACTGCTCCAACTATTCATCTCTGCTTTGGTAGCACAAAACAGCCACAGATGATTTATAAACAAATGGATCAATAAAGCTTTATGTACAAAAACAAACAGCAGCCTCATTTTGGATCATGGCTGTTTGCTGACTATCTAAAATTAGTCTCTTTCTCTATCTAGACACCAAGTGCTAATATGTAGAGTTCACACTATCTACTTTTATAAGTTATTTTAAGAAAGTCTCATTAAGTTGCCCAGACTGGCCTATGACTCTCCTGCCTCAGCTTCCAGAATAACTGGGAATTCAGGCCTGCACCCAATCGAGGCCCAGCTTTTATTTATTTCTTAATCACAGAACTTAGGGTCTGTCTTAGTAACTAGCATTATATCCCACATGGATGACAGTACAGAAACCATGTCCAGACATCGACTGCCCCTCAAAAACTTCCCCACTATGCAGCCATTTACCACCATGTGTAGAAGATGCATTTAGTCAAAAACTGTAGCTCTGGCCTGTTCTGGTAACATACACTTTTAATCTTAGTTCTTGGGAGGCAAAGGCAGGTGGATCTCTGTGAGTCTGAGGTCAGCCTGGTATAAGTAAGTGAGTTCTAGGCCAGCCAGACCTACATAATGGGACCCTGTCTCAAAAAACCAAACAAAACAAACAAAAACCCCCAACCCTTTAGATATAACTTTTTGGATGATTCTAGAACAAAGGCCTTAGGAAAACAATTCTATGCAGCTCTGCTCTATGTGAGCCCATTCAGTAAGGAAAGAAACAAACCAGCCAGACAACACACAAAGCTTCTATACAAATCCTGAAGCCAATGTGAAAAGAAGCAAGCAGCAGGGAGAGGGAGTGGGAAAGCCGAGGGAGTAGGATAGCTGTGTACTTTTATCTCGGAGATGAGGTGGGAGGGGAGGGGAGCATGGTGCTCACAGGCTCGGGAGCAGCCCCTCCGCTCCACCCGGGCAGCTGGCTCAGGACCCTGGGCTCGTAGCATGCGACTCACGGCTGCTTTCACCTCCCTTCTAATCAGCGCTGCCAGGCAGAGGGAAACAAGAATGGAGTCACTGGAATGTCTCCCTGCATAGGCTTGCCATGACAACCCACACCTTTCACTGGTTTTAAATGGCTCACCTAATCTCCCACAAACTGTTCAATACCCTGCCTGTCCATCTTTAAAAACTTGGTTCAGTCACTTCTTTCCTAGACCTCACCTGTAATGTTGGCTGACAACCAAGAGCAGGCTTTCTCTGTTGCAAGCCCCACAGCAATGTTCTCTGCACTGCTTAGAACCTGTGGCACAGAAGGACTGCTGAGTCAGGGACTTGGGAAGGCAGGTAGTATAACACTGGATTCTAGAGTCCAGGACCCACCCTACAACAGCCTCACACAGGTGCACGTGTACACATATGTGTACACGCATGCCTGCCTACTGGCCGGCTAGCTGCAGGCTTCCTTCCTACGTACAGCAGCTGGTGTCTCCTCTGGTAACAGTGCTCGCACAGCGGTGGGGCTCTTCCTTTGACAGAACCTAAAAAAAGACAGAAGGGGGCGTCAATGTCTGGGTATTGTAGACTGACTCACAAAAGTAAATTCTCAAGTGTAGCAGGCCTTTGACCTGGAAACTCTAACTCAGAAGGAAGTACTGTCCATTCTCCTGCCCCACCACAAGTGTTGGAGGAAGGAGAAACCTACCCATTAGTCCTACATTATAGGTTTCCAACTCAGTATCTGGACTTCATGCCCAAAGACATAATCCTTTAGAAAATGGGAACAGAGCAAAACAGGGGAGGAACAGAAATGGAGTAAATGGGATGTGAAAGAGGCAAAAGAAGACAGGAAAAAAAACTCAAAAGGAAACTGTGTGCTGGCTCATGCCTGTAATCTCAGCACTTGGAAGTTTGAGGTCAGCCTAGACTACAGAGTGGGACCCAGTCTTAACCAAAACTTAACAAAACCAACCAAGAGGAGACATCAGGAAATGAGAAGGCTCAAATAGATTGACAGTTCTTACTCCCGCCCCTGGGTCAATGCTTGGGCCCCATGAGGGCACAGTTGGGAACACAAGAATTCCAACAGCTGCGCTGGATCTCCCCCTTCCTGTCCCCGTGTCACCAGCTGCTCCTGAAGAAGTGACTCTGCTTGATGCACCAGATCTGCTACCAGTGTCGCCCTGTGGCCGAGAAAGCAAGGTTTGGGGCAGTTAGGAGAGTTAAGAGAAAAGGGCTGCAAATGGAAGGACATTTGGTCAGAATGTCCTTCAAAGGATGTAAGAAATGTCAGCCTCCCTGTCCCCCCCAGGTAACTTTGCTCAGTTTGACAACAGGTTAAAATTTAAAGGGAAAAAATGAAGGGGGTTGAGAGCAGGATTCTCACTCCACTCTTACTTGATGTGTTTGACACAGTTTGATCCAATTCTTTCTGCCACAAATTCTACAGTCCTTCGCAGGGAAGGTGGCTGGTTGTGGAAAAAGGCCTCAGCAAGTTGAGCCTGGCAGGAGTTGGAGGCAGGTATACCATGAGGGCTTCCTTCTGCCTCCCTCACCACCTGCCTCCCCGTTTCCCTATCCTTTGCCCTTACCTGCAACCCCTGGCTGGTCTTGAGAGGCAGGGTTCCCAGGCTGGTGGTGGTAGTGGGAGTGATTTTCCTCACAAAGCCTCCACTCCGCCCACTGCTTCCAGAAACCCAGGAAGCAAGCAGTTTCCTGAGCTCTCCTGTAGAGAAGTTGAAGTTCTTAGTTTCAAAATTATCTCCCCTTGCTCCCCAAAACATCATGACCTTTGTGGATCACAGAAGATGAAGTACCCAGAGAGCCCAAAGACAGCAGTATGCTGAGGAGTCAGGTCCTTTTTTTTGGGTATCCATGACAGGCCAGGCCACGGACCATATGGGGAGACAGATGCTTACCAATGTAGGGGCAACAGGTATATAACAGCTGCTGGTCCACAACAGGTACACTGTCCTGGGGGAGAATAGGCCAAGGTTGGAAGGGGAAGGCAGGTAGTCTCCCTTCCCTCCTGAATGTGCAGAAATAGAATTCAAGAAGATGAATCATCTTAAGTCTTTCCTAGCTTGTCTCCTGTTGGGTCTTTATTTATTCAGCTCATTTATCCGGTTTGACACTTACCAAACCATGCTCTGAAGCAGTTGTATCCACCTCAAAGCCATTCTGACCATCTTCTAGAAAGAATAAGTCCTCAGGGACTGTAGGTATCTGATAAGAAAGGAAGGTAGTCAGAACACTATTATCACTCTAAGATTTGCCATAGTTTCTAAATCTATTGAGGCCCTGGGTCAAGCAAGTTGTTCTGAAACCATAGCAATATCCATCCCTCTCAGAACCTTCCACTTCTGTCCCAAACTTTCCTCAGACTCTAAAGCTCTACAGTCTGCCAAGGCAGCCATCCTTCTGCCTACCTGGAAGAGCCAGCCTAGGACAGCAAGTAGTAGCAGCTTGTTCAGGAAGCACATCTCTCCTTCATTCTCCTTTGATAAGACCAAACTCCTAAAAGATAAACGGAAGACGTGAGTAGACTTGTGCCAAGAACAGAAGGCAGTGAACAAATGCTATCACTAGGAAAAGAGTTCTCAAAAGCAGACCTAAATCACATTACTGTTAGGAAGACCAACAGGATCTCAATGAGACTTGCACCTTATATCGTTCTTGGCTAGGCCATTTGATAAAGGGGAGGACCATGGGAAAGAAAGACAATTGTCACAGGTCTGCCTCTCCTGAGGTTGTTATAGGTGTGGAACCACATAGAAGCATAGACTTCTAGGCCCACTTTATAAATAGCAAGGTTATGCAAATAAGCCATGTTCTACTCACCGATGTAAGTGCAGCAGGAGAGTAAAGACACTCCGGTAATAGTCCAGCAAGGGGACAATGTGGTCAGCAAAAGAGAGGAATTCCACCAGCCAAGGCACAGTAAGCACTGCCCGACGGGCCCACAACCCCTGCTGTAGCAGAGCCCGTATATCCAGAACAGGAGGGACCTAGGAAAACCAGGATTCTGTTAATGAGCAGGCCCTTAAAAGAGGCTGGCTGACACCCTCTAACCTGCCAGGGTACTAGAATAGCCAAGGAAACCAGTCAGCCTCCACATTTTTCTGGTCTACCCAGCTCTTCCTTACCCAGATCTTTCACATGCTCACCTGGCTCCTGAGGGCCAGAATTGAGTCCTGAAGCTCTCGGGTCGGGGGTGGTTCATGTCCCCGGTATGGCAGGAAAGCCACAAAGCCCAGAAATTTAGCCAAAAGTCTAAGACTAAGAAGCACTACAGCAAATTGCCTCCGTTCACCCTGCATGAGGAATTAAGTGAAACAATGTCCTTTACATAAGTCTTCTGGAACAAACATACACCCTTTCCCTCCTAGATCAGAGCCCATTATCTCCCTCATCTTGTTTTCTAACCTGCCAGTCCACGTCTGACTCCCCATCTTCATCACCAGGCTCATGCTGAGGCAGGCGAAGACCATTGAGCTCCCGAATCTTTAAACTTAAACTATCCATGAGATGCTGATTAAAATGGAAGCTTGAGTGGAGAAAAAGCAAAAGACAAAACAAAAAAGGCATGAAATAGGTGAAAAAGAACCAGCATTTAGAGGAGATGCCCCAGAAAAAAAAGACTCCTAAGGAAGATGAAGCTAAAGGACAATGGAATTACCTATGTGGGCAAAAGAATGAGACAGAAGAGGAACTATAAACGGGAGGTGCCAGAACTCACTTCTAGATATGTCCAACCTGAGGCTCAGGCAAAGGAAAATGGTTTGCCCTTTGGGGAAACCAAACATTTCTTGGCCTTTGTTTCTCTCCCAGTGTGATACAGGAGAACTTTACCTGCTGGCACTCATGATGAAATCCCTGAAGAAGCCTTGACAGCCTGGGAAGGTAGGGGGTGGGCAGGGTCCTCCACTGCTTTGAGGGGCTATGAGCCGTTCTTGGAGCTGGCGCAACCGTCCTAGCTTGTCAGCTCCCAGCATATTCAATACATCTGGAGCTTCACCCAAAACAGATCCTGCAGCACCGCCAGGGCTCTGACACATCTGAGATGTCCGAAGGGAGAGAGATGAAAAACCGGTAAGAGAAAAACCAACAAATACTGAGAAAGTGGGGTTGAGATATAGCTTAGTAGAGAACACTTGCTCAGCATGAGTAAGACCCTGGGTCTGAAAGAAAGCAATGAGTACTACAGAGGGTTTGTCTTCTGATCCAGAAGGTGAGGGGATGATAACTGCAGGCAGGAACTGTTTGCCTCAGGTCACTAGAACAAGGGTTTGAAGATATCCTGACTACTAAGCTCTCTTTGTACAATAGTGCAAGTCAAGGAAGGGATGGTGGAGAGGCTACGTAAGGGCATGGAATCCAGGACAGGTCAGAGAAGGCAGAGAACACTTGCCCACCAAGTTTGAACTACCTCCCAAAGAGAAGGCATTCTTTTTAAATTTGTAGCCAGAATCTACTAGGTTGTCTTTCTGATCCAGAGTGCCAACCTTTATTTAGCTGCCCACATCTTTTGGCTACTACTGCAGTTATTACCTGGAGAAGCTGTTTTTGGAAAAGCCGGACAAAGTGGCTGTGGCTGCAGGCTGCTGAAAGTTGACCCATCATGGCTCTGAGGAGAAAGAGTCAGACACAGTGTGGGAAGGAGACAAAGGATGAATTCTAGCTGTTTACCAAAGACTTGTTGCCAGGAAGCCCACACAGGAGAAGGTAAGAAACATTTCCTTCACCACCAAGACTCCTCCAGGCTAGACATACTTAACCAATTAAGAAATGCCCTCTCAGATCTTCAGGTCATACTCAGTGCCAGTGAACATCATGATCAATGTAAGAGGGAGATAAGGACAGGATACTTGTTTGACAGCCTGGTCATGTACTTATGCAGTTTGATCTATGAGCTTTGTCTTTTCCCAAGCTTTGGCCATTACAGAATAAGTACAGGGCATTCCTGGGATTGAAAAGCTAGAAAGATAAATTCCTTTTGATCTAGGTCGAGTTACCAATACCTGGAGACTGAGAAAGAGATGGGTGGAAAGAGGGAAGCCCTTCCCAACAATCACCCTAACTATTCCTGGGTTGTTGATCACTGTCAGAGCAAGGACAGAACCGAGCAGAGGCAGAGCACCCACCTGATCCTGCTACCTAAGCCCTTCTCAAAATCCCAGCTGGGTTCCTCATGGTGATCTTCCCACTCTCGAAGTACCTCATAGAACACATCCCTGAAAGATACGGAAGCTTGATCAGTTGACTCTCCAGGGCCCTGCACCCACTTCCCAGAGCACTTTCCCTTGGTTGGAAGTTTTAAGATAAGACAGTGCCAGTCTTTAGCCCCATAGCTGTCTACATGATGGCAATGTTACAGACCCAGCAGCAGCACATCACAAGCATCTGTGGACAGGCAAAGCTGACCCTAAGATGGTCGGCTAAGCTCAGGGATTCAGGTCTGTGGACATGAAACAGAATGAAGCCAACAGACTTTATGATGACTGCCAGCAAAGGGTCTGAACATCAGTAACCCACCACTTTCAGTGCCTAACTGCTAATTCTAGGAAAGTAAATAATTGTCTATTCCCTCCTCATCAGGTCCCTTTTCTTTTCACCTCTGTTTTTTAAAAGTATGAAAGGCTCGATCACTGGAAAAATTGGCACGATTGTCAGTTTCTGGCTGAAAGGAGACAGCTTGAGCAGAGGGTTGTATCACGAGGGAGACCTAAAACATGGCAACAAAATTAGAAAACAAGACCTGTTGGATCATGTTTAGAAGACTTTACTCCTTATTTTTGCCCAGAGTTAGCCCCCCTGACAGCACCATGAAAATTGTCTGAATTTGCAGAACGTCTAGGCTACTAGGTACCTATGTGAGGGTAACCTACCTTGGCAACACTGCCTTCATAAGCAGCTCGAAGGCGGCCTTGCAGAGCTGGTGAGAAGCACAGCAGACGCTCATTCTCAGCCAGCAGCTTTAAGGTCCCTTTATCCAGGTAGGAGAGAACCCTGCAAAGACAGGTGCGTGCATGACTGAGACAGGCGAGCAGGCAGCAAACAGAAACTACATCTGAGGCATAAGGCAGGTGTTTAAGCCTAGACACGTATGGCAAGGTCATGGGCTAAGAATCAAGATGATGAAGGTAAAGGGTGAAGACATGAGACTTCATGAAACTGGCAGCAAGACAGCTGGCTAGGAACATTAGCCATGAGCATAAAGGTCCACTGCCATGTGTTGTTGTTGTTGTTATTGGTTTTTCGAGAAAGGGTTTCTCTTTATAGCCCAGGTTGCCCTGGAACTCACTCTGTAGACCAGGCTGGCCTTGAACTCAGAAATCTGCCTGCTTCTACCTCCCAAGTGCTGGGATTAAAGGCGTGCGCCACCACTGCCCGGCTGGTTTTTTTGTTTTTGTTTTTTTTGTTTTTGTTTTGTTTTGTTTTTCGAGACAGGGTTTCTCTGTGTAGCCCTGGCTGTCCTGGAACTCACTCTGTAGAGCAGGCTGGCCTCGAACTCAGAAATCCGCCTGTCTCTGCCTCCCAAGTGCTGGGATTAAAGGCATGCGCCACCACCACCCGGCTCCGGCTGTTGTTATTATTATTATGTTACTATTATTATTATTTCTTGTGGTATATGGGGCTTGCTATATGACCAGCAAGTACTCCAGTGATTTATATACGTAGGCCCTTTTGTATTTATTATTTGGGACTACAGTTTAATAAATTTCAAAGGCTGGCTTTGAGTTTTCTGCAGCCAGAGCAGGTCTTTAAACTTGCAATCCTTATTAGCACCAAACTCAGCTATTTAATCTTTTTAGAGGATAAATTCGTAGCTTTGATACAAAGTTAAACGTTACATATGGGCCAGGAGTGGTAGTGCATACCTTCATTTCCAGAACTTGAGAGGCAAGGGCTGGCAAATCTATGCAGGTTAGAGGCCAGCTTGTTCTAGGGAGTTCAAGGCCAGCAAGGGCTACATAGTATTACCCTGACTCAAAAAAAAAAAAAACCACCACCAACAACAACAACAAAAAACCCCCAAACCAAACCAAAAAACCAACCACAATCTCCTTCCCCTAAGCAAAAGGTTACAGGTGGAAAGGTCTAGGGCAACTGTATCTATTAAGCAAAGTCATGTATCCTACATGGCTAGAAACATAATAAGACCCAAATGCCTCAGCAAGAAAAACTCACTGAAACTGATGCTCCAAAACCTGCACTGCAAAGAAGACACAATCATGGATGCTCCGAAATAGGGGAGTTTCCAGGGAATCTAGGCCAATAACAAACGGTTAGATAAGAACTATCCCACCTGCAAACATCAGTTCTCAAAATTAGACTTGCTTACTGACCTAGGGCACCCTGACTTGATTCAAGGTCACTGTCCTTGGTGGCCACCATTCTCCGGGCAGTAAGGAGCTGAAGGACGAAGAAAAGCTCCAAAAAAAGGTTTGGTACTAGGTTCTCTGGATACAAAGAGAAATGCCATACCATTGTGAACCGCTGACAACCAGGCCAAGGCTCTGCGTGCCTCATCTAATCTCTTTCTCTGCAGTTCACAAGCTCATCCACCGCAGCTCCCTTTGCGCTCACTCACCAGCAATGCATGAGGAGTAGATAAGGGCTACCAGCTCGAGGCGCTGTCGAGAAGACACTCGGGCCGGGTCCGCAGGCTCTGCTGTGAGGTTTCCTGTCCTGCTGGGAATGGGAGACCCCGATTCTGGGACGGGACAGGCTGGGGTAGGTGACTGCTGGAGCTGCTTGGAGCTATGTGAACAAGAGATGTCATGATTACTCAGCCTGGCTTTCCAGCAACACTCACATTCAGGTTCTGCCAGAGAAGACATCAACAGCCCAGGAAGCAAACCCAGAATCCCGAAGGGAGAAATCAAGTTCAGGAAAAATCCCTGCAAGTCCCGCACAAGGAGGAAGCTGACATCCCAGGTGGCGGCAAAGCCATACCGCGCCTTCCTGAGCATCTCCCGCTCCTCTTGCAGACTTCTGCACCCTGAGGGAAGGCCAAGGCCCCAAGGGCTAATGTCCAGGGCTGAGGGTTGGGAACTGGGGACACAGCTGATTGGGGGTGAGGTGAAGCAGGTCTTGGGCTTGGACAGTGACCGCTCTTCGCTCACCGGAGTTGGGTTGATCCTTCGAGAAGGCTTCGTCCTGCTGAGAGTAGTCACAGTTTTTGTTTTTGTTTTTCAAATTTCTATCTTCAAGCATCATTCCATCCATAATAGTTGTGCCCCTTTTAAGCCCTCCCCCCCCCCCCGCCACCACCCCCCATGGTTTCTTCACCCTCACTCAACCTTTTAATAACCATCGCGCACTCTACTGTGGGGCACCTAACTCTGCTTTAGCGAATATCTTGCAATAAGGACCGATTCTCACCCTGCAGAGCCGGGAGGAACGGTGCCTACAGGAGGGAACTCCTCCAAGTTGCTGAGGTTTGGCGGATCAGAGAGCGACAGTCTGGGGCTGCCAGGGCTGCCTGAGCCCTTAGGCTTCCGGCCTCCGGCCCAAGGTGGGCTCTCGCCGCTGGCCCCCTCCTCCGGGCCCCCGGAGCCCCGACCACCTCGTTCGCGGGACGGCCCGGGTCCCGGACCCCGCCTACGGCCCGCGCGGCGGGCCAGAGGTGCCTCGGCAGCGGCGGTGCTGAGGGGCTCGGCTGCAGGGAAAAGCTGGCTGCGCGCCCCACGGCCACCCCGTGGCGGGGCCCCCTGCCTCGCTGGCAAGGCTGCCGAGGCGCCTGGGGTCTTGGCGGGGGTTGAGGGGCCCTGCGGGAGGACCCGGCTGCTCTGCTCCCTCAGGAAGTTCAGCAGGAACGGCACGAATTCCTTCCGCAGAGGCCGAAGTGCGCTCAGAGCAGCCACCTCGGAGCTATCCTGAGGAAGAAGCAGAGGTCGCGGGGCGAGAGGGTCAGCTGACAGCGCGGGCCGCCAGCGGCTGAGGCCGCAGGGTGGGCGGCCCGGCAGCGGCGCGCAGAGGAGCACCCTTGGCGCGGGCCGTCAGCCAGGGCAGGCTGGGAGAAGGGACTGAAGCATCATCCCCCGCGGGAAGCACATTCCAGGCAGGCTTGAGGGCGTGTCCGCACTGTTACCTCCGAACTCGGGGTGCTGCGCGCGATCCACCGCACGGCGGCTGCGACCGGCACCTCTTCACGCAGCAGCGACTCTAAAACGGCCGCCATCCCTGTCCAGGCGCTCTGAGGCTACTGCGCAGGCGCACACGCGCCACAGGCGGCCGGGAGGGGCGGAGCCGGCGGCCGGAGCGACCGTTGGACGACGGGGCGGGCCCTTGCGGGGTGGGGCTCTGGCCCGGGAAGATCTGCCCTGCCAGCCCGGCCTGCCAGGCGGCGAGGCGCCTTTCCCTGACTGCCTGGCCCCTGGAGCAATGTGATAAGATGGGATTGCTGCGAGCTCTGGGGAGACCCGGTCCAAAAGAGAGGCCAGCCAGGAAAAGTGACCAACTCTAACCAGCCTATCAGACCAGACATCTGCCATAGGCACAGCCTCAAACCACCGACTGTAGTTTTTTGAGTCCTTCCTCAACCAAAATAAAGTGAGTAACCTTCTGTTTTGCCCTTTTTGAGCCATGATTTCTCTGTATAGCCTGGTCACTCTGTAGACCAGGCTGGCTTAGAACTCATAGATTAGCTTTAGCTTGCCTTTGCTTCCAGATTGCTGGGATAAAAGGGGTGCGCCCGGTCTACTTAGCTTTTTTGTTCCCTTTTACTCAAAGGCTGACTTTTTAACCATTGGTCAATCTTTCCATCAACTGACAACTGAGGACAGAGTTCCTGCTGAGGCATCTTATAAAACCATCAGATCACAAACCATTGAAGGTCCTCAGGAATTGTCCATCGGGTTTGTATTTAATCCTTTACGCATTATATTAAAGAGTTTACATCAGGAGAATATTTCAACTTCTTTTATTTGGGAGGTCAGTATTCATGATTAGCTTCTGGAAGAGTAAGGCATTTCTGGACACCCCTCCCCCCAAACACACACACACAGACACACACACACTGACTGGTTAATCCTCGGAATACATCTGTCCATCCCTTATTTTGAAAAATATGAGAGGCTTTCAGATGTTGCTCTTTGGTTAAAGAAAAAAATTAAAGATATAGGATCTAGTTGAACAGTTTCCTTCAAAGCAAAGCAGCAGTGTTATTGGCCCTGTGTTCCTCTCATTAAAAGGAAGACCACTTGGCGATAGGCAGTAGATGGGGCAGGAATCCCTCTAGTATACCAAGGATGTTTGTTAAGGAGAAGAAAAGGGAGTTTTTAAAAACTTAATTCTTTGCTGGGTTTAGTGGATGTTTGCAATCCCAGTACTTGGCAGACAGAGACAGAAGAATATCAGTTTCAAAGTCAGCTTGCACACCCTCAGACCCCTGAACCCTGGTTTTCACCTAGCTTCTATTTAGTTAGCCCAAATGTTCTTCTCTTGGTTGTTTGTCACTTCTAGTGTGTGAAACACTTTAGTAGTTTATGAAATATTTTTCACTTTTTGAAATCCAAACCATCACACAAATAGCATTAAAGTTTGCATGCGGACTGAATGTTTTATTACTAGATTATAAAAATAAAATACAAAATAATTTTAAAACAGAACTTAAAACACTGTACAAAGCTTTAATATGGTACAAATGGGAAAATTAAATAAATAATTACACTTTTATGTACAGATGGCCTATACAAAAGCACTGCATGTTTTCAATACTCTATGCTGTGGTTGCCTGAGCAAAAACATATAACGGGAAGATGCTTGAAGGAGAAAGGATACAATGTAATACATTGAAAAGAACTTCAAACAGCAAGTCCTCATTAAGAGGAGGACAGTAAAACATTTATTTCTCTTGTTCAGTAAGAGAATTTGGGTTGTGACTAAATTTGATAACATTTGTCAATAATAACTTATGAACTTATTATATCTAATACAAAATGAGATGTGCCTCCTTTTCTGAAAAATTTGGACTCTGTAAATAAATAGTCTGATGAAATAGATGCTATTTAGGGTCAGTGTCAAAGGAGAATAAGAACTGTGCATCAGGGAACAGCAAGGTGGCTCAAGCCCGGGTCATCAGATCTGTTCTGTCTACTCAACTCACCCAACAATCCAATCTCTCTCAGTTAAGATTTTGTTTTTGCCTTCCCTCTCCCCTGTTTTGAGTCAGGGTCTCATAGAGCCCAAGTTAGCTTCCAACTCATTATGTAGCTCATTATGTATGACCTTTAACTCCTATTCCTGCCCTTACCTCCTAAATGTTGAGATTATAGGCATATACCACCAAGTCTAGGAAATCCAATCCCACTTCAAAGTCCTGAGTGGTCCAGTGCTACATTTCCTTTGTTTTAAAAGAAAATCTATTTCCTATATTTTAATTTCTTAATTATCTTAGAGAACTAATTTCATTAATTGATTTATAGTTTAATAAAACTATTTTAGCCAGGCATGGTGGTGCAAACCTTTTGTCTCAGTACTCAGGAGGCAGAGGCAGGAAGATATGGAGTTTAAGGCCAGCCTCATCTACAAAACAAGTTCCAGGCCAGGGCTACACAGAAAACCCCCCATCTCAGAAAACCAAAACAAACTGTCTTGAATAAAGTCTCAAAGCTTTCTTCTCAGCAAACTCCCTAAAATAAATCACAGCCAAACTCTGTAGCCTTGTTTACTGCTGTGTGAGCAGAAAACACCCGGCACGTTCCAACTTTGATACAAGTGAATTTTTGAGGTTTTAAATTATGTTTATGAGATTTTTAAAAAGTATCATATGGCAAGGATAGTCTACATAAAAACTTGGTTTACTAATGTCTTTAGGTGAACAATCATGTATACAATACAAAATAAATTTAAATTATCAAGAGAAATATATGTTAATGTAAAATAATTTTATTAGCAAATTCTGTAATTCTATTAGTCTCGGAGATCTGCCTCATTCATACTGCTGTTGGTTTAGAAATTCTGGTTGAAGGTACCAGGAGATGTGGTCAGTATCACAATGAGCCTGTAGTGTAGATACTATCACCTCCAATTAGAGAAGGCAGAAACTTGTTACATTGTAAGGGCAATGAAAGGAACATCACTTTTGTTACTGGGCTCCATAAAACCAAGGATTGAGCACAGTATAGGAATCATCCCATCACCTTGAACTTGCCTTAGCTGTCAGTGTTATTAGTACTTGTATGGGAGCAAATACTGAAATCATTACTGAGTAAATCTGTTATTTAGCATCTTGAGATTTTGTGAAGCCAAGAGATGATCTTGTCACTAATTTTCAGATACAAATCCTCTCACAAGAGGAAGAACTTACCTGAAAGCCTATATATTTTACCCATAGTCTCCTCTAAGTAAATAGGGGTTCTTGTTTCATACTTGGGAATTACCTAGGAATTTCCCACTTCCTGCAATTCAGGAAAGCAATGTTGTATAACAAGATTCTTAAGGCCCCAAGATGTGTTAAATTTCTGGAGAAATGGATAAAATAAGGCAAATACCCAATAATATGAGGAGTTTCCACTTTACTTACATACTGAGTGCACACTAGAGTTTTGTAAAGTTTTGGTGAGGACAGATGTGGGACATGCTTACCAGACACCTCCCACTGTCTTAGTTGTGGAGCTGCCTCTAGTTTCCTTCTATAAGTTACAGTCTAATATGCACCACAGTGGCTTCCAAGTTTTGTATATAGGGACTATATGTACTGTTGGCATGTAAAGATCACCAGAGTTGTTACATGCTGTAATCCTATAATGCATTTGGATTAAAACATAAATAGCTATTCTGCAAATATGTTGTCTATAGACCAAAATTCAAGAAATTTAAGCAGTACATAAGTTGGTTACATATGTCCTATTACCTCAGTGACAGAGGTGCTAAATGACCTCTCTCCAGAAACAATATTCCAAAGCCATAGACAGGCACATTGTAAAAAAGTAAATGCAAACTATGAACATGACAGAAGTAATTGTTAAAGACATGCCTGACATATACAAACAAGTGAGAGGAACAGCCAACGTATAATATATACACACATGTATGAAAACTTAAAAAAATAATTAAAAAAATAATGTTTTTGTTTTGTTTTTTTGGGAGAGGGTCCCACACTACAGCCCAGGTGGACTTGAAATCACTATGAAGTGGAGGTTGCCTTCAGACCATTCCATCTTCCCACCTCAGTCCCTCAAGTACTGGTTAGAAACATGAGCCATCACACCTAGCTAACAAGTTTTTTAAATATGAGAAACTTTGATCTCCAAGGCTAAATCTAGATTATCTATAAATATATTTTAAGATAGCATTTTCAAGATGCATTTTTTTCCCTTAAGCCACTAAATTGTGGATCCTGTTTCTCCTATCACCAATTCCTAATGTTAGATTAGAAATGTAAAATTTTCTGCCCTTCAGGAAAAGGCACCTGTTTGTCAAGGTTATTGGGTGTAGAAAATCTCATTATTACTTGGCTAGCTATGTGGTCTAGGTTTATAAAACATGCAGCAATGTATACCTTTTCCTTTGTACAATGGATACAATCACAGAAACAGTAGCCTAGGAATCTGTGACTGGGAGAAAGTCTCTGGTACCTGCTGCAGACCCTCATGTTTCCACAGTGGCCAGGAGTAGGATGGACAGAGATCCTGCACGTGTGGAACGCCATCAGCACACAGTGGATTAGTACGCTAGAGCAGATAATGTACCGCGGATGACGAGACAATGAGGCTTTGACCATTTTGCTATGATTTTTTTTTTTAGGCCTTGATTAACTTATTGCAACTTTTACCAAAAACATTCATTGTAAAGCATGCAACTAAACTAAAAGTGGCTGTGCTCCTGTCTGCAAGGCCAGCTTGTATGCAGAGCTGTAGATAGAAGTGCCTGGACACTTCATCCAGGTGACTTAAGGTCTCTATCCTAATGTTGAATCAGATAGGATCCAATTCCCCGTTTTCACTATCCATTAAAGTCAAATATCTTTAGGCTGTCCAATATTACAAGGTATGATTTTAATATTTCAAGCAATTCACAAAGCCTATAGGTCAGTAGTATAATTTGGGGGCAACATTACCTAAAATTAGGAACTAAGTGTCCATTCTTTGCTCCACTGAAATAATCACAGGGACTAAAAGGCTTGAGTTAGTAACCTGTGCAGATAGAGGCCAGGATGTACTTGTTTCCCAAAAGATAATTTCTGTCATACACTACCTCTATTGTGGCTACAGTCATGTTCTTCACCTTATTTGGATGATTTGTGACTGAAATCTGGAATACGCCATCAATAAAAACCTCAAAATAAAGAACTGAAAATCCAAACCAAAACAAAAGCTTAATTCTCTAGATCATTCTCCTGAGCCAAGAGTTGGCTTAAGGCTGCCAACTTCTATTTTTAACCTGAAAGAAATGTAATATCTAAAAGCACAAACTATGTTTTTTAATCTTTTGTTTGTTTGTTTGTTTGTTCAAGACAGGGTTTCTCTGTGTAGCCCTGGCTGTGCTGGAACTCACTTTGTAGACCAGGCTGGCCTCCAACTCAGAAATTTGCCTGCCCCTTCCTCCAGAGTGCTAGGATCAAAATGTGTGCCATAACGCCCAGCTCCACTTTTTAATCTCTGTATCAGGACAGCACTTAGTAGTACTGATACATAAGATATAATTAATTAATCCATTTCCTTTTCTTCAGAGCAGAAACATCTTTGGTTGGCTCTTTTCCCTACATACAAAATAAAACATTCTCACATAATGGGGCCTTTTATCTCTGGATTTTGATGTGTTTGTAAATGACATGTAGAAAAAGAGGCAACACACTGAAAGGTAGGAGAAAGTAAACCCAGACAGAAAGCATCCTGTGTCAGCATGACTGCCAGCAGAGACATTCAAAGAAAAAGGCTGGGCCCTGTTCGCTTTCCTAGTTACTTTTAGCACATTTCTGACTAGAGAGGACAGTGAGAAAGCTGGCTACTTTTAGCATCATTTAGCTAATGTAACAGAAAAGAGATAATGTCAGTTATCCTACATCCTATTCCCATGCCCCTTCAAAAGAATGACATGAAAGAGGCAACTTTCAGGAAATGTTTTTAAAAACAGTTGATGCCAGCTGCATAATAATAATGCCCATCTATCCACTCTAACCATAAGGACAGAACCATGTGGCTAACATGGGTAATATTTGAGCCTGTATTACAAGCATATCCTGTTAAAATTTTCCCCTATTAAAATACTTTTTAGATGAAAATTAAGTATCTTACACCTTGGCTTGGTAAAGGCTGCCAACTGCTGCACTGCGCACCCAGAAGGCAGGACAACTCTTCAGTATCACATGCCAAGAACATATTTTCAGAAAATGAAGATAGGCAATGCCCAAGTGTACACGAGGCACACAATAGAAAAGGAATTTTATCATCTATAATCTTGAAATTACAAATGCAGGATGAGAAAAATGGATTTATATAAGCATATGTCTCTATATTTATAAATATTTATATATAATTTACCATGAAAGACATGCAAGCAGTACTGCATCAGCTGTTATACAATATAATACATGAAGATCAGTCTCCAGTATTACAGTTGTAATAGATAAACAACAAATGTGCCTTACCTACTGCACCGCTCTCAAGTGCTTGATGCTGGAAAGAAACTAAGATTCCAACTATGCCACATTTCTCATGGGAGACTTTATGTCTCACTGTAGTAGTGTCCCAAGTTTGAAAATGCTCAACACAAAATAAGCTGAGCGAGTGCAGCGCCAGGGCAGCTGGGCTGCACCACTGGAACATACTCAGTGATCACCTAGTGAAGAAACACGTTTCCTTTTCCACCCCCACGCCTCCTGGAATTCAACTGTTTTAGGTTTGACAGCAATACAAAGTCAAAAAGTAGATGTTTGTTAGAAGGCAGATTTCAACAGCAGGCAGATCAATTTCCCTGACCTCAATAAGGTTTTTATACACCCACAGGGCATCAAATAGCCCACTTAAAAAGTCTGTTGTCTTTAATTTGTCTGATTTCTGCTAGTAGGAGAGTGAGATTAGAACAAATATGATCATCCTCACAACTTTATAAATTGAAATTTAGATGTCAACAGCATCTATAAACAAGAGCCAGTTAGTGAGTTTCTTCCCCTTGGACTGTGCTGCCCGGAAGCTTCCGATGCAGAGGCACGGACTCTGGCTGGGCTTCCTACCTGCCCTAGCTAATTACACTTATGTCTTGTTATAAATGTGGAAATCAAGCTAAGAAGCCCAAGCATTAAACAACACACAAGAACCAGGTAATAAACATTGAAAGAAAACTCTTTAGTCTAAATTTATTTCCCAGATATTCATTCCTTATTGGCTAAATGTATAAAATACAAAATCTGATTTTTTTATTTCTTTCTAAATCTCTAAAAGTATAAGCCACATTCCGAAGTGGTGCTCTTTCCTATATCACCCTGAAGGCTGACACTAGAAAGAACCCAGGAAAGCTGTCTCCTCTGCAGTCTCCTTCTGTGAGGAGGAAATGTAGTCAGGGGGAGGGTCAGCTTGTACCTTTGAAAGCCATTGTCCTGCTCTCTCTCCCTTTCCCAGCACACCTGCCCAAAATAGCTCTAGCTAGACATTTCTTTCCTTTTTGAGATAAAACATAGGAATTAAGAATAAGAACTTTTGCTCAAAGGAGAATAGGAAGGTTTGACTAAATAAAGGTAATTGGATTTAGAGTGTTATCGTGTGCTGATGAAACACACATTAACATGTATTGTAAAATAAGAGGTAAAAACATTAACTTTAAAAAATGTAAAATCCAGGAAAGATACTAGTAATGAGTGGAAAGAAAGGTGTAGATTCACTAAATAAACACACAAACCAAATATACCCAGGTAATAGTTTCCTGGCAACAGGCTTCTTATATTTGAACGTCTGTGCAATGACTCTCCAAGGTTAGGAAGTTTTAAATAAAAATATCAAATACTTTTGCTATATACTTTTTGAGTAGAGGATTAACAAATTAGGCAAAATCACTTAAAATCCCATTCTATTTCCTATCCTCAATTTTCTGTTTCAAAGGCAGCTATAAACAAGAGCCAGTTAGTGAGTTTCTTCCCCTTGGACTGTGCTGCACTGAAGCTTCCGATGCAGAGGCACAGACTCTGGCTGGGCTTTCTACCTGCCCTAGCTAATTACACTTATGTCTTGTTATAAATAACTGATCATGTTACTTTCTTTTGAAAGAGAAGATCAACACTGATTGTTTGAAACAGACAGTACAGGGACACACATGCATCAGGTCTAGGAGGAGGATCTCACACCTTTCCCAGAGACGCAGCCCGCTCACTTCCTATCTGCTGAGTTTACTGGCTGGCTTACTCTTCCCTGGGGGAGTTTTAGAGCTGGCTGAGTGGTGGTGGAGGCTGCCAGATCCTTTTGGGCCATTCTTGCTGGGTTTGCAATGCTCCTGTTGGCAGGACCTCCTGGAGGATGATGATCCTGAGTGGCTGGGGGGTGACTTGCTTCTCCCCAGATGCGGGGAAGAACTCCTCTGGTCATGGTGGGGCCGTCCAGCCCTAGATGGTGAGGAACTAGATGTTCGAGGCAAGGATGAGCTTCGAGGAGAGGCACTGGGACTCCTTCGAGGTACAACTGGACTCTTGGGTGGTGTTTTTGGATTGTGAGGAGATCCTGGGCTCTTGCATTGGGTAGTACTGCGGGATTTCTGAGATCCATTTTGAAGAATTTGGGCCAGGCGAGAGAAAAGGTCTGAGTCAGAGTTACTACTCCCTAGAACTTTATATCTGCGTAGCCTTAAAAGAATAGAGAAGAATTATTTTTTTTGGAAACAGGATATCAAAAATTTATTTTACGTGTGCCTAAAAAAAAAATCACAGTATCCCAAATTATGATTGTGTATGGTATGTCAATACCAAAAAATGCACTAAAAGTATACTGAGTTACTCTTTCACATACATCTGTGTTTGACATCTGCTATGTCTCTTTGGCCTTTTGTTTAATGTTTGTTTCCTTTGACAAGGTCTTCCTGTGCAGCCCACATTGATCTTCAAGAACTCAGTATGTAACCCAGGCCTGCCTCAACTTCCCAGGTATTGGGATTATAGGTATGTATCATCTAGTTTTCTATCATTCCTGGCCAAAGATATCTTGTTTGTGTGTTTTTTAAAATTCCAATAGGGGCCACACGGATGGCTCAGTGGGTAAAGGCTCTTGCCACGATAGCCTGGTGACTTGAATTTGATCCCTGGATCCCACGTCAAGGTGGAAAGAGAGAACCAATTCCACACGGTTGTCCGCACACCTCCACATGTGCACCACGCACCTCCCCATCATGCAACACGCTCTCCTCTCTCCCTCTCGCTCTCATAAAACTTTAAAATGTTTAGATAACTATATAGCTCTGCTATATATTCAGATTGACTAGTCATTCTCTTGCTTCAGAGCCACCATGTCTAACAGTAATCAATGTTTTGTTGTTGTTTCTTTTCAATGGTTTTTGGAGACAGGCTCTCTCTGCATGGCCTATTTTTAGTGGAACTTACTGTGTAGGTCATTATTGCCGTGAACTTGTGATTGTTCTGCTTCAGTCTCCCAAGTGTTGGCATCCGTGTGTGCCACCACACCTGGCTTTATAATCAATTTATATAGTAGAATGGGTTGTCTCTGGACCATCTTCATTAGTTTAATCAAGCACATGGAACTTTAATCTGACTATGGTGTTTAAAGGTGGAGGCTTTGGGAAGTGATCAGATTAGGTAAGATCATTAGGCTGGAGCCTCTGTGGTTAAATTCTGGTGGCTTTATAAGTAAAGGGAAGGAGACTGGCATATGCAGAGATGCACAAGGTGCTCAAGCCACCATGTGTAGTGACTAAGTGAAGGGGGCACTTGCCACAGCCTTGTGCCATACTACTTGAAATTCCCAATCTCCTTATAAATTATCCTGCCTCTGGTAAATGACTGTAAGAACAATAAGCTGGCCGGGCGGTGGTGGCGCACGCCTTTAATCCCAGCACTTGGGAGGCAAAGGCAGGCAGGTTTCTGAGTTCGAGGCCAGCCTGGTCTACAGAGTGAGTTCTAGGACAGCCCGGGCTATACAGAGAAACCCTGTCTCAAAAAAAAAAAAAAAAAAGATAGAAAAAAAAAAAAAAACAAACCCAAAGAAACAATAAGCTGACTAATATGTAAAATTTAAAATTTTAAATAAAGAATATGTGTGTTATGGGCTTTTAAAAAATATATATATATCAGGAACCTATCCCACGTAGAAAACAACTGCACTAGAAGTCAAATGCAATTATTTAGAAATTTGAAGTACATTAAAGGCTTCCAACATATACAAGAAAACTTGGGCATAAACTGCAGTTATTTTTGGTCAGTTTCAGATTTTAGCAAGGTAGTTGTTACCCATCTCTACCTTCAGACCTGTGGCAGTCAACTCTGTACTAGCTTCTAAAGCAGTTTGCACACAACTTACAGGAATCAGGGTAGGCAAAACCAACCTACCCACCCAGTCCTTAGGCTGTAAACAGGCCAGGGGAGCTAAGAGTACGGTGCTTCCTGAAGAGCTTAGTTTAGTTCATCAGCATTGGGCAACTCATGACCACATGGAACTCCAACACTTTGTTTTGGCCTCCGAGGGTACCTGCACACTCCCCCAATGGAAAATAAAAATAAAGTCTTTGGGGGAAAAATCTGTTTGGAGACTGTTCTTTCATTGCTTTGTTTGTCGTCCCCTCCCCAAAGCCTTGTTCATCTGAGGACAGCTACGAATGAGGCCAACATATATGCTGAGGACAACAGCAGACACAATGTCAACAGGCTGATGATGCCATGAGCTTGAAATTTCTGAATAATAAATTCTCAGTAAAAACAGTAAGTTGGGCTGGAGAGATGGCTCAGCGGTTAAGAGCATTGACTATTCTTCCAAAGGTCCTGAGTTCAATTCCCAGCAACCACATGGTGGCTCCCATGTAATAGGATCTCATCTGTAATAGGATCCTATGCCCTCTTCTAGTGTGTCTGAAGACAGCTACAGTATACATATAAATAAAATAAACATTTAAGAAAAAAAAAAAAAAACAGTAAGTTATTATGACTTGTACCACTTCAAACCGGGGAAGATAATTTTCTCAGATGCCTTGGGAGTATTCAACATTCATTATATTTTTATGAGAAAAAGAAATAAGCTAACCAGCATATAAAGCTGAATAGAAAAACGACCAATAACAAAAGCTAAAAATATACATTCTGCTCCAGTTAGTACTGTTCCAACTGTTCTTCTGAGTAAGTAGATTAATATATAATCTTCCTCATTCTGTACGTTCAAATAGTGATAATACAGACGTTGCCTTGCTAGTGCTAAGAATTCCGCAAGTGCTAACTCTTGTGTTTATTAACCAGATCAACTATTAAGGAACTGCCTAATGATACAAATAGAAAGTGATAGGATAGGACATTTCAGAGATTGGTATATTTTTATTTAACTTAGTTTTTGTTTTGTTTTCTTTTAAATTAAAGGCAGGTTCATTGGGAAGCTGGTCTTGGAAGAGTTGACTGGCCCCAAGGACTGAGTTCAGGGGAGTCACCACGGGGAGGAGAAATGGTGCTTGTGCAGAAAGAAGAAAAGAGGAAGAGGAGGGAGGGAGGGAGGGAGGGAGGGAGGGAGGGAGGGAGGGAGGGAAGGGAAGGATTGACTAATTTAGGAGGTCAATCATATAGTGGTAACTTCATAGATAATTGCCCCACTGGCTGAAATAATTCCTTTTACTCAGCTGGCTTAAGTCTGACAAAAGAAATGACATTATTTTGTTGTGCTCTAGAGGTCTTCATTTCGGCTTCTCACGATGATGGAGTGGGTGGCTATTCTCATATCTCTGCCCATTATTACACACCCCCTTCTCTGTGACTGAAGTGACTTTCAGGGGGTACAAAGACTTAGTATTTTTTCACCCTGCCATTACTTTTCCTCTTTTCCCTTTAGGGAACTAAACATTAAAGACTGGGTAGGACAGGCTGTAGAGATGACTCAGTGAGTAGTGGAGCTTTGCTTTCAAGTTTGATGATCTAAATTCAATCCCCAGGACCTACATGGTGGAAGAAAACAACCAATTCCCTCAAGTTGACCTCTGGCTGCTACACCAGTACACTGGTGTTCACACACACAACATTTTTAAAAAGCACATGTGAGTAGTAAGAAGAAGCAGAAAATGATAAGATAGGAAAACTAACATTGAGTCTGAATCACAGAAAGATAAAAGATTAAGAGAATAAGGGACTAGCAAGTGGATGGATGCAGGCACCATGGGAGTTGCAGAAGGAAAAGAAAGATTACCTAAGAACAGCTGGGAACTCCCCAAATTTAATGAAGGACAAGATACCACATCCAGTAAGCTCAATGACCTCCAAGCAGAATGACTCCAAAGTGACCCAATCACACACCATCAAACTAAGACATACAAACTGTCCAGAGACTCCTGAGAACAGCCAAGAAGCAACTTGTCATAAATAAGGAGTCCTAGAATATTTTTTTCTCATTAGAAGTTTTGGAGGTCAAAAGGTAGTGGGTTAAGGACTGAGATTTTAAAGCTCTAAGAATCCTATGTTAAGGAAAAAGTCCCCTTCAAAGATGAGGGAGAGATAAAGATACTATGAGGTAAAAGCTGAGCTAGGGGCTTGGCAGTGTAGCTGAGACGTAGACTATGTATTTGTTAGCATGCTTGACACTCTGGGCTCAATCCCTGTGCCACACAACCACTTATTACCTCTAGACCTGCCATCTACAATGCTAGCTGAAGTTACTGAAGACGAGAGGACACCAAACAGTAACCTGAAGCCATACAGGAAACAAAGATCTGAATAAAGTAAATAGATAAATACATTTGTAATTTATAAAATTATTATTATTCAGTTATTAAAGTGGAGTGTGATTGTTGTACATCTATAACCCCAGTGGGAGGATCAATAGTTCAAGGTCAGTTTGAGCTACGTAAGTCCCTGTCTCAAAAGCAAAACTAAATTACAGGCTGTTAGGGCTCATAAAACGAAGGTGTAACCGTGTGATTTGAACAAGTACAAGGAATGAGGAGATGACATAGTGGTATGTCCCTATTATTATACTCTAAAAACCCAATTAGAATTCTAGAACGTTGGGACTGTCTGTCTACTCCATGTTGACCACAATGAAAACAGGCACAACTACCCAATAGGAGAAATAAAGGAATTTAAAGTTTCACCAGACACACACAGACACACACACAAATAAGATAGCTAGAAAAAAGGACAAAGACAGTAAACAAAGCCAAAATGATTTAAGCTGGGGCCAGCAAGATAGTTCAGCAGGAAAGGTGTTTGTCAATCTGAGGGCCTGAGTTGGATCCCTGAGGCCCATAAGATGAGAACCTATTCCCACAAGCTGCCCTGTGACTCCTGCACCTACAAAGGGGCACACACAAATGTAAATAAATAAATGATGTAAGGCATCTATATAGCAAACACCAAAACGACAGAAGTCCCCTTCTTCCCAATTAGCTTTAGAAGAAATTCTGGTAGACACCTACATGAATGGCCCTAAAGATTTCCTGCTAAGTAAAACAGGCCAGCTACAACTGAACAAACACTATGTGATTCTACTTACATGAAGTGTTTATAATGATCAAAGCCATAAATTAAATCGAATGTTGCTGGGGGCTACAAATGGAAGTTTGTTGTTTAATGGATTTAGTTCCCGTTTTATATGATAAAAGGGACCCTAAAGTACATAGTACTGGATATGCATAGCAAAATTATCATGGTTAATATCACTGAAAAGGACACTTAAAATGAGTAAGATGGTAAATTTTATGTTTTATTTTGCCTCAGTGGAAACAAAATGCACTGTCCTCAATAAATCTGTACTGTGCCCTAAGGGTGTACTGTAGAAGGAACGGAAGAAAACAAGTTCAAAAGAAGGAACTGCGACCACTGCTGTCATACAACAAAGCACACTTAAAAACACTGTTATACACTACACACATGGAAAGCATGAAGTTACCTGGCTTCTACTCCAGGCCTGACTGGTGGCTTTCCCGGTGGCGGCCGAGGCAAGAACTGAGGTGAAGCTGAGCTATTAATTTGATCTGTGCTGACCCAGGATACTGGCCTTGGAATCTTGCTCTTTCTAGACTGGGAGATGATGGGTGACAGAAAGCTATCTTCAACTGATCTACTCAGGTGGGAATCTACTGCCAGTCTGGAAAAGGGAGCGAAGACTTCCTCTTCAGAAAAGGGAACTGGAGCAGCGGCTAGTTTCTCCTCTATCAGCTTATCAGAGGCACTTGAGAGGTCCCCCAGGAAAGACTTGAACTGCCTTTTTTCTACCAGAAGTTTTACTATTTCTGGCTGATAGGCTTTCTTCTGTAGAAGCTTTTCTTTTGCAGAAACTGTGGAGGATGATTCAAAAGTTGAGTCTATTTCTTGTGCTAAAACAGGGATCCGGCTGTGCCTGGTCACAAAGGATGACCGAAGCACGTCCTTCCGGGTAGGAGGCCCATGCTCGTTCTCTGAGACACAATGATAGAGCTCTCCGTTTCTAGGGGCAGCTTTCTCTCTCTTACCCTCTTGGTGCAAAAAAGTAGAGAGGTCTCCCTGCTGCCCTGGCAAGTTTTCACTCTTAGCATCATCATCTTTAAACAGCTTATTTGTTTGCATTGCTGCCACCTGGCCTATCTGCCCTTCAGCATGTGGGTCAGTGGCTTGTGGAGAAATTTCTGAAGTTCCAACTGCCAAAAGCTTCATTATCTCATGGTTTTTGTCCTGATTTGGCAGCACACTAAAGTCCTGTGTCTTTGAGACATCCAGAGGTTCTGTGGTAGCTGAAGGGTCCCTTTCTGCCGTCACTAAATCTCCTGGGAGAGAGGGTTCAATACAGTGCTGCCCTTTACTTAACTTCTCATCTTCACGGTCTGAGCCCAGAAGAATGCTTTTCTCTTCGGCTTCTCCAGGGACATTTTCAAATTCTTTCACAGCTAATCTATTATGGTCAGGAGGGTCTTTTGGTCCCAAGTCTTGAGATGTGTCACCATCTCTCATATTAGGTAACATGTCATGACCAGTGTGATCTATCTGAAGTCCCAAATCCACTCTGCTTCCTCCGCTAGCTGGTTCACCCTCTGTCACAACCAAGCCCGAGAAGTTCTCCCTTGGAGAGTAAAGTTCTACAGTAGGCTCCAAGGGCTGAAGATCTTTCTTCTCTGGTGGTGGGCCATAGTGAAAGCTTCCTGAAGTTGACTGTGTTGATGCCACAGAAGGTCTAGGAATTGTAATCTGGAGAAGCAGGGAGAAAAATATAAAAATCCAATTATGTGGGTTATCAATCAGATATATGGTTTGAGATGTAATATTTCAGATTTCAATTTATAAGAGCAGCAAAATGAGCCGGGCACATCCCCCTAATCCCAGCACTTGGGAGGCAGAGGCAGACAGATCTCTGAATTCAAGGGCAGCCTGGTCTACAGAGTGAGTTCCAGGACAGCCAGGAATACACATAAAACCCTGTCTTGAAAAAACAAAACAAGAGAAATATTTACCAAGTTTTTCCAACTCATATTAAATGAGCACTTATGTATAAAAATGAAGGAATCCATGATCCCCTCAAAGGACCTGCAAAGAACAAACAATTCCCCTGGAGGTTCTTTCTGCTTGTTCTCATAACATGCTCTATGCATCAGAAGATTGATTTCAAAAGACTGCATAGTCCAGACTCCCTTACAAATGGGTATGCTATGATAAATTAAATTCTATTATCTTTACAATATAGTTTTATGTGAATATAATTTAGAATCTTTTTAAAAAATGGCCTTTTTAGAGAAATCAGATAAACTTAGATCACTTAATAAAGACCATTAAGTCCTAGGAAAACAAATGAAAAAAATTCTAAATTCAAATTCAAACTGGATAGTTCATGGGAGATTTGGGTTAAATTCACTTTCCATCCAAGTATATGAAAATTATGGTTTGGGTCTAGAGTCAGCTAAGTTGTCTGAAATCTATTTCACTTTGTGTCAGGAAGATAATTAAGTTTATAGACATTTAAATCTTGCCCTAAAACCAGTTGAGACAGAAATTGCCTGACTGACCTATAACTCCCAAATAGAACAGGCATGGTGCTATATATCTATAATCCCAGCTCTTGGGTGGTTGAGGCTCAAAGAATTTGAATTCCAGTCACACTAAACTATGCTGTAAGATTTTGTTAAAAAAAATAAATAAAAATAAGGAACTAGAGTGCTGAAGGGTACTTTAGGTGAATCCAATATAGGCTACTTGAGTTCAGAACAACCATTCACATAAAATAAATTTAAATTAAAGAAAACAACAACAAAAACAGTATAGGATCAGGTGTGGGACACACACCTTTAATTCCAGCACTTGAGTCAGATATCTGGGAGTTCAAGGCTAGCCTGATCTACATAAATGAGTTTCTCTGTAGCTCAGGTTGTCCTGGAAACTGCAGCAATGTTCCTTCCTTGGTTTCTTGGGTACTGGGATTACAGGAATGGGCTAAAAATCCTAAAACAAAACTCAGGTTGGATTAGACTACTTTATTCCCTTGAACTAATTTTCCCTATGCCACAAACAATTGTACAAAGTGGTCCTGGAGGGGTTGGGAGAAGGAGGAGGAAATCACTCTTCACAGCAATCAAACTCTAACTAATTTTTCCAAGTCTTTTGTACTTGGCAAGTGCAAATGTGCTTTAAGAAAAACCATTTCAATTTGGGGAACAATGCTGAGATCAGTAAGGCTAAGCCAAGTGGTGGTGGCGCACGCCTTTAATCACAGCATTCGGGAGGCAGAAACAGGTAGATCTCTGAGTTCGAAGCCAGCCTGGTCCACAGAGTGAGTGCTGGGGATCAAGGCATGTGCCGCTACGTCTGGCTTTATTTTTTTCCCCTATTGCAGGTTCACCAAAGAACACAGTGTAATACTATTGTTTACATGCACCCATTTGCTTAGCTTAAGCTTCTAATTGCACAATCTTAACTGAACAACTAACCTACCTTCTTTTTCCTGTCTTTCTTTCCTTTTGTTTATTCATTTATTTAGACACTGGGTCTCTCCTACAGACAGGTTGGCCAGAATAGGCTTGAATTTACAATGGTCTTCTTTATTTAGCTTCATAAATTCTGGGACTATAGCTGTGAACCTCTGTCCACAGATAGCCTTTATTTCTTTTTCTTTTTCTAGTGTGTGTACGTGTATGTGGGTGTGTAAGAATGTGTTTTTTTAAAAAAGACAGGATCTCTCACTAAATCTGGAACTCAGTGATTTGGCTAGACTGGTTGGCCAGCAAGCGACAGGGACCCATTTGTCTTTGTCGCCCCTCCAGCTCCATGCATACTCCAACTCAGTGCTGGAATCATAGATATATTCTGCTGTGCTTGGATTTTATGTGGGTATTGAGTCTGAACTCAGGTCCTTATGTACAGTAAGTAATTCTCTGATGGGGTCATCTCTCAGCCCCAGTCTTTTCCTTTTTTGTGTTGTTATTGTTGTTTTGAGACAAGGTCTATCTAGCCCTGGCTGTCTCAGTCTCAATTCACCTCCTGAGTACAAGGATTAAAGGTGTGTGTAACCACACCCAGCTCAGGCCTCTCCCTCCCCCCCCCCACCCCCACCCCCTGCTTCTGATTTGAGACAAGAGTTTCTCTCTATACAGCCTTGGCTGTGTGCTGTCCTGGAACTCTAGATCAGGCTGGCATCAAATTCACAGAGATCTTCCTGTTTCTGCCTCCCCCGAGTGCTGGGATTAAAAGCATGTGCCACCATGCATGGCCCAGGCTTTTCTTAATAGCACCTTGAGCAGGTAACACAAAACAATGACAAAAGCCATTTCTTACCGCAGTTAGGGGTCCTTCTGCTTGTGCCTCCATTGGACTTGTGGGAGTCACTGTGAAGAACTGACTTGCGGCTCCAGCCTGGAGGTCTAGCCTGTCTGTGTACAGTCCTGAAGCAGCAGGAGCAGGGCATTCAGCAGAAAGTGCTAAAACCACACCTGAGCTTTCCTTCTTTAAGTGATGGTTGTCAGTCCAAGGACCTACTTGGATCTTTTCATCTTGTGGTGACCCTTCAATGACTTGAAGCACTTCAGGCTCCTCATCTGAAGGGCTTCCAGTTGTTTTATGGCCTAACACCTCATTTGTCCTGAAGTCCTGAAGGTCTTGCTCCTTGTCCACAATCACCCATTCTTTGGAATCAACCTCCTGTTTGCAAGAGCTTAAGTTAACAGCTATAAATCCATTGCTACCACCACCATCTGCCTGCTCTGGGGTGTTGACAGAGGCAGGCTTGGAGACATCAGGAAGATATTCTTCATCATAGTGCCAGATGTGGTCAGTGCGGGACACAGCAGGGACACAAGGCTTAGGAGGCAGAGCAGGGAGAACAGGTTCCTTTCCTGCACTGGAATCTTTCTGCATTTTCTCCATGCTTAAGAAAATGAAAAGAAGTTATTCAATTGTTCGAGAAACATCTATTATATCCTGATAAACTGTATGTGAAACAACCATTCTTACAAAAGTCTGATGAGTGTGTATGGAGAAAGCACGGGGAGGCTCACAGGGTTGCCATTCCTGCTCTTCCCCAACACTGTCCACCGGTAAAGCTTCTTATTAGTCTGACTCCTTGCCAAAGTAATTTTTTATTCCTATTGCTCTCTTATATCATCGATACCTCATCCTCAGTGTATCTTGAATGGTTCAAGCACTATTCAAGTCTAGACCATCGTATGTGGACATCATATGTGGACATCGTATGTGGACATGCAATGGCAGATGACCTTGGATTTCTGATCCTTCTGACTTTACCTTCCTAGCTGAGATCGCAGCCATGGATTACCACATATACATGTATGTGGTTCTGGGGATTGAACCCAGGGTCTTACATATGCTAGGCAGGCACTCTACTAACTGAATTATAAACCCAGCCCAAATCCACAGCCTTTCTTAACCAACATTTCATTTCCAACAGTCCCAGAGCTGGGACTACAGTGTGTACTACTACATACAGCTACCTCTCTCTGAATTCTCTTGAAGCCTATTGATTGGTGAATAGATCTCAAATCTTCTTAAATTTTCATTTCTATCTTGTAACCAAAATTTGCTACAGGCAGAATGTGTCTAACTGATCAAAAGCATCAGTCATTACACTATTTATATACATTATCTGTAAAGTTTAACTTTTCTTCTATCTTGAGAGATGTGCCATAGGGCAAAATGATAAACTTATTTATGCATTTCCTACTGCACCTTATCTCTGTGTCCCCGTTCCTGCCTAATGTTGCCTTTGTACCTCTATACTGTTGCCTCAAAGAGTTCACCTTCTAACAAAGTCACTGCAAATATGTTCATTTTACTGCTGTATCTGGCATTAGGGAGTTAGTAACTCTAAAAGACAAAGACTTTGCTGTAGAATTAGTAATGATATTAGACAAGTCACATTAAGAATGAGGATACAGACCTAAAATATGAACAAATAGAAACTTGGTGTCAGTGTTATAAAAAATGTCTTATTTGAAAGAATTTAGGTAATGGAGATAAAATATTATACTAGTACTACTACTACCACCACTACCACCACCAACAATAATAGTAATAATAATAATAACAACAATAATAATCGTAGTAGTAGCAATAATAATAATAGTAACATGGAAGTTTTAAAAAGAGAGAGAGAGCTGGGCGGTGGTGGCGCACGCCTTTTGATCCCAGCACTTGGGAGGCAGAGGCAGGCGGATTTCTGAGTTCGAGGCCAGCCTGGTCTACAGAGTGAGTTCCAGGACAGCCAGGGCTACACAGAGAAACCCTGTCTCAGAAAAAAAAAATAGAGAGAGAGAAAAGGAGGAAAAAAGATACATTACATACCAGGTCTCAAGAAACTTGTCAGTATCTGGCTTTGGCTCAAGTGTCAGGCGTTTTTCCAGCTCAAAGCTGTGAATGGAACGTAACTTCCTTACTAATGGAACATCTCTGTCTGGCTGAGTAATCTCTGATCGAACACGAATTGGTGAACCAAGGCTTGGAGCATTGAGAACACCATTTACTTGACCATGGCTATTTTCTTCTTCAGTAGCTGCCTAGAAAAAAATATAAATAGAATCATTCCAAATTTATACATGGGAGAAATCACTGAAGCCTTTGAAATAATGTTAACAAATGATTACATGTGTTTTTAGAAAATTAAATTTTTTAAATTTTAATTTAAAAATTCTATTTGTTTATTTACTTACGGTATATATATGTGTACGTGCCCTTACTACATGTGAATATGGGGGTCAGAGGACAACTTGCAGGAGCTGACTCTCCTACAAGCACTTTTACCTCCTGACTCACCTTACCAGCTTGGTCTTCATGTGGATCCCCTAACAAGCCGAGTGGGGGCTGTCCTGATCTCTGCTCCCCCGCATCGGATCCCTTTCCCCCAGCCTGGGACTGCTTGGTTGGGCCTCAGTGGGAGAGGATGTGCTTCTGCTGGGACTAGGTGTCCCAAGGTAAGGTGGTACCCAAGGGATGCTCCCCTTCTTTGAGAAGGGGAAGGGACAATGGGGGGAGGAGAGGAGGAGGAGGAGGAGGGCTGTGACTGAGATGTAAAGTGAATAAAAAAATAAACACTAAAGAAAACTAAAAACTAAAAAAAAAAATTCTAATTGTATGCTGGAGCCTATACCCGTGCACTTGTGTGTGTGTGTGCGCGTGCGCGTGCGTGCGCGCGCATGTTAGTATATGAACACTGAGTGTAGATGCTCTGAAGAATCCAAAAGCATCAGATCTGAGGTGGGGTTAAAGGCTGTGAGTCTACAGACATGAATGTGTTGTGAACTGACCTCAGGAGCTTTCAACAGCAGTACATGTTCTAACAGCTGTGCCACCTCTCCAGTCCCTCCTTAAGATAAAGCACTGGGTTTGTGATATATTCATACATTCATACATATGTATTATTATACTTTGTTCTCATTTCTTTTTTTACTTTGTTCTCATTTTTATCCCCATGCCACCCTCTCCTTTCAAATTTATAGTTACATAATTAATAACCATACAAAGTTAAGACAGACTCCTCAGAACTGATCACAGATGATCTTGGGAGGATATAGTCCCATTCATAAAAGGATGACTGGCCAACTTTCCACCAATCATGTTTTAAGGCTGAACCCTAAGCTTCAACCTCCTTCCCAACTACACCCTTTTTTATTGTCATCATTTTCAAGACAAGGTCTCACTGTGTAGCTGTGAACTAGAACTCACTATAAACCAGCATGGCCTCAAACTCACAGAGATCTACCTGCCTCTCTACCCCCCCCCCCAACTGCTATGATTAAAGATATGTGCCATGGCACATAACAACTACTACTACTGTAATGATGGTCTTTTCAACATTATCTTCATATTCCACAAAAGGAAAAGAATAAGTAACCACAGCAAGGAAAAGTCTAGGGATAATCTGCCCAAGAGTTAAAAACTCACCTACCTCTCCTCTACACTCAAGTGTTCCTGCGTACAGTCCTATCTTTTGTTTATCATCCACTTGACCAGTATATGATCAAGTGTGATCTGTGATCTTTCACTCCCTGGCCTGCCTCTTCACATCATAGGGACAGTTCACCAAGGCTGTGAACAGAGCTACACTTGAGCAGAGTCAAGAAAGGGTACAGGGCTCTGTCATGCCATCTGGAAAGATGATCCACTTTTGTTCTACAGATATTTCTTCTCTGTTTGCTTGTCATATGATTTCCCTCCTTCTTCCTATCCTTTTATGGTAGTGGTAGAGATGGAACCCAGAGCCTTACATATGCCACTCAAGTACTAACTCATGTTCCTGATTTATTTTAAATATCTATCTTTTCCATAAATATACTGAATATTAATGCTTGGTATCTAAACCTGAGCACTTTGGAGCACATTAGCTAAAAGATCACAGTTTCTAATACTGAAGTAATTATCAGGGGGGCTGGAGAGACGGCTTGGTGAGAGACAGCAGAGATGATCGCTGGCTACACTTGCAGCGTGCCTGGGTTTAATTCCTGGCACTCACATGATGGCTCACAACCATCCAGAAGTCCAGACCCAGCGGACCCAATGCCTTCTGATCTCCACAGACAATAGACACACGTGGTGCAAATACATACATACATGTAGGTAAAAACAGCTATATACATAAAAATCTTGAGAAAGTTTTAAGATAAAATTCATAGCAATACTTTGTTCCACTTACACTCACAATTGAGAATCATAAGCTGGTGGAACTATTTAGTGGATAATATTTCTTTTTCTTTTTTTTAAATGAAAATAAAATTGTATCATTTACCTTCTTCCCTTCTCTCCCTCCATCCTTCCCCATGAACTCTTGCCTCCTCAATTCATGGTGTCTAGTCTTCAACCACCATTACAGATATATGTATATATCTTCCTAAATATATAAACCAACCTGCTTGGTCCATATGATGTTATGTGTATATATATGATTTCAGGGCTGAACACTTGTTATTGGATAATCAATCAGAGGGCTCCTCCCTGGTGTGACTAAGATGACCAGGGTTTGATCTCCACGACTAAAGTGGTAGAAAGAACCCCACACCCATCCACACTCACTCTCTCTCTCTCTTTCAACTGCGTATCAGTAATAGAAGAGTATTAAGTACACAAAAAGATATTACTTCATATGTAAGAAATACATACTTTACAAATTCCGAGCTTTATCTTGTTCTTGTTGATATCCATCTCTTCCCAGACATCTTTTTCCTGAGGGCGAGGGTGCCCCAGAGATCCAGGCAATCTATCTGGTGATACACCAACAGGGACTCCATTCTCCCCATCACTAAGCTGCTCATCTGGAAACACTTCATCTGTATTTTCTCGAAGCAAGTCTCCTGGGATGGGGGTGGCATTTGCAATTCTGAAAAGTTAGGAGAGAAAACCAGAAAACTTCAAAAGACCAGAATAAAGAGTTACCATAAGACTATACTACATTTTTGTCTCTAACTTTAAGTGATAAGTCTATACATAATTAAGAGTTAAATAAAATAAAACCTAAAACTCTTTTAACACTAATCTTATGTTAATACTGAAAAATGAACCTTTCTCTAAATTGGGAGAAGTTAAAATTTCAGTGTGACTTTCAATGCAGATCTTAATACAACCAACTGATTGACAATCACTTTTTTTTCTTTTTTTCTTCTTTTTGTTTTTTCAGGACAGGGTTTCTCTGTGCAGTCCTGGCTATTCTGGAACTTGCTTTGTAGACCAGGATGGCCTTGAACCCACAGAGATCTGCCTGCCTCTGCTTACTGAGTGCTGGGATTAAAGGTATGTGCCACCACCACTGGCCAACAATCACTTTAAAAGCCTGAAACATCTGTTCTACTTTCCATGAATATCTCATCAATAAAATAAAATAATTTACCATTTTTGTCAATAATTAAAAACAATTACAGGGAAGTACTAAGTGCTATAAGTAAATAAATAGGGGTTAGGTGACTTTTTAGTATGAAATGTGTACTACTGTTTATTTTATTTCATTCAATGTATTTTGATCATTTTCATCTCCCGGAACTCATTCCCATCTTTGTACCCACAGCAGTTTATGTATTTTGTTCTCTCTCTTAAACAAAACAAAACAAAAAACAAAACAGGCTGGAGATGGCTCAGTGGTTGAGAGCACTGACTGCTCTTCTAGAGGACCTGAGTTCAGTTCCAGCAACTACATGGTGGCTCACAACCATCTGTAATGGGATCTGATGCCCTCTTCTGGTATGCCTGAAGACAGCTACAGTGTACTCACATACATAAAATAAATAAATAAAATTAAATCTTGAAAAAAAAAATAAAAGGAAAGAAAAAAAATAAAAAAGAGTATTTCCGGCTGAACACAAGATTTAGCAAACAAAGAAACTTCTAACAAGTAACCTGGAATACCTAAACATAGGGAAAAAGTCTTCAGGGGACTGCCTTGACATATGCTGTTACTGTAAACAGCAAAACAGATAACCTTGCCAGGCATACTCGGTGCTTAGGAGGCAGAGGCAGGTGGATCTTTGTGAGTTCAAAGCCAGCCTGGTTTAAATAGCAAGTTCTAATCAAGTCAGAGATATATAATGAGATTTTGTCTCCCAAATAAAACAGAACAAAACAAACAAAAACCCTAAAACAGCAACAACAAAATAAACAAACAAACAAACAAAAGAAAGGAAACCCTCTCAGGCAAGCACTCTGAGGCACTCTCAGGGTAACAGTGTGCCTTAGCATAAATGGTCTAAGGGTGCTTCATCGTCGTCTTGTTCTGGTTTCCTGCCTCGCCTCTGCTTCTGCCTAAGTGGTCAATGTTCAGAGATCTCTTTACTAATACTGTAGGTAAAAAAATCTAGAAAATTCATTCTTCAGTGACCTTGGTTCTCACAAGAAAACAGCCTAGTAAAGCAGTTTCTGTAGTTCAGACACAAGAAACAGAGTAAAGAGGTGATTTGGCCTGAAATAGTCCAAATATGCAAATTATTAAAGATCAGAAATAAACTGAGTACTGAAAAAATGTTCAGGTATGAGTTTAATGTAATTTACTGATTCTGGAAGGTCCATCTACTGACCATGCTTAACAGTTTGATCTCTCAATGTTCCGAACCCTTTCCACTTACGCCCATCATTTTCCTCCTCTATAATAGTTCCACTTCCTATTTCCCCTTCTACTCCTTAGGAAATAAAGCACATCTGTCCCCAGCTTTCCTCACCTGGTATACAATATCACACACTTCAGGAAACTCATCCCTGTCTTTTCCATACAGACTCTTTTCCAAATGACACAGTTTTCCTTTGTATCTAACTCCTTATTTTTCATTTCTTCCATATTATTTTTTTCCTTTTCCTAAACTCTCTTAATCTAGAGTTTGACAAAAGGAGAGAAATAATTTCTCACCAAGCAAATAATGGCATGTTCAGGAATATGAGCACTAAAGGGAAAGGGAGGAGTTTGGTACAGCACTTGGCCAGCATATACCAAAGCCCTGCATTCATCCCTAACACCTATGAAACCAAAGGGAAGGAAAGATGAGAAGAAAAAAAGATGGAAAAGAGACAAAGCATGGGGCTGCAGAGATGGCTCAAAGGTTAACAGCACTTGTTGATGCTGCTGAAGACTCATCACCCACATGGTGGCTTACATCCATCTATAACTCCAGTTCCAGGGGATTTAATACCCTCTTCTAGACTCCACAGGCACCAGGCATGAACAATATAGTGGAACTCAAGAGGCTGAGGCAAGAGAATCACAAGTTTAAAATCAGTCTAGTCTACACAGTGATTTTAGATTTAAAGCCAATCTAAAATGCAGAGTGAAACCCTGCCTTATAAAAATAATCAACTCAGCCAGGCAGGGGTAACCCACACCTTTAAACTTAGCACTTGGGAGGCAGAGGCTGGGGGAGGGGGAGGGGGAGGGGGAGGGAGAGAGAGAGATCACGAGGGCAAGCTGGGAGACTGAGGGCAGGAGAACTGCAAATTCAAGGTCAGCTTAGTTATATAGCAAGATTCCTGCCTCAAACATGGCAAATAAATAAGAAAAAATATAAATGGAAATACACCATAATAATTCCTAATATTCTATATAAGTTAAAGTTCTTTCATAAAAAGAATATTCCTACACATTTTGTTCCCATTAAGGTTTTTTTTTTTTTTTTTTTTTTTTTTTTTTTTTTTTTTTT
>NW_021604618.1:23110939-23114011 GCF_004785775.1 Grammomys surdaster
TTTTTTTTTTTTTTTTTTTTTTTGGTTTTTCGAGACAGGGTTTCTCTTTATAGTCCGGGCAGTCCTGGAACTCACTCTGTAGACCAGGCTGGCCTTGAACTCAGAAATTCGCCTGCCTCTGCCTCCCAAGCGCTGGAATTAAAGGCGTGTGCCACCACCGCCCGGCGTTCCCATGAAGTTTAAGCACTGTATAGTTAGAAATAATTAAGACTATGCTGTATGGTGGTGGCGCACACCTTTAATTCCAGTGCTGGAGAGGCAGAGGCAGGCGGATTTCTGAGTTCAAGGCCAGCCTGGTCTGCAGATTAAATTTCAGGTCAGCCAGGGCTACATTGAGAAATATTGTCTATAAAAAAACAAAAATAGACAGACAGACAAGAAAGATCATAAAGTTAATAATGATTAATAAAGGTAAATAAGCAACATAATCAAACATAAAAAAGAAAAAGATTATGGCTCATTCTTTCCAGATTCTCATATATATTTTTTAGAAATAAAAAAATTGTTCCCTCTACCTACTGCATCTGTGATAGAACAAGTCATGTTCGCTCTAAACTCCCATGTTTCAGAAGGTATTTTCTGAATTAAGCATAACTGAGGAAAAGGTTTCGTCAAGGAAATGTCAAGCTGAGGGACTCAGGGTAGACTAAAGGAAAACTCATGCATTCGGCAAAGGCACCACTCTCTGGGCTGTGCAGGACATACCCGATGGCAGCAGGGGTCAGGCGGGTGTGCAGCTGAGGGGTGGCCGAGGTGGTGGTGGTCGTTAAGGAGCCGTCAGTTCCACTCTTCTCCCAGTCAAAGGGGTCACTCTCAATTACTCCAAAGGTCTTGATGCTATTGTCAAACACGGATGTTAGAAGCTAAACCACAAAGAAAAAAAAAACTAGAGTGAGCCAACAGCAATCCAGGCATGTTCATCTAAGGCAAATCCTTTAAAAAGGGTTTATAATGACATTTCCTTCAAAATCCATGGCTCAAAGAAGAAAACAAACGAGGACCATGTGTATGATGATAAGAAATTAATGTTAATTAATGTTGACTGTGGTACTAGTGTGTAGCTGTAGGAAATATTTTATTTACAGAAGATATATCTGGCAGTGGTGGCGCACGCCTTTAATCCCAGCACTTGGGAGGCAGAGGCAGGCGAATTTCTGAGTTCAAGGCCAGCCTGGTCTACAGAGTGAACTCCAGGACAGCCAGGACTACACAGAGAAACCGTGTATCAAAAAACAAAACAAAACCAAAAACAAACAAACAAATCTCTCTCTCTCTCTCTCTCTCTCTCTCTCTCTCTCTCTCTCTCTCTCTCAGCTTTCTATTTATAATCTAGTATTACATAGTTAGGTAAAAGGAAGTATGTAACATGTGAATACATATACTCATATCCACATAAATCACTTATTTGGCTATTTATGTATTTGTAAAGACATTTTTATATGGCTCAACCTAAATAAGTAGCCAGTAGTTATAGCTGGGGTGTCCAAGACAGGAGCATAAAGCAATTCCTTGATCTTTCTTTGTGTGCATATGCCTTTTTAAAACATCTTTTTTTTCAGCCGGGTGATGGTAGTGCATGCTTTTAATTCCAAGTACTGGGGAAGCAGAGGTAGGTGGATCTCTGTGAGTTCAAGGCCAGCCTGGTCTACAGATGGAGTTCCAGGACAGCTATACAGAGAAACCCTGTATCAACAAACTAAAAAACAATCAAACAAACAAAAACAAAACCCAAAAACCCTCAATCACACACACAAAAAACTTTTATATGTATGTATGTGTTTATATACATAAATAGTCAAATTTATGCTTTTAGTATGGCTTGTTTCAAATACAATTTCATCCTTACCTAAACCTGTCCATATGCACTATTTTCAATTTCATGAGTGTAGTTTTATTCTCTAATCGTTTCTCTCACTCTAATATCCTGTCCTCTGAAATGCATTTTCACAGTTCCTGCTCCAGACCTGAAAACAACACTTCTTGTAGAAGCATTTTGCCCACCCCTCTGAGGTTTAAAAAGATGACTCTGGCTATTAAGCGGACAACAGATGCCATAAATAGACTGTGATGATGATAAAAGGTGCTGAGAACCAGTCAGGACCAGTGAGGAGGCTACTTGTCAGTTAAACCCGCATGGTTACAGTGGACATGATAATGACTTGAATGTCATTTGGAAAAGAGCCCAGAGGGCAGGCCACAGGACAGACAGCTGTGAAATGCAGAGTGGGGCAGAGTGGGGTGGTTGGTGACTAGGATAAGTGGCAGAGCAGGCTGGTGACCATTAGCATATAAATACCACTATTTACAGTAATAGGGCCAGTGAATTCCACTTAGGAGTCCTTATCTAGGCCATCTAGACAAAGGCCTAGGTGTGTAGACCTTATTCTACAAAGGTAACCAAGGTTAGAGATGGTCAGTGAAGCCCTAACCCTAGAACGTAGAGTTCTAAAAGTAACTCAAGGAAGCCTGTTTCAACTAGGAGCATGAAATGCTATCACTTAAGTCTATCATTCCGAGTATTTGATTAATTTTTCTTTTAATCTACTGTCAACCCCAAGAAGTCAGCACATGTCTTATCTTATTCATCACTGTATCTTCAGAAACTAAAAAGTCACCTTACAAATAATAGTTATTTTAAAAATATTTCAAGAATAAATATCTATCAGCAAAAATATTTACTGAAAGATTTGTATGACTTTAACTTCCACTTACTTACACAAAGGAAAATGATATAGGACAGGAAATGGAGGAGAGGAAAGGAATTAGAAAAGGCATGATTATAAAATCTTGGAAATTATTTTGGTGCTAATTTTGTTTATGTAGGTTACCTGTGTTGCAGCCAAGGGTACCCCAGAATTTTGAAAGTACAGGGTTACAGAAAACAAAGAGGCTGGGCATGTTGCTCAGTTGTATAGTACTTCCCTTGAGTATGTGAAGGCTCTGAATCTGGACCTATGGACCATGCTGCAGAAGGGGCAGGCTGGGGGGAAGAAAGGGCTGGAGGGAGTAAGGGAAACACAGAGAGGGAAGGAAGGAAGGAAGGAAGGAAGGAAGGAAGGAAGGAAGGAAGGA
>NW_021604618.1:23114021-23162238 GCF_004785775.1 Grammomys surdaster
GGAAGGAAGGAAGGAAGGAAGGAAGGAAGGAAGGAAGGAAGGAAGGAAGGAAGGAAGGAAGGAAGGATGGATGGGGGGGGGACTGGGTACACCCAGGATTTTCCAAATCAAGGTTCTCATGAATTCTTTTAAATCTTTCCATCACATTATTGTCACTTGTGTATGTGATGATGTGCGTGTGGTATAAGCTACCACATTCAGTTTAAAGCAGCTTGTTTTTTGTTAAACTGGGATATACAATAAAATGAATTTTTAAAGCACATTATTCAAAACAGAAAGAACAATCAGAATGCTATTCTGAGTAATCTGAATATGCTATTTCTTTGTGATTTTAAAATGTTTATGTATTAGTTTTCAAATTTAACTAAAATGTGTTTTCAAAGTAATGTTGTTCAATACCTAACCATGTGCAGCCCACAAAGATGTTTGATGCTCATTTCCATCCATCATGGGACACAGACCCAATGGATGACTACTCCTTCTTTCCACAAACTACAGTCAGTCAGTGTCATTTATCTCCATATAAAATTTCAATTTGCCATTTGAAAAAAAAAGGAAACAGGAGTTATCTGTAGTGTGATATATTGAGTTTCACTGAGGATCTTGATTTCTGTATTTTAATTGAATAAGTGCAAACTAATGGATGAACAGCACACTTATCCCAGAGAGTGCAGTGCCAATATTGCTTAGCTAACTCAAAGATCACTCAATGCAGAAGAAAATGACTCATTTTAGTGATACATAAGTAGATCAAACAGGTAAAAAATGCACATGGTTTTTGCTTCTCTGCTCTTTGAGGCATGGGGTATTTCGACCATATGGGAGCAAAATCTATAAGTTGTACTGTGTCCATCCTCTGGGGAACAGACCAGCAAAATAGAGGACAACGAAAGAAAAACGATTAGGAGGATACACAGCATTAGCTGTTTTCTTTTTTGTTTTTTGTTTTTCGAGACAGGGTTTCTCTGTGTAGCTCTGGCTGTCCTGGAACTCACTTGGTAGACCAGGCTGGCCTCAAACTCAGAAATCCGCCTGCCTCTGCCTCCCAAGTGCTGGGATTAAAGGCGTGCGCTACCACCACCCGGCCATAAGCTGTTTTCAAGGTTTCTGTTTTTAGTATTTTTAAAGTTTCTTTAATTTAAACTTTATGTGTATGAGCAATTGCCTGCATTTATTGTATGTGTACCATGTGTGCCTGGTACCTAAGGAGACCAGAAAAGGGCATGAGGTCCACTGGAACTGGAGTTACAGACAACTATGACTCACAAAGGTACTGAAGCACAGCCTAAACCACAGGGGTATAGCATGTACCTTGGATGTGGCTTTCATCACAGGGCAGACACAGCACAAAGCTTGAGTGTGAGTTTCTTTTATTATGGTGGCATTACGCAGCACTATCCTCTAAGCCCAAACAGTGGCATCTTAACCAGACCAGTAATGTCTGCTCAGAAAGCTCTTAGCTAGCTTGTTGACTGCTGCTGTTCCTTCACAGAAGAGTATTCAGTATAATTCTGGACAACATCCAGCCACTCCTCCCAGCTAGTTGTATGCAAACCTGTCCTAACTGCATGTGTCCCTGAGGGGAAGAGCTACAATGTATAGACTGAGGAAGACAAGGAGACATCATCATCCATATAGAGTGAAGATTTCCTTTCCAGTATAGCTGCCCTCAGACCACCATACTCTTGTCAGTCATCCTCAATCAGGTGCTGTGAGCAAGCCAAACAAAGCAAGCTTACAGGCCCTCAGCAGGAACTCCAGTGAAACCAAACTCTGGTTTGTCAATGACATTGGTTAGTCTTCTCCCATGGAGAAAATTCTCATGACAGATCAGAAATCTGTTAGTTTTTATGCTTTATGGTATGAAGAAAATCAGTAAACAGAAGAAAATGTTAGAAGAATAAAAAATGGAAGTATTTTCAGTAAAGAAGAACTTATATATAAAGGTTGAGACAGCTACATGTTTCTCCAGAATAGAAAAGGAAGCTGAAAGGAAGGCCCCTGTATGGTCTCAGTGCCCACGCTGGAAGTGTCACTGAAGGCTGAGTGACTGGTGTTCTCCTCTAACAATCCAGGGTAAATCCACAGGAGGCAGGAGGTGGTATTTAGACCATCACATCTCATTAGTGATTTTCTCCTTGACAAACAACTGTTGCCCAGTGGCTCACTTCTGCACCTGCCTGCAGCCTATGGAGACAGGCCCAATATTATTTTAATCAGAAAATTAAATGATGGCTAAATATCTTTTTCTCTTTCTAGAATCAATCTGGAAGAAACTTCTCACTGGTTCTAGGCAATAGCTATCAAAATGCCTGAAAGCAGATCCTGGGTTCAATGTTGTGACTAGCCTTGGAGTCCAAAGGAAAAAGAGGGGAGAAATGATTTTGTGAGCCCATCAAGAGATTCTAATGGACTTTGATTTAGACATTTAAAAATATCCTGTGTTCTGGCTTCTTCTGGTTGCCTTTTTGTTTTGTTTTGTTTTGTTTTGTTTATTTTCGAGACAGGGTTTCTCTGTGTAGCCCTGGCTGTCCTGGAACTCACTCTGTAGACCAGGCTGGCCTCGAACTCAGAAATCCGCCTGCCTCTGCCTCCCAAGTGCTGGGATTAAAGGCATGCGCCACCACTGCCTGGCTGGTTGCCTTTACCTTTACCACTTCCTCGATTCTCCAGGCAGCAGTTGAGGAGGACTTCCACTTACACATAACTCTTGTAATGAGAATGGAACTAATGATGCACTCTTGAGGTCCTCTAGATAGACCCAATGGAGGCATATACTGCTGCTATACCCAAACCGCATTCAGCTGGAAGACGATCAGTCAGTGCCCCGATTCTGGAGCAGCAGTTAGGGTTACGTTGTGAGTTGGTGAAGATGAAAACAGGAGGTGAAATTTGGCTAGGACATATAGGGTAAAAAGACCCTCAAGAAAAATAAACAGGGGCTGGAGAGATGGCTCAGTGGTTAAGAGCACTGACTGCACTTCCAGAGGTCCTGAGTTCAAATCCCAGCAACCACATGGTGGCTCACAACCATTTGTAATGAGATCTGATGCCCTCTTCTGGTGTGTCTGAAGACAGCTACAATGTATTCATATATAATAAATAAATAAATCTTAAAAAAAAGAAAAAAAAAAGAAAAGAAAAGTAAACAGGAGCCGGGCAGTGGTGTCACACGCCTTTTGATCCCAGCACTTGGGAAGCAGAAGCAGGTGGATTTCTGAGTTTGAGGCCAGCCTGGTCTATAGAGTGAGTTCCAGGATAGCCAGGGCTATACAGAGAAACCCTGTCTCGAAAAAACCAAAAAAAAAAAAAAAAAAAAAAAAAAAAAAGAAAGAAAAGAAAAAAAGAAAAAAAGAAAAGTAAACAGGTTCTCTCTTGGGTAGAAAGCCAGACATGCCCCTGTATTTCTAGGTGGTCTCATTTTGGCCAGGCTCTAGAGATTCGAAAAGGGACTTCAATCTGTGATCCAGTTCCTACATGATTTTAGGAAAACCTTTGCAGGGCAATACAATGTTGAAATAGAAGTTTGTTAAGCAAAAACTTCTGATCAAGAGTATAGAACTCCTACCCTGGGTAGAAACTCAATTTTCCATTTGGGTTAGGTCAATTCTCTGGCCAGGGGACGACCCTGAAGAAGGAAGCACCGCCTTAAGCTAAAGAGCTAATTCCTTGTGTTGGGGCCTCTTTCAGAGACTCATAGTGATCATCTTCACCAAACAATCAATCCCTGGTCACTTTCTGTCTCTAAAGACTTCAGAAAGTCAGCATGGTTGAGTCTAAAAAAAAAAAAAAAAAAAGGAGAAGAAAGAAAGAAAGAAAGAAAGAGGGGCTGGAGAGATGGCTCAGTGGTTAAGAGCACTGACTGCACTTCCAGAGGTCCTGAGTTCAAATCCCAGCAACCACATGGTGGCTCACAACCATCTGTAATGAGATCTGATGCCCTCTTCTGGTGTGTCTGAAGACAGCAACAGTGTATTCATATATAATAAATAAATAAATCTTTAAAAAAAAAAAAAAAAAAGAAAGAAAGAAAGAAAGAAAGAAAGAAAGAACAAAATGTGTAATAAAAAAGAAGATATGGTAAAACCTCTGCCTCCCCTCCACCTCCATCAAAGAAGGCTAGCCTGCCAAGGATTAATATTCCATAATCTCTCCCTATCTTATAAAAGAACTTTAAAAGAAATTAAAATTTTTTTGTTGTTGTTTTGTTCTTGTTGAGACAGTGTCTCACTATATAGCCATGATGGCCTAGAACTTGCTATGTATGTAAGGCCAGCTCTCAACTCACAGCTCTCAACTCTACCTCTGCCTCCCAAGTGCTGGGTGGGATTAAAGGCATGAACAACTATGCCTTGCTAGAAATTCAAATATGTTAATCTCACCTACTGGTAGAATTTCTGCTTACCCAAAGATCTTGCTGCATCCCCATAACATAATGACCCCTTCTTCCTTCCTGAAGGGGTAGGGAGGCAGGGAGACAGGAAGACAGGCAGGCAGGGGGTATCTCTGTGAATTCTAGGCCAGCCTGGTCTTCATAGACTTCATAGCTAGTCAAGGTTACATTGAAAGACCTTGTTTCAAACAAGTAAGCAAGCAAGCAAACAAACAAAAAGTTTAGCTCAAGGAATTACTTCTGAGGGATAGAGAGATGGTTCAGTGGTTATGAGCACTGGTTGCTTTTCCAGAGGTATTGAGTTCAATTCCCAGCGACTACATGGTGGCTCACAACCATCTGTAATGAAATCCAATGCCCTCTTCTGTCATGCAGGTGTACATGCAAAAAGAGTGCTCATATACATAAAATATGCAAATAAAGAAATCCTTTAAGAAATTACTCCTATGTAGTAGAAAATGGAAGAAACTGGAGAAAACCTCTGGGCTGATGCCATTTTAAGTAATGATAAGTAATGTTAAGGCGCAGGGGCACTGCAGGAGCCTGAACTGACAACATTAAGCCCCATCACACAAGTACAGTGAGAATGAAAGGAGAGAGAAGGTCACAGGGGTAGGGACAAGAAATGACCCACTCCACACTTATATCTAAGTCAAGGCCATCATTGTCTCGATCTTCCTGGCCACTCTACTGCAAGCAGAACTTGACCAGGGTGACTGAGTTCCGGCTAGTAAGCCAAAATGTTACAAACTGCTATTTTGAGGCTTGATAGGAGTAATTTCTTTTTTTTTTTTTGGTTTTTCGAGACAGGGTTTCTCTGAGTAGCCCTGGCTGTCCTGGAACTCACTCTGTAGACCAGGCTAGCCTCGAACTCTCGAACTCAGAAATCCGCCTGCCTCTGCCTCCCAAGTGCTGGGATTAAAGGCGTGCGCCACCACCGCCCGGCTAGGAGTAATTTCTTAAAAGACAATACTTGCTCTTCCCCTGACTACAGAGCCTGTATGCACAGGAAACCACGTGAGAGTTGCCTAGCAAAGCCACAACAAACTGACTTGTGTGTAACAGAATCAAGAAATCTATGTAGTACTCAGACACACACTACCTCTTTTCTTTCCATTACACTGCCTCAACATCTTCCCAACTCAAGTCTCCTTTGCTTTATTGGAATTCATACAGCTGAAAGGCTATCCTCTTAAAATACAAACAGGGAACTGGTGAAATGGATCAGCTGATAAAAACTCTACTGTCTAAGCCTGACAGTAGAGTTTGATCTTTGGACTCCACATGTAAAAGGAGAAAGCCATCTCCCACACTTTGTTCTTTGATCTATACATGCATCTTGGTATGTATCCTCCCTTACATATAAATATGTAAATTTAAAAAGAAACACAAAACAGATCAACATATCCCTGGGAGTTTTTGTAGTTGTCATTTTTTAACACTTTTTTTTTGTTTTTTTGTTTTTTTGAGACAGGGTTTCTCTGTGTAGACCTGGCTATCCTGGAACTCACTCTGTAGACCAGGCTGGCCTCGAACTCTTTTAACATTTTCAAGGCTTCTTATTCACTTAGAATAAAATTCAAACTTCTTGAAACAGTTTATAAAGCCCCACAGCATCTGGCTTCCAACCTAATCTCAAGGCATTTACTCCCTTCATTTACAATACTGAGCTCTCATTTCAATCCCCTTCTTACTTCATAATTTAAGCATATGCTGGCATCTGCCTGTAACACTCTTTCTCTTCATTTTCTTCTCCACAGGACCAACACAGTCCACATTTGGGGTGTGAGGGTGCTACCCTAGTCACACATTATCAGGAATTGGGGATTTAGATTAGTAGCAGAGTACTTACTTAGCAAAGGCAAGGCATTGTGTTGGTCCCAGGGGGTAAAACAACAACAAACCCAACCCCGCCCCCCAAACCACAAAACCAAACAGACAAAACAAATTTCAGAATCACAGAATCCCACAATTGTTGTCAATTCCCCAAAGTAAGAGCTAAGACATTTTGGTGTAGCTTCTATTTAATGGGTATATTCCTGTATCCCAGAACCTAGGAAGAAGAGGCAGGCAGATCTTTGAGTTCAAGGCCAGTCTTATCTACTTAGTGAGTCCCATGAAAGCCAGAGTTACACAATGAGACCCTGTCTCAAAAAACAAAACAAAAAATGTTTGTTTCTATACTTATATTTATATACTTTTTCCTTATATTTCCTGTTCAAAGAACAAAAGCAATAATCCCAATGTAAGACTCAATTTACTCAATGTCTACTGAAAATATTGGTGCTAGCATTAGACTTAAAAGAAGAAATGCATCTGGGGAGATGGTTCAGGGGTTAAAGTGCTGGCCATGGAAGTGTGAAGATTAGAGAGTTCCGATCCCCACATACAGACTGCCTTTCTGTAATGAGTGCTCAGGGAGTGGAGACAGGGATCCCTGGGACAAATGGGCTAGCTAAACTAGCATTATTGGTTAGCTCTGGGTTCATTTGAGGGACCCTGCTTCCCAACATCGGCCTTAGGCTTCCACATGCAGCTTCTACTCACATATACACATATACACATATACATGAGAGAGAGGAGAAAAAACAATCTTGTTTCTCTAGGACTTAAACAGATAGGACCCTGATACTGGACAAAGAGACATCTTGTTGGTGGTGGTGTTCTTATATCAGTCAGGCAGTCTTTGTTCATCCTAGCTTGATGTATGACTTGGTAGTCAATATGCCTAGGACTCAAAAATATCAAATCAAATCAAATCAAATCAAATCAAATCAAATCAAATCAAATCCAAGCAGCACAATGCAGGAGGAAGACAGAGACCTGTGGAACACCATGCCACCCACAGACCTGCCCTCCAGCACATGACACAGATGGTCCATAAACACACTATTGCCACCACACCTCACCACTGAGCTGGGCTTGGAGAATGTCAACAGCAGAAGCCACCACAGTGTGCGAGCATGTGGTGGTCAGATGGGAGAGAAAGAGAAGTGGAGCAGCCTGAGCACTATGAAGAGAGCTGGAGCTGGAGACTCGAGGGTGGAGAGGAGGAGCCTGCTGTGAGTGGCACCATCACCTGGGGCCATGCTGAGGTCCCACTGAGGGCCACGTCTGAATCTGAGGCTACACCAGCTTCAGGGGTCAGTGTCAATGTCTGCGGCTCATATTACTACTAAAGAACATGGGGCTGTCCCTGGTCAAGGCAGCCACTGGGGACTATGTAGATGTCCAGGGTGTGTGTATCACTGGCCCCATACCTCACTGGACACAGCACTCTGGGGAGTTGGCCCTATCTCTTGTAGCACTCTGGAGAATGGGCCCTAAGCCTTGCCCATGTAGCACAGTGGAGCTCCTGAGTAGAAAGGAAGGGGTTGGGAAGGAGGGGGAGGAGATACCTACCCCCTTTCCCCACTCCCTTTCCCTTCACCACTTGCAGCAGTTGGGAAAGCTGGTCCTGGGGTCACGAGAGCCTATGAGCTGCCCCTGCCTCTCACTGGCTGCAGGCTGCAGCACTAGGGACAGTAGGCTCAGCACCTTGCTTAGGCAGACAGTAGAGCTGGCCCAGGTCTAGGGGACCAGTAAGCTAGTCTTGAAGACAGAGAGAGAGTTGGTCCACATATGGCAGTTGGGAGAACTGACCCTGGGGTCATGAGAGCTGGTAAGCTGGCCTTGCCCCTCACCGGCTGCAGCACAGTAGAGCTGGTTTTGGTGGAGAGGGCAGAGGTGAGCCAGCTCTCCAAGGGTGAGAATAAGGTGGTGTGGGTGCAGAGGTGATACCCTCCCCAACACCCTCTTGCCACCTGCAGTGGCAAGCTCTCTTGCTAGGAGAGCTAGCCCTATGTCTAGCCTGGGCAACACAGTGGAGCTGGTCCTGATGGCAAAGGTGCTGGTGAGTCAGCCCTAAGGGTGTGAGAGTGGTAGAGGCTGGCCCAGCCCCTCACCAGATGCAACACTTGGAGAGTGGGCCTGGAACCTTGACCGTAGCACAGTGGAGCTGGCTCTGGAGGTGCATGGCCCAAGGGCTGGAGAGATAAAAGACTCTGCCTCCTGAGGGCAGCATTGAGGAACCTAGCTGGAGCAGTGCTGGAGAGAGCACCCTGGTAATGCAGATAAGGCTGAGCAGCTAGCTTAGCTACCACCCAGGCCCAGATCCAGGGATCTCAACTGGCCCACCCCAAAATCTGTATCATCTGAAAATGGTTGGGACATGTGAAAGGGCCAGTCCTGCGGTTCCAAATCTGCAGGATCCGACACAGGATAAATGAGAGGCATCCCGATGAGGACCCAGTATTGATGGTGTCACAGAAGCCAGGGATCTTGAACCAGACCAATGACTCATTTCAATGAACATTTGCAAGTGAAGATGTGTGGACAGAGGGACATACTGTGGGATACACTGGGATATACTATAGCTTTCATAATGATTTTCTATGTTTTTTTTTTTTAATTGTTGTCTGTGTTTTTTTATTTTGGGGCGAGGATGCAAGGACAAAGGGCAGATATGGGGGGACAGGGAGATGAGTAGGCCTGGGGTGCACATTGTGAAACTCACAAAGAATCAATAAAAAGTAAAACAAAACAAAACCCAACTTGACAGGAATATAGACTCAGAATGTAGATACTAAGTATTGCATTGATGTAATTTCCTAAAGCTACACACAACACTCTCACTTCTTGGTTGTTGAAACAGTGTTACACCGGGCGGTGGTGGTGCAGGCCTTTAATCCCAGCACTTGGGAGGCAGAGGCAGGAGATTTCTGAGTTCGAGGCCAGCCTGGTCTACAGAGTGAGCTCCAGGACAGCCAGGACTACACAGAGAAACCCTGTCTCGAAAAACCAAACCAAACCAAACCAAACCAAACCAAACCAAACCAAACCAAACCAAACCAAAAAACTGTACACTAACATGCCCAGCCCAGGAATGAACTACAGATTGAATTCAACTATATGGAAAGCATTAGTTCACAAGAACATTCAAATTCAAAATACTCTTCTCAGAGAATGAATGAAGATGATAACACTGCTCTGTAAAAGCAGCAAGAGGCCGGTTGTGGTAGTGCACACAGGTAGGATTTGCTGAAGGATGCAGAGGCAGGAGGATCACGAGTTTGAGGCCAGCCTGGGCTATACATTTTGCCGGGCAGTGCCAAGGCCAGCCTGGTCTACAGAGTGAGTTCCAGGACAGCCAGGGCTACACAGAGAAACCCTGTTTCAAAAAACTAAAAAAAAAAAAAAAAAAAGCAAGAGAGTAAGGCTGAAAAGCTCACATCTTCTTAAAAACTGATGTCACATTGACACAGGTCACTAAAACACCCAGCCAATCACATCGCCGCTCCTCACTTACCCTCTCCTGTCACCTGTTCTCTCCCACTCATTGCTTATGAAACAGCAGAGAACATAAAAGAATCACATTATATACACTGTATGAAACAAAAATACCCTATCTACTCCACCCCTCCCCAAGTAAAAAATAACCATACTTTGTTCTATTACTGACAGAGATGGCCCTTAGAGAATATCAAAATGAAAAACTTATAATGTGAATCATCTTCATTTCAGAAGAAAGTATATAAAATGCAAATATAAGAGGAATACTTCAAGGGCTGGTGAGATGACTCAGCAGTTAAGAACACTTACTGTTCTTCCAGAGGAGTGGTTTGATTCCCAATACCCACAAGGTGGCTCACAACCATCTGTGACTCCAGTTCTAAGGTGTACTGGCTAATTTTATGAAATCTGCTACAAGCTAGAGTTACCTGAGGGAAAGCAGCCTCAAATGAGAAAATGCTTCTGTAAGATGGCACTGCAGGTAAGCTTGTAGATCATTTTCATAATTAGGGATTGATGTGGGAAAGCCAGCCCATTGTGAGTAGTGCCACCCCTCAGCTGGTGGCCCTTGATCTATAAGAAAGTAGGCTGAGCAAGCCAGGAAGAGTAAGCAAGTCAGCAGCACTCCTCAATGGCTCCTGCATCAGCTCCTGCCTCCAGGTTCCTGTCCTGTTTGGGTTTCTGTCCTGACTGTCCTTCCTTTGATGATGAACAGTGATATGGAAGTATAAGCCAAATAGACTTTTTTTTCCCCAAGTTGCTTTGGTCATGGTGTTTCACCATGGAAATAGTAACCCAAACTAAAGCCCAAACCAACTCTTTCCTGACCTCAGCAGACACCAGACATAGACATACATGTAGGCAAAATATCCATTATATATAAAATAAATATTTTAATGTGGGGAAAAAGGACACCTTTGCTGGGTATGTTAGCTTAAATATGCTTGGGCCAGGGAATTGCACTATTAGGAAGCATGGCCTTGTTGGAGGAAGTGTGTCACTGTAGGGGTGGGCTTTGAGGCCCTCCTTCTAGCTACTTGCAAGACAGTCTTCTATTTGTCTTTTGGAACAAGATGCAGAACTCTTAGTTCCTCCAGCATCATACTTGCCTGGATGTTATGCTTCCTGCCATGATAATAATGGACTTAACCCCAGAACCTGTAAACCAGCCCTAATTAAATATTGTCCTTCATAAGAGTTGCAGTGGTTATAGTCTCTTCACAGCAGTAAAACTCTAGCTAGGATACTGGATATAGTGGCAACAACAGTCTGATCCCAGCCCTTTGGAAGACTAAGTCAAGAGAACTGCAAATCGGAAGCCACTGAGCTACATAGTTGAGACTGTTTCAAAGAGAGAGTCTCTGTTGCCAGGCAGTGGTGGCGCATGCCTTTAATCCCAGCACTTGGGAGGCAGAGGCAGGCGGATTTCTGAGTTCAAGTCCAGCCTGGTCTACAGAGTGAGTTCCAGGACAGCCAGGGCTACACAGAGAAACCCTGTCTCGAAAAACCAAAAAAAAGAGAAAAAACTCAAATACAATATTATCTCAATTTGTTAGATAATCTGTGTAATTTATTATATCAATAGCCATATGGGAAAAAGTTTGCTCACTTAGGTCTTTCAGACCCAAGGTTTGTTGACTCTCTGCTTTATATTCTGTCTATACCTTAAATAACAGCTGTAATTTCACAAAGAAATAATTACTATATGAAAATAATTTCAGTTTGGGACAGGCAAGAACATTGACAACACTTTAAAATTTAAAACTTTCAACAGCAAGCAGCAGAGTTCAATGGAAATAAAATTATGTTCTAATATATGTTATTATTACTCTCTATGGGGCTGCATTAATGCTTTCAGGAGTACAACTGTTTGTGCATTAAGCTTTGACGATGTTCTCTCTGTAACAAAGACAATTTAAGGCAAACTTAGCTGAACTTTGGAAAGGCTCATTAACTGCTACCTTACAGAATTAATTCAGGGGTCACAGATGAACAAAGCCAGTAACATTTACTGACTGCCAGCCAACAGCACAGACAGCCTTCAACAGATATATAATCTAGTTGTACAGTTTCTTCTGGTCAAGAAAGTGCTATAAAATTTATTATCATACTCTATATCAGTGGTTCTCAACCTTCCTAAAGCTGGACACAACCCTTTAATTCAGTTTCTCATGTTGTGGTGACCCCCCAACCATAAAATTATTTTCATTGCTATTTCATGACTGTAATTTCTCTGTTATGAATCATAATGTAAATATCTGTGCTTTCCAATGGTCTTAGATAACCACTGGGCAGGGGTCATTTGACACCCCCCTCTCAAGTCGCAAACTAGGTAAACCATGTAAAGAAATGAAAAATGTGTTACCTAATAAATCTGACTAATGAAGTAAATTCATCCAAAGGACTCTCTCTCATTCTCTGTCTCATACATTTGCACACATTCCACACCACCATCATCATGTTAATTTCACATTTCTTAGGCTATATTAAAATAATGTTACTCTAGGCACCTTTCAAACTTAATTCTAACATTCTTAAATCTATAATGAGTAAAAGCAAAGGCTAACAGAAAGAAAAATCAATGTACATAACTCATAAAGATGGTTACCTGGTAGTCTGGTTTTGTAAAATAATCCAAAGAGGAAATATGGTCAAGAAAGGTGCTGAATTCTGGAGGGAGGTGTTTCAGCATGAGCCTGTGGTCATACCTCTCCTTAATGGAGCCTACTTGCTCCTGCAAGGTAAAAAGAACAGGAACAAAAGTCAGCTTTTTTCGGAAGCCATGGATTACACGCTGACAATTAACAACATCAGAGTGGAGCAGGCTATGGAATCAATGTGCTATAAAGTACAAAGTGAGGGTCAGTGCTCACTAACGGCTTTACACACAGTGCTGCAAAATGAGAAGGGAAGACAGTATAATGCAGAGCTAACATTAACATGGAGTCTGTGCCCGTCAACTGCTAGCCCCTAAGAGTTCTTTAAACTGGGTCTACTATCCTTCATCAACATAGTATTTCTAGTTTTCCAAACAAAATAAGCTAATAATTAAAAAATAAAATCTACAATTCACATCAGAAGAAATTCTGTTCTTACAAAATGTATCCTCAATATACATAAAAAATCATAATTATCTCTCTAATATCAGTTCACAGAAAGAAATGTATATATTGTAATATAATGAAGTTGCTCAGAGTTTAATTTCATATATAAGTGGATTTCCTTAAAAACTTGAAGTAGGGTTTACAACTAAACTAATACTCAAATATAAGAATTATATACCTATGTGAGGGGTATGTGTGATTTTTTTTTTTTATAGTGCTAGGAATTAAGTCCAGGAACTTACACATGCTAGGGATACTGTGCCACTAAATCACATCCTCGTCTGGTCTGCATGATCTCTCAATACAAGAAGCCATTATATAGTATTTACTAATTATATTTTCTTTTTCTTTTTTTTTGAGACAGGGTTTCTCTGTGTAGCCCTGGCTGCTGTCCTGGAACTCACTCTGTAGACCAGGCTGGTCTCAAACTCAGAAATCCACCTGCCTCTGCCTCCCAAGTGCTGGGATTAAAGGCGTGCGCCACCACCACCCAGCTTCTCTAATTATATTTTCAATGAAGAAATTTTGTTTAGTTTTGGTTTTTTGTTTTTCAAATAAGAGTTTCTCTGTGTAGCCCTGGGTGTGCTGTTCTGAAACTCACTTCATAGACCACACTGGCCTTAAACATACAGAGAGTTCTTTAAAGGATCTACTATCCTTCATCAACATAGTATTTCTAGTTTTCCAAACAAAATAAACTGGTAATTAAAAACTAAAAGTTACAATTCACATCAGAAGAAATGCTGCCTCTGCCTCCTGAGTACTAGGATCAAAGGCGTGCACCATCAATTGCCTGGATTAAGGATAAATATTTATTCTTTCCCCTATCAAAATTGACCTTATGATTCAAAATTACCTTGTCCTTTATTTTCCTCCAAGGCAGTTGACCAACCACAAACTCCACCAACATGTAGAATAAAGACCAAAGGTCATCATGTCTCCCCATTTCCTTGAGAAATAAAAGAGAATTCATTCATATTATATTACCAATTCTTCTGAGTGCATCACATTGCTTAAAGCCATTAAATATACTTCCTATAAATATCATCTGGTAAACATCTGTATGTCTGCATAGGTACATATCAATCCAAATGCACAATATATATACCAAGAAATGTTTTGATATAAATATCCTACCTAGAGATGTATTTCATTGGTAGAGTACTCGTTGAGTATGTGCAAGACCTTGGGTTATATTCCCAACACCACAAAACCCAGCCACCGCCAAGAAGCAAAAACAACATAGGCTGGATGAGACGCACACAGTTAGAGGAATAACTGCCTAACATGCATAAGGCCCTGGGGTCTGATACCCAGTACCACATAAAACAGGGTGAGGCAGTGCATGCTATAATCCCTGGACATGGGAGGAAGATGAGGGATCAGAAGTTCAAGGCCATCCTTCCTATTTAGTAAGTTTGAAGCCAGCCTAAAACTTAAAGAGATCCTATCTCAAAAATCAACCAATAAAAAAACCCCTCTAAAACCAAGAAATGCTGACAATTCAATTAATAATTTACTAATTAATAGTGCTTTAAGAAGTAAGGGATGCTGGGTGGTGGCGGCGCATGCTTTTAATCCCAGCACTTGGGAGGCAGAGGCAAGCGGATTTCTGAGTTCCAGAGTTCGAGGCTAGCCTGGCCTACAGAGTGAGTTCCAGGACAGCCAGGGCTACACAGAGAAACCCTGTCTCGAAAAACTAAAAAAAAAAAAAAAAAGGTAAGGGAAAGGGCTGGAGAGGTATCTCAGAGGTTAAGAGCACCGAATACTCTTCCAGAAATCCTAAGTTCAATTCCCAGCAACCACATTGTGGCTCACAACCATCTGTAATGGGATCTGATGCCCTCTTCTGGTGTGTCGGAAGACAGCTACAATGTGCTCAAATAAATAAATAGATCTTAAAAAAAAAAAAAGAAGAAGAAATAATAGGAATGTAGCTCAATGGTAGACTATTTGCCTACCAAGAAAAAGGCCCTAGACTTCACTGCCGGCATTGCAAAATTTTTATTAATTCACTTATTTATTAATTTTTAAAATTTTGTCAACTTTTTAAATAAAAATGTTGCAAATAAAAGAATTCACACCCAAAGTAACCAGATCCAAAGACAATTTCTAAAAATAAAGATAAGAGTAATCCTAAAAGAATTATTTTTTCTTTCACTCAGAAATAAGAAAAAATAATGCTATATGGGCTTTTGTTTGCAGTGTGGGGTTTAAACCATGATAGTTAAAAGCTTTAAAACTGAGTTATAGGGCTGGAGAGATGGCTCAGTGGTTAAGAGCACTGACTGCACTTCCAGAGGTCCTGAGTTCAAATCCCAGCAACCACATGGTGGCTCACAACCATCTGTAATGAGATCTGATGCCCTCTTCTGGTGTGTCTGAAGACAGCTACAGTGTATTCATATATAATAAATAAAAAAATCTTTAAAAAAAAAAAAAAAAAAAAAAAAAAAAAAAAAAAAAAAAAAAAAAAACTGAGTTATATGTCCATGCCTTGTTACAAAAAAGAAAGGGCTTGATGCAAAAAAATTATTATATATTATAAAGAAAACAATCTCTGCATTCCATTAGACACTGACAGTATTATATCCACTATTAACTGTTTTCCCTCTCTGTTTGAGATGTGTGTGTGCTTGTGTAGGTCCTTATGTGCCATGGTAAGCATGCACAATCAGATAACTTGCTGGAGTTAGTTCTCTTCATCTACTATGTGGATTCCAAACATCAAACTCAGGTCGTCTGGATAGGCAGTTAAGTATCTTTACCTGATAAGCCATTTCAATGGCCCCACACCACAAATAATTTCTTAGACCAGAACTCAGGTATTTTATTTCTTCAAACATCTATAGTAAATGTGTAACTATGAAAGGGACACTCAGCTCCTGAGCACTTTTTATGCCTTTGAACTAAACTATGAAGATGTTGGTCTAATGCAAGCCATGAACATGCAGCTATAAAGACCCTGGATTAGATACATACCCTGTTCCGATGAGCATTGATTGATGCATAACGAACTGTCCCTCGAAAGCCTGCCACAGCACGAGGCTACAATAAACCACACAGTAATAAAAACTTAAACAGCAAAACATTTTTTAACACAGATGAACACATAAAGCATTGATAGAATATTACTATCATAATAAAATGTTATTTATAGTAATCTTATAGTGAAGCTAGAGAACAAATATCTCTAAGTCACAACTTAAAACATTTATGTTTTGCCGGGCGGTGGTGGCGCACGCCTTTAATCCCAGCACTTGGGAGGCAGAGGCAGGCGGATTTCTGAGTTCCAGAGTTCGAGACTAGCCTGGTCTACAGAGTGAGTTCCAGGACAGCCAAGACTACTCAGAGAAACCCTGTCTCGAAAAACCAAAAAAAAAAAAAAAAAAAAAAAAAACCCACTTATGTTTTAGTTATTTTACTTTGGTCCTCTTCTATCTATATCTTTAATTTCTATCTATTTGTTATTTATTTATTTGTTTGTTCGTTTGTTTATTTATTGAGAGAATGAGTGTGTGTGTGTGTGTGTGTGTTTGTGAGGGGGGAGGGAGGGAGAGACAGACAGACAGACAGACAGACAGACAGACATTCAGGGCAGGGGATGACAAATACGACAATGTGAGTGCGGATGCCAGAGGACAAGCTGCTTTAGGAACTGGTTCTCTCCTTCCACCATAAGGTCCTGAGGGTTGAACTTAGCTCATCAAGCTTGATGACAAGTGCCTCTCTTTGCTGATAAAGCCATCTCATAGGCTCATTCATCTACATTTTAAAAGTATGATGACATGATCGGCATTGAACTTGGAAGATGTAGCTCAGTGACAGTACAATTGCCTTCTATGTGCAAGGTTTTTGGTTTGATACCAAGAAATACACACACACCGTCGGATAGATGTGTTTATGAAATATACACAGCTCTGTACATTAAAAAAAATCAAATGTTTTCATTGACCTAGAATCATGCCAAGTAACAAAATCATAGCATACACATTAACACATGGGTACAAATAAGTGTAAGAATATGAAGAATCACTATATAACCTGAAATACCAATTTCACCATATCTTGAGTACTTTATTCAAACTTAATTTGAAAGAAGTTGTAACTGTACTTTGCCTGCACAAGCAATTTATGTCACCATATTTGGATGCTTACATTAGATAATGCAGGTGAAGCTAGTCACGAGCATGGCCTCGGGCAATGGACACCAAGTAAAGACCACATGTTACTTGGCTTACACGACTTTCTCTATCTTGCCTTCTTAAATCTACTATAGTTTCTTCTACCACCAATTTTTTTCTAGCTCAAAACTTTACGCTTGCTTTTCTTCAGACTGTCACCTCAATTCCTGTTTCTTGTGGCTAGCTCTTGTAACTAAAACCTCTGCTTAGAGCAGGTACCTACTCAGAAGTATTAATCGTCCTAATGTAGAACATAACTCCTTGCTTGCATTCTTTCACCTAAAGAAAAAGACACTTAAACACAAGAAGTATTATGAACTTCATATAGACATGTACGGAGAAGAAGCTCTTTTGGCATATCCCAGTCAAGATGTCAAATATACAAAGTGTTATGTTCAGCTGTGGTTTTCTGTGAGGTTCTCCATTTGCTATAAAGAGAAGCTTCTTTGATGAGGAGTGGTAGCTACACTTATCCATGGGCCTAAGGACAAGATTTAGAATGCAATAAAAAGGGTTGCTGGTCTAGCAAAGTGGCAGTAATCAATTCTTTTTTTAAAGGTCCACAGCCTCACTAGCCCAGGAAACTGACTAGGTTTCCAGTACTGGGAATGATTTCGATTTCTTTCCTGTTGAGTGGGCCTTAAGTCCAATTAGGCGGTTGTTGGTTGCCACTGACATGTGAGTGCCAATTCTCACACCTTTATGCATATCTTGCCATGATGGTGATTGCTGTGGTTCATGGTGTTGCAGTTGGGTAGGACTGTTTAATTGTTTCCCTCCCTTGGCAGCTTGCATTGTAATTTTTGGAGCCATGGAAGGGACTAGGGATTAAGACTAGAGATTAATAGTGGGAATCCCAATCTCAGCAGACGTATCCTCATCACAGCTTCTACAGCTATGGCTCATGGAGTATCATGGAAGGGTCAGAATACCAGTAAGTAGGCTGTGAAACAGCCCCTTATAAAGATGGCTACATAAATAAGACTGGAACAAGAGCAACATCAATGGGTATATTAAAGCGGAATGGGAATATTTCACGGGGTTCCCACCCCAGACAACGAACTAAAGGCAACTACTGACTGCTCACCTAGGGATGAGCCCCTAACTGGCCATCCAATGCAGAGTGGCCAGACTTGAGGCCATAGTCACACAAACAACAAAAACAGATTCGACGGACTGTGTACACATATACACATGTATGTGACAAATATAATAAAAGAAAAAGAGGCTATCTCAAGGCTACCCTTGAGCAAGGGTTAAGGGAGAACAGCTGGCAGGGTCTGAAGGAAGAAAGAAAGAAGAGATGTGAAGTAAGCCTCTTTCAATTAAAAACATTTTTTAAAAAATTCATAAAAAAGAAACACAAAGAAAAACAACTGCCAGGCAGTGGTGGCATATGCCTTTAATTCCAGCATTTGGGAAGCAGAGGCAGGTGGATTTCTGAGTTCGAGGCCAGCATGGTCTACAGAGTGAATTCCAGGACAGCCTGGCCTATACAGAGAAACCCTGTCTCGAACCCCCCCCCCCAAAAAAAAAGCTATAATGAAAAATGCCAACTGATAGAGACAGAATCATAATAACATTCAAAACATTGAAAATGCTAAAAGCAAACACAGGAGAAACACTTCAGGATATAGATACAAGCATAGGAAATAGTCCCAAGAACTGGCACATGGGTAACACAGGTAACTTGAAACCAAAAGGCTTCTGCACAGCAAAGGAATGATCCACGCAAAGAACAGACACCTACAGAGTGAGAAAACAATCTCTGCAGCCATACCTCAAACAAAGGGCTAACATTTTGACTACATAAAGAATTACAAAAATATTAAGTGAAAAAATTCCTACTTGCCAATCAATAAATGGGGCAATACTCTTTACAGACAGCTTTCAAAAGAACTGAAAATGGCAACAGGTATTTTAACGAGTGTCTAATATGGGGCTGTGAGGTGGCTCAGCAGTTAAGAATACTGGCTGCTCAGAACCCATATGTCTGCTCAAAACTGTCAATTCCAGTTCTAGAGAATCTACACCCTCTTTCTGGCCTCTGTGGTCACAAGGCAGGCATGTGTTATACATACAAGAGGCAAAACATCCACACAAATACAATGGAAATAAAAGTTTTTTAAAGTGTACCTGTAGCCATCATAGAAATGTAAATTAAAAAGACTCTGAGATTCTATCTTACCTCAGTAAGAATGACACCATCAAGAAAACAAAGACAACATAGGCTGGCAAGGGTTGTGGGGAGTGAGGGGAGAAAGAGGAACCCTTTATCTACTGTTGGTGGGAATGTAGTCTATTACAGCCACTATAGAAATCAGAAACAAGCTTCCACCAAAACCAAAATTAGAACTACCAGATGACCCAGCTAATTCATTCTTAGGCATATATCCAAAGGATTCAACATGCTACTCATATGTTTCAGTCTGTCCTTACATTTACTTTGTAGCTGAGAAGAACCTTGAACTTCTGATCCTCCTCCCAAGTGCTGGATCACTACCATGCCTGGCCTACATAATGCTTGGAGTCAAAACCAGGTTCTCATTGATCTACTAAAACATTCTTGCAGAAGTCAACAGTCAGTTCTCAGTGCCCAGTCACTTCTCTGTAATACCTAACAGGAATGACAACCTTACCATTGTTCATGAAGAACTTTCTTCACCTGGTTTCCAAGACAGTACTACTCTCTTGATTTTCCTCTTACATGACTGACATTACTTCTCATAGGTCCTGGCTGGTCCACGGTTTTTCCCTATCTATCACCAACACTGCTCGAAGTGTCCCAATGGCTCAGACCCAAGACCTCCTTCCCACTCTAGCTATACCTTCTTCCTAGGTAATCTTAACTAGTTCTTTTTTTTTTTTAAATGCTGCCCCCACATCTGGATCCAATGATTGAACCAAGGTCTAAGTTGACCACATTGCCCTTGAGTTTACTCTGTAGTCCGGAACAGAAATATTTTGAAATCCTTCTGCCAGCCAGGCAGTGGTGGTGCATGCCTTTAACCCCAGCACTTGGGAGGCAGAGGCAGGTGGATTTCTGAGTTTGAGGCCAGCCTGGTCTACAGAGTGAGTTCCAGGACAGCCAGGGCTACACAGAGAAACCCTGTCTTGAAAAACAGAAACAAAAAAACAAAAAAACAAAAAACAAAACAAAAAACCTTCTGCCTCAGCCTCCCATGGAATTACAGGCCACTGCAATTAGGTCCAGCTAAAGAAACTTAATCTACTTCTTTTTACTTAGCTTTGTTTCTAGATAGCCTCATAGCTTTGTTTTCATATTTTATTTAATTGCTGATATATTATCTCCTTAGAGGTCTTTCTCTCTAATCTAAACCTCCAAAATTATTTCTGTCCTCTGCCCAGCTCTATGTCAACACACAGAATTCTCTGTGTTATCACTGTACAAAATTATAGATTTAGGCCAGCTATGGTATAAATGTCTTCCATTTCAAGCACTTTAGAGGCCTGGGGTAGAAGAAAAAGATCAAGTTTGAAATCAGCCAAGGCTACATACTGAAAACCAGTCTCAACAATAAATAAATAAAATTTCTTATTTGTGTGTCATCTTTCTTTTCTACTAAAGTAACCTTAGCAAGGCTCTTGAAATTTTCTACCTATTATTGTTGCCTCAGTACCTTGATTGATGATTCATATATAATATATGCTCATTAAATACGTTTTATGAGTAAATCAACAATACCTTGATAATGTTCTAGAAACTAAACACCTAATATCTAGAAATGGAATTCAATGTATATCTAAGTCTAATAGGCTATAAATTGATCACTTGCTTTGCTAATATTAATACAAGCCATTACTATGGTTGAAAAAGGTTCTCTAAATTACCAGGCACATAAGATTCTCATATTCAATGCATACCTTTGACCCTAGCATTTGAGAGGCAAAGGCAGGCAGATCTCTGTGAGTTCAAGGCCAGTATGATCTATAAAGTGAGTTCCAGGAAAGCCAGAGCTACATAGTGAGACCCTGTCTCAAAAATATTCTAAAAGAAAAAAAGATTCTCATATGCCTAGACTTTAATTATAATTTTGCATATATGTATGCATAACTAGTTTGTACTTGGCTCAATCAAAATCAAAATGTTTTAACAAGTAGTTAACCTGATAGAAATGAAAATCACAATGAAAACCCAAGGTTAAATGAACTAAAAGTTTAAAGTAAACAACAGAAAAGTCACAATGGGAGATGAAGTACCAGCAAAACAATATGGAGAGTTGCCTGGCCCACTTCCCAGTTGGAAGTTGGTAAGCATTAGTTAAAAACAAAACATGCAAGCTCCTAGATATAGCTTTAAAGGCAAACAAATTAAATACTTTCAAGAAAATTTGTGAACATCCAATAAGAAAGATAAGGGTCTGTGGTATTCAAACCAAGACTGCTCTCTCCCATCACCTAGCTTGACTAAAGTGACTCCATTCCAAGTTGCTGCAGTCAGGAACATATGGCTAAATTCCCCATCAAGGCCCCATCAAGGGGTTCCCTTTTGAGAAGGTGCAGGACTGGAGCATGTTCCAGCTTGCTTTATCAGCCTGCTGGTGAAGAGATGAAGGTGTGCTTGGTGCACTACATCTGAAAGACTTTCTCCTGACAAGACTCTAGCTAGACTCCCTCTCAAGTCTCTTCTCAAGTTGGCCTTGATTAAAGGGCATCTGTGTTTGTCTTTGCTGGTCTAGTTTTGGAAAAAATCTTAAGAGGTTAGTTTAATAAAAACCCTCTACTTGGACTTTTGATCAAATTCCTCATGTCCATCTCTCTATTTCATCATTCTGGTATGTGCCTTCAGCATACTTTGAACCATACGCAAGTTCACCAGAGAAGAACTTTCTCCTATGTATCACAAACCATTTTGCTAATACATCACAAAGTTAAAACTGAAGCCCCCTACTGATTAAATGCAGCTAACTCTAGACTCTAGTTTCTTAACCTTATAATTTACTAATCTGGCTTCAACACAAACATCTGTTTTTTTTTAATTCACTGAACTTCATCCCCTCCTCCTATCATTCATTCTGATACATAATTAACATTTCTTTAAAGTGGTACTAGAAATAATAGTTTATCAAATATTAGATAGTAATGAAAAAGCTTACTGGTCTGACGTCACCACAGGAATTGGTAAATTGTCGGGCCAAGCCAAAATCAAGCATAAAACATTTCCTACACGTACTGGGAAAGCGTCCCATGGCGAAGTTTGACTAGAAAAAAATAAAGATGGAAAATACATATTGTAATAAATCAGTCTGCCTATATTTTACCCTTCATGTTTATAGCACATTTCAGATACACTACTGTAAGTCTATAATTTTTAACTAGGCATTAATATATAGTATAATTTGGTTGCTGGTTCTACCTCTCAAGGGAAAATTAAAGTTTTTCATACTTGAGTGTTATTATAAATACAATTAGTGACTTGAGAAAGAGTTGTTAATGTCTACCATCACAGAAACTGAGCAAAAATAAATTTAAATGTTTTTATAGTTACATATAATGATCTAATTAAAATCAGAACTAGAATCCCTTGAAATTCTAGTCTATGTTACTGCTTAAGTGACGACCCAACCTCCTACACAAGGAAAGCTAGGGATGGGGAAAATGAACATTAACCTAAAAGAATTTGTATTGTTTCTCAATCTTTAGTTAAGTATAAGTGCTAGTCATGATGGTGTATACCTTTAATTCCAATATTAAAGTCAGAGGCTGGGCTGATCTCTGTAAATTCAAGGTCAGCCTGGTCTATATAGCACGTTACAGTGTAACCCTAACTTAATAAATAAGCAAACACGCAAGAAAATTTCCTATATGAATCATAAAGCTGAGTCACACTAAACTTAAAAATACAATTCAGGGAAACATTCCAAAATAGACCAAGGAAAAAACATTTTACATTTTTCTCTTAAAAAAAAGAAATTCAGTGTAGCCAGGTATGATGGTATATCCCTTTAATTCCAGTGTTCAGGAAACAGAAACAAGCCTTAGTTACATTATTCCCTATCTCAAAGCAAAAAATAAAACAGCCTCAAAATCTAAAGGCTATGTAATGTGTCAAATGACCGCATTTGGAAAGATAAATATGCAAATAAAGGAATTTGTAATGGTAAAACGCAAGCTATTATATCATTGTTTTTTTTTAAAGTATTATTTTACTTTGGAGCTTTCTGATGAAATGGAAAGTTAAGTTTTTCAAATACTGACAGCAAAAGGCATTGAATGACAGTAAAGTACTCTATAACCGTAAAGATGGCTCTACACTGCCACGCTGTGACCCTTTCCTACTTTACTCTCCCCATATAGCAGCTGACCGGAAATAAATCACTTCATCATGCTGTTTTACTTAAATGTCCTATTAGATAATAACCAGTTTCTAGTTTCAGAGTGGTTCTAATTCCAAAAGAAGAACCCACTTTGAAGAAATTTAGTTTCCATTTTCATGTAAGCTAATTTTAGAAATGATATAATTAACAGGTGGCTATATTTTTCAAATGTACCAACATCAATTAAATTTATAAATGTGGGATATCAGAAATGGGTCATCTTTCATTATGAAGAATAAAATACCAGATAAAAAGGAAGAAAAGCATACTTTAGTAATGGAGACAATGATTTCTAAGAAAACCAAAACGGAACAAAAAAGGGGAAAACAAATCCTATTTCCACAGTAGCCCTTAAGAGAAGGTCTTGACAAAATGAATAACTGGAATCAGAAAACACACAACTCAAGCTAATGATTTATATGTAAGGCTGAATAATTAGCAATGCTAATACACCTAATAATAACTGGCAAGCACACAATTTGTGCGACTGTGCGTGTGGGGACCAAGGACAACCTCAGGCACAGTTTCTCAAGCAGGCTACAGTTGGTGGGCCAAGCAAGCCCCAGAAATCCTATCTCCCTGTTCAGCACTTTGAGTACTACCATACACCACCATTTATAAAAAACAAAAAACAAAAAACAAAATCAAACATGGGTTCTAGGGATTGAACTCAACACTCAAGTCCTCAGTACTTTAACAACTGAGCCATCTCCTAGCCCCCAAGCATAAAATATTTTTAATTTAGCTGGCAAGCAATATTTTATGGTATGAGAAAAGCTATTGAAAATAAGCTGTAGCTTCAAAAAAAAAAAACCCTAAGAGATAAATTACTTTTACTTTTAGGGCATTATGGAAATAAAAGTATTATCTGTATTTAACAACAACATTTACAGAAAACTACATTTACCATACATTTTGTCTTCTACTAGCATTAGAAATACCAAACAATAGCCTTACATGCTTGGAATAGAAAAGGCCCCTACCGGTTTGATGTCTCTGTGAAGGAATCCCACAGAATGTATACTTTCAATAGACTCCAGAATCTGTTTCCCAAGACGAAGAGTAGTGCTAATAGTGAATGTGCCCCGGGATTGGCTACGCCGAAGATCTGCCAGATTCCGACCCTATGGAATCAGATAAAATACAGTCTTAGTCTTGTGATAATGCCTAGAAAACTGACCGTTCATTGTAAAATACCACATTATAAAATGCTCTGACTGAAACAGCAAAGCTCTTGCGTAAGGTGTGTGCCATGGACCACCCCAGTCGGGTATGGGAGTCCCTGGGATGAGGGTCCTCGAAGGCTAGGTGGGTAAGGACTTGGCGGTGACAAACAGAAACACAGGGGCAGTTTGAATCTGAGTGTATTGTGCAGCTCTCAAGCAAGGGCTCTTGTACATAGAAAAATCAAGTATTACAGCTGCTAGGAGATGTATACAGGAAAGCAATCACCAAAGCACAAGAGTCATCCAAGCAGATCAACTCTAAAAAGATATATTCAATAAATCACAAATAGAACAGGTAACATTATTATTATTATTTGACACAATAAAAATCATTCAAGTATTACAACTCTAAAAGGATGTATTCAGTGGGGCAGTCATCCAAGGCTGGTGGCAGATCTCCAAGAGAAGGTCAATTCATCTTTATAATCAACTATTATTTAACATCTAATACCTGATATTTTATAAATCTTCAACACACAAATTTAAACTATTTTAATTCTTCTTATTTAAGGCTTTTTTTTTTACCATATACCAAAGCCCTCCTCCAATGACACACGTGTAGCCATACTGAAATTTTATTATTGTTTTATTGTAGCCATATGAAGTTTTATTTATAATACTATTATGTAGCTTTGTAAATGATTACAAAGTAAAGCGTCAGTTTCCCTGGAGGCAAGATCATGTTAGTGACTCCATCTCAACGGATGATTTCTTACCCATTTTCTTTGCTTAAGATCTTGGCGTAGGCTATCAGGAACATGTTGTAAATAAGAAAAGTTATAAGAGAAACTAAAACGGGTAAGTTGCCATGAGAGCTATAGCTCAATGTTTTGTTCCTGGCAAGAGTTCCACAACCAGTCCCAGGAGGCCCCCCTTCTTTTGAAGTTTTCACCTCAGTCTGTGGAACTTGTCACACAGATTCTACTGGGGTTGGTGTGGCAGGTGTGATCTTCTAATTCAAAGAATATGGTCTAATCACCAAAATGACAATAAGCATTTTCTCAGAAGGGCTCAAGCAAGGTTCAATCCCACTTGTGAGGGAGAAGAAAACAATTATAGAAGGCAGAGGGAGGGAGGGACCTAGAAGGGAGAGGGGAGGAAAAAGGGAAAGGGGAACATGTTCAGGTATGGTGGGGGAAGATAGGAGAGATGCCTTGAGGGCCAGCAGAATGAATGGTAATATGCAACCTGGGTGGGTGGGTGGGGACCCTTACCAGAGACCCGGGAGGTGAGAGACTCTTAGAACTCAAAAGAAGTGACCTTAGGGGAAATGCCCAACAGTGGGGAGAGGGAACTCGTAGAGCCCACCTCCAGTAGAAAGACAGGGCATCAAGGGGAGGGATGAGGTTGCCATTCCATAGTCAAAAACTCTGATCCAGAATTGTTCCTTTCTAAAAGAACTGCAGGGACAAAAATGGAGAAGAGGCTGAGGGAAAGGTGGTCAGGACCAGTCTAACTTGGGACCCATTCTCAAGGGGAAGCATCAAGGCCTGACACTATTACTGATGCTGTGGTGTGCTTACAAACAGGAGCCTAGCATGGCAGTTCTCCAAGGGGCCCAATAAGCAGCTGAGTGAGACAAATGCAGATACTCACTCCCAACCATTGGACTGAAGTTGGGGGCACCTGTGGTTGAATTAGGGAAAGGCTGGAAGAAGCTGAGGAAGAGGGTGACCCCATAGGAAGACCAGCAGTCTCAACTAACCTGGACCCCTGAGATCTTTCAGACATTGAGCCACCAGCCAGGCAGCATACAGGAGCTGGTCTGAGGCCCCCGACACATATACAGCAGAGGGCTGCCTGGGCTGGCCTCGGTGAGAGAAGATGCACCTAACCCTCAAGATACTTGAGGCCTTGGGGAGAGGATGGACATCTTCTTGGAGACAGGGGGGAGGAGGAATGGGATGAGGAACTGTGAGAGGGTAGACCTGGAAGGGGGCAATGACTAGACTATAAAACAACAAAATAGATAAAAATTAATTAAAAAATTAGTCAAGTGTGATGTGATCAAAGTATCCAGGGGCAAAAATAGTTTGAACACTTTTGTTTGTAACTGGAATCCACATTTGCTGATCATTGCAGTGGAAGTGACATAGATAAATAAATATATATAAAAAAAAGAATAAGCATTTTCTGTAAAAAAAAAAAAATCTATCTGTCTCTGTCTCTCTCTCTCTCTCTCCCCCTCTTTCTCTCCCCCCTCTTCCCCTCCCCCCCCTTTATGTACATGACTAGGAGTGCCCTTGGAAACAAGAAGACTACATCTGATCCCCTGAAGCCGGAGTTTTAAAGATAGTTGTCTGTTGTTCAACATGGGTGCTGGAAACTTAACTCTAGGCCTCTGAAGAGTAACAAAAGCTCTAACTACCGAGCCATCTCTCTCCAGCCCTATGGATAACCATGCTGTTAGTAACCAGGTTTCTTTTCTTTTTTTTTTTTTATTTTTTTTTTTTGTTTTTAGTAACCAGGTTTCTAAGTCATCATGTTTTGCTTTACCCTTGCTATTAACAAAACATAGACTTGACTCTTTTTCCTCTTCTTTTTTTCCTTCTTTCCTTTCTTTCTCCTTCTCTTTCTTCCACAGACCCCAAGCCCCCTCCCCATCTCTTTCTTGTTTTCTTACATGGTTTTGTGTAACTCAGGGTAACTTTGAACTTCCTGTGTAATCAAGGATGACACTGAACTGATCTTCTTGACTCTACATTCCAATTCTGAGATTACCAGTGTGCACCACCATGCCAAGTTTATGCAAATGCTGGGGATTAAACCCAAAGCCAGAGCTTCATGCATGCCAGTCAAATGCTTTCTCTACTAACTAAGCTACATCATCAGCTCCTCAGACATGACTATTATTTATTTATTTAGTGACTATTTTTTAAAAATATAAAATACAGATGTTTGTACTTCATTTATATTGCCATGATAATCTCCCTAACAAAAAGCAACATAAGAGAGGAAAAGAGGTCATATGGCTTACACGTTTCAGTTTGTTTGTTTGTTTGTTTATTTTGGAGAAGTCAAGATACCAACTCAGTCACATCACATTAATAGTCAAGAAAAAGCAAATAAACACATCTTTGCTTGCCTCCTTAGCTAGTTTTCCTCTCTTTCTCAATGTTCAGGAGCTCCTGCCTAGGAAACAATGGTGCCCACAAAGGGCTGGAACTCCCTATATCAAAGAAAAATCAAGACATTCCACCACAGCTCTGACTACAGGCTAACCAGATCTAGATTAATCCCCCTTTAAGTCTCTTCCCAGGTGACTCTAGGTTGCATCAAGTTAAAACTAACCAGCACCAATATCCAAAACGGTATTCCTCGTCACTACCCAACACACATTCCCTGCCACTACCAGACACACATTCCCTGTCTGTCACTACCTGACACATATTCCCTGTCGGTCACTAACTGACACACATTCTGTTACTACCAGACACACATTCCTTGTCACTACCCAACACACATTCCCTACAAGTTACTTAAATTTCTACATCAGTTTTTTTAAATAAAAAAAGACTAATTATACCCACTTCATATAATTTTATGAGAATTAAATAAAATCCATATGAAGTTTTTGGAATACTGCCTAGTATTCAATAAATGTTAAATACTGCTATTATTGACAGATATTATAGGAAACAGAAGGCTAAAAAGGCCAATAAAAGTTTAAAAAAAAACAGGTGGTAATATGAATACCTGGTGTGAGTCAGCTAAAACCTGAACTAGACATCCGGACAGGGAGCTGGGACAGGATGTCTGAGGAACACAGAGTAAGCGATGATGGATGTAATCTCTTACATAACTAATTCTGGCAGAATTCCATTTTTGTGTGATTGTTTTCTATCGCTGTGGCCTTGAGACTGGAGGCAAGCGTCCCTGACGTGACCTCTGCCTGTGCAGCTTGTGTACTCCATCCGCTAGTATCTGGGCAGGTGGGCTGTCATGACCTGATGTCTACAACATCTGCCTGCCTGTTACTTACTATGTGTGCTGGTGAATGCGTATGCTACATATGCTTAAAACTTCTCATATTCTCTTTGACCTCCTATTGTCCTGTGACCCTCTCTTGTCCTTGGTATCAACTATATGCATATAGTTCATATTAGCAGCTAATTTGAGGGAAAAAAAGGAACACATTAATGAACTGAAAAATGTAAAAAGGCAATCACTTCAAAACATGAAAGTACACTAAATTTAGATGGTGAATCATGTAACCACAGAAAGACTTTAAGGGTCAGTGAGATGGGTCAGTAGGCAGAAGCACTTGTTGCCTAGTATGACACCTAAGTTTAATCCCTAGGACCTACATGGTAGAATGAGACACCCAACTCCCACGAGTTGTCTTCTGAAGTCCACACACACCATGATACATTCTTCAAACTCCCAATTAATTAATTTTAAACAAGACCAAGCCAGCCATGATAGCACACAGCTGTATCTTAGAAATTAGGAGGCTAGCTGGGCAGTGGTGGCACACGCCTTTAATCCCAGCACTTGGGAGGCAGAGGCAGGTGGATTTCTGAGTTCAAGGCCAGCCTGGTCTACAGAGTGAGTTCCAGGATAGCCAGGGCTACACAGAGAAACCCTGTCTCAATAAACAAAAAGAAAAAAACAAACAAAAAACAAAAACAAAAAAAGTAATTAGGAGGCTAAAGTAGGAGGACCCTGAGTTTAAGGCAAATCCTGCCCATAGAGTCAGTTTAAAATCATCTTGTGCTACTCAGTGAAACCATGTTTTAAAAAGATAAATAACAACAAAAATATAGTTTAAAGAAAGGGTAACATATCTTTAGGTCTAAGTCAAATATTGAAGAGCACTGGAGAAACAGGAAAAGTCTTCTGAAGAGAAGAGACACTTAGGCCTGGGTTTATGAATTTAACTCAATGGCATGTAAGTATTGTGAAGGACAATAAAGAATGCAAATGTCAAAATAAAGTCTGCTGGATATGAAAGGAAACTGAGAGCCAACAGTTCAGCCAGTTTGACACTTGGAGGTGACTGCACTGTGTGTGTGTGTGTGCAGGGGACAGGCAGTGTCGAGGACAATGGTCTCCCACGGCAGCTCTGACTCCCGTCTTCTCTTTCTTAGCTCCTACTCCTTCAGCCCATTCCTACTCCATCTCCAGGGGAAGGAGCAATGCCATGCTGACAGAAAGAGAAAGCACTCATCCTCTTCTTCAACTATGCTTACAACTTTAACATAGTGGCTGAGACTCAGAGAGAGAGAGTGGAGATCTGAAATGTCCGAGGAAGAAAAGATGAAAAGGGAAGGAACTTGGAAGGATTTATACTGTAACCCACAATCTATTTGAGATTAAATTTATGCAAAATGACAACTAATAAAGTTGTTTTTTAAAAAATAGATGATATAACAAATTTCATTTGTATAGCATACATAAGAATTCTGTCATTTGTTTATTCAGTATTTACTCTAACTAGGTATTTTGATCAAAACTAAAAGATTTTAAGACACATTTTCAAGGTAGCATACCTGCAATTGCATGACCACGTAGTTGAAACGATCATTTCTCCCACAGCCAATAAATCTACAAACATGGTCTTTCCCTGGATGAAAAGAGAAAGAAAATAGTGGAAAAAGATGTACTATAGTCTCTCTTTTTAAAGGTTAATAAAATGGATTTCTGTGTTATATTTTATGACTTAATATAGACTATATGAAATATGTTGAGATTGTAAAAAACAGAAAATTTATATTATTTATTTTTATCCACCTATTGCCAGGTTCTCCTCTGCTCCTTGCATACTCAAATAAATGGTAAATGAGTAAGTAGAGAAGTAAATTAATAAGGGAATAAAGGTGAGTTATCCAGAAAGGAAAATATTTAAAAAGTCACTTAAAATTACCCTGAGCAGACGCAGTCAGGGCTATGTTTAATATACTTATTTGACACACATTATGACACACACTGTTTACATTACTGCAGCAATTCCGTGATTGTTCTTGCTCTCACTGATTTGGATCAGCCCACTGCTTTTCAACCCAAGCTTAACATGTGAAATCCAAGGAAATACTGGTTGAGATATATAGACGGACTGAGACTTGTGCCAGTCTCCTGATTTTAAAAAGTATACTTCCATCCCAAAAGGCAACCAAACCCAGGAAGTTACTGGGCAGAGAAGACAATTGGCTCAACACAGAGGGAGGAGGGGGAGCAGATGCAGACAGTGCTGGGGCACTACATGGAGTTTTGCGTTCCATGGAGAAGAATCTCAACTGTGTGTATAGGTCAGGGTTTCCCACTGTGGCTACTCATCAAACCCACCCAGGAAACAAAGATTCCCAAATGCAACACTGGCTTACAATCTCTATAAGAAAGATACAACTTTTCAAAATTCTATAAATGAGCTGAAGGCAGGGCAGAGACAGAAAAGTTTAAGGCCAGCCTCCACTACTTGAGTTCAAAGCCAACGGAGTTAGTATTCTGTCTAAATTCCACCTCCACAGTTATCTGGCAACACCCAGGTATGTTCCTCCACACAGTTACCTGGCAACAGCCAGGTAGGCGTGCCCACTATAAAAGGGGCTGCCTGCCTCCTCCTCTCTGTCTTCTCTAGCTCCTCTCTGTCCCCTCGCCTCTTTCCCCTTCCCTTCCCTCTCTCTCCACGTGGTCATGGCCGGCCTCTACTTCTCTTCTTTCTCCGCCATCTTCTTCTGTTTCCCCCCACCTTTGCTCTCTGCCCTGAATAAACCCCCTCCCCTTTGGAACCGTTTGGTCTGGTATTGTCTGTTCTAAGCTGCACACCAAAGTCTAACACCTGGGCTAAATAATGAGAGTCTAACTCAGAAGAGGAGAATAAAAGCTATGTGAAAATAAAGAAGAAATTTTAAAATATAAGTCTGCAACTTAGAATATAAATCAGCATAAACAAAAGTCAAGAAAAAAACCTTCAAGATTACCCTGACAGGTATTCTCAGAAAAATTTTGAGACCAGGTTATAACAGAAATGGCGAATTCTATAGAAAAGTTCAGGAGATAATCAGTGGATAAGTGTGCTTGCTGTGCATGCATGAAGACCTGAATTTAGATCCTAAGTACCCACATTAAAATCCAGATGTGGCTATGCACACCTGTATGTGACTCAAGTGCTGGATAGGCGGAGACAGGAAGCCTGACTTTCGTGGGTTTTTTTTTGTTTGTTTGTTTGTTTTTTGAGACAGGGTTTCTCTGTGTAGCCTTGGCTGTCCTGGAACTCACTCTGTAGACCAGGCTGGCCTCGAACTCAGAAATCCACCTGCCTCTGCCTCCCAAGTGCTGGGGATGAAAGGCATGCGCCACCACCGCCCAGCGAAGCCTGACTTTCATGGTCAGGTTTTTGTAAAGCAGTGAGGCAAAGAGCAATAAGGGGGATGACCAATTTCTTCTGCTGATCTATTTACAGTGTGCACACACACACACACACACACACGCACACACACAAGCATTGGTTACTCATATAAATAATTAGGCAGTCACTAGAGAAGAAGGGGTACAGAAGCCAATTTATAAAGAGTAAATAAGGCCGGCAGTGGTGGCGCACGCCTTTCATCTCAGCACTTGGGAGGCAGAGGCAGGTGGATTTCTGAGTTCAAGGCCAGCCTGGTCTACAGAGTTCCAGGACAGCCAGGACTACACAGAGAAACCCTGTCTTGAAAAACCAAACCAAAAAAAAGTAAATAAAAATGAGACACTGAGAGTGGACAATCCTTGAAGCTAGCTTGTAAAAATAAAAAGAGAAAACACTACAGGCTAAAAGATAAAAAAGATTAAAATAAGTTTCAAAAGTAATCTGTCCACTTAGAATAAAATACAGCCAAGACTCACTTTGGCCAGCCGTTTGGTTTTTAGACACAGGGGTTTTGTTAGGATGGCCTTGAAATCTGCATTATCCTGCTTTAGATTCTTTTTCCTCTTCTGTTTTTTTTTTCTTTTTTGGAATTTCAAGCCTGTTAATTTGTTTGTTTTGTTGTTCTGTTTTCAATCTGGGTTATCAGTTACTACACTGATGATGAATTAGCAACCTTTCCCTCAACTTCAGTCACACAAAAAAGTTTTAATTAGTCAATTTGTTGTCAATACTTTGAGAATCTTCGTTCAAAGCTGGACATACACTGAAGTGAATATAGCACTTGCAAGCATGCATCAAACCTTAACACTGTAAAAGAACAAAATGAAACATGAATGCTGGGATTAAAGGCGTGCGCCACCACCGCCCGGCTTCCCTTTTTCTTTCTTTCTTTTTTTTTTTTTTTTTCGAGACAGGGTTTCTCTGTATAGCCCTGGCTGTCCTGGAACTCACTCTGTAGACCAGGCTGACCTCGAACTCAGAAATCCACCTGCCTCTGCCTCCCAAGTGCTGGGATTAAAGGCGTGCGCCACCACCACCCGGCTTATTTCTATTTATTTATTTATTTACTTATTTATTTATTTATTTTGGTTTTTCGAGACAGGGTTTCTCTGTGTAGCTCTGGCTGTCCTGGAACTCAGAAATCCACCTGCCTCTGCCTCCCAAGTGCTGGGATTAAAGGCATGCACCACCAATGCCCAGCTTTTTTATTTCTTCTAAAGACAGGTGTTAATCCTGCCTCAGTCTCCACATTGTAGGATTACAGGTATGGACTACTGTGCCAGCTTTTTGCATCATGTACATTACATCAAAGACATTTCAATCATATAAAAACAAAAGACAATGCTAGATTTAATTCCTTTTAGAATGGTCCTCTAAAATACCTATATTATACAAAAACACTTTGTCTCTTGCTAATAAAATTACCCCGGTGTTTTTGTTGTTGCTGTTGTTTTGGTTTGGATTTTTGATGTTGTTGTAGTTGCTGCTGCTGCTGCTGCTGTTGTTGCTGTTGTTTCTTATGACAATGTTTCTCTGTGTAGTCTATGGCCTCCAACTCAAGAGATCCATTTGCCTCTGCCAGTCTGAGCTGGGAGCTGATGCGGTGCCACAGAGCTCCATACCCAAATACGCTGGGAGAGAGCTGGTCTCCCAGGAGTGCCGATAAGCACCAATAAGACCAAGACTTCTGCTCAAATTACTGACCCAAGAGGGAGCCACCCAGAGCCATCAGTACACAAGAACCATGGAACAGCCAGGGACAGGATCCCTCCAGTTTCCGTCTGCACTCTGGAGCTGACCCTGTGCCACAGCTCTCCATAACCAATTCCTCCCGGAGAGAACTGGTCTCCCAGGAGTACTGACACACAGGCTTTTAGGAGGGACAAGCCACAGTCAGAGACAGCAAGACCAGCTTAACACCAGAGATAACCAGATGGCAAGAGGCAAGGGCAAGAACATAAGCAACAGAAACCAAGGCTACTTGGCATCATCAGAACCCAGTTCTTCTCCCACCACAGTGAACCATGGATACCTCAACACACCAGAAAAGCAAGACTCTGATTTTTTTTTTTTTTTTAGTTTTTTTTCCAGACAGGGTTTCTCTGTGTAACACTAGCTGCCCTGGAACTCACTCTGTAGATCAGGCTGGCCTTAAACTCAGAAATCCACCTGCCCCTGCCTCCCAAGTGCTGGGATTAAAGGCATGCACCACCAATGCCCTGCAAGACTCTGATTTAAAATCACATCTCATGATGATAATACAGGACTTCTGGTAGAAGACCTTAAAGAGGAAACAAAAGAATCCCTTAAAGAATTACAAGAAAACACAAGCAAACAGGTGAAGGAATTGAACAAAACCATCTAGGATCTAAAAATGGAAGTAGAAACAATAAAGAAATCACAAAGGGAGACAATCCTGGAGACAAAAAACCTAGGGAAGAGATCAGGAGTCCTAGATGCAAGCATCACCAACAGAATACAAGATATAGAAGAGAGAATCTCATGTGCAGAAGATACCAGAGAAAACATTGACACAACAATAAGAAAACGCACAATGAGAAAAGTTCCTTACCTAAATCATCCAGGAAATCCAGGACACAATGAGAAGACCAAACCTAAGGATAATAGGTATAAAAGAGTCCCAACTTACAGGCCCAGTAAATATCTTCAACAAAATTATAGAAGAAAACTTCCCTAACCTAAAGAAAGAGATGCCCATAAATATACAAGAAGCCTACAGAACTCCAAATAGACTGAACCAGAAAAGAAATTCCTCCTGTCACATAATAGTCAAAATACCAAATACACAAAACAAAGAAAGAATATTAAAAGCAGTAAGGGAAAAAGGTCAAGTAACATATAAAGGTAGACTATTTGCCTCTGCCTCACTAGCACTGGGATTAGAGGCAGGCACCACCACTGCCTAGCCCACCCTGATGTTTGTTTGTATGCTGTTTAGCAGTACTGGGGATTGAACCAACTATGTTGTACATTCTAGGCAAGTATCCTGTCCCCAGCCTTTTATTTCACTTTTAAAGTTGAGGCAATCTCACTGAACTGCCAAAGAGCTCAGTGAACTTCTGACCCTCCTGTCTGCCTCAAGAGTGACAAGATTATAGGCTAGCATTATACAGTGTTTGTTTGCTTGTTTTTTGTTTTTCGAGACAGGGTTTCTCTGTGTAGCCCTGGCTGTCCTGGAACTCACTCTGTAGACCAGGCTGGCCTCGAACTCAGAAATCCGCCTGCCTCTGCCTCCCAAGTGCTGGTATTAAAGGTGTACACCACCACTGCCTGCCTCCTCCATGGCTTCTGTATCAGCTCCTGTCTGCCATGGCTTCCCTCAGTGATGGAGTGTGATTTAAGAGTTAGAAGGTGAAACAAATCCTTTCCTCCACAAATTACTTTTGTTCATGGAACTTACCACAGCAATAAAAACCCAAGAAAAAAATTGTATATACGTATATATGTTTGTATATATGTATAACATACATACATGCATATATATATATATATATATATATATATATATATATATAAAACAAAGCTAACAACAAATTATAGATTAAAAAATAAAAAAAGTGTGATTCAATCCCTATTAAAATCTTTTTTTTAAAAAGATTTATTTATTTTATTTATGAGTACACTGTAGCTGTCTTCAGACACAACAGAAGAGGGCATCGAATCTCATTATGGGTGGTTGTGAGCCGCCATGTGGTTGCTGGGATTTGAACTCAGGACCTCTGGAATCAAAGTCAGTGCTCTTAACCGCTGAGCCATCTCTCCAGCCCCCCTATTAAAATCTTACTTGGCTTCTTTGTAAAAATTAGTAAGCTGATTCTTAAAAGTCATATAAAATCACAAGGGACAAAAATGGCCAAAATAATACTGAAAAAGAAAAAGCTAAAGTACTCAATATTCTTCACTTCAGATTTTACTAAATAACATAAATAACTTTAATCAAGCATAAGGATTAATATATTGATGAATAAATAAAATCTAAACTTCAAAAACTGAATAATCCCCCCCTAAACATTACAGGCTACTACGATTGCTCTTGACTGCCCTTACTTAATAGTAAGACCCTATTGCTGAAGGCACCACATACCTGAACATGTACATGAAGAAATCAAGCTGGTACCAACCTGGAAGCTTCACTCCTACTGGCTAGCTTTCATAGTGCTGGAAGATTCTATGGACACTACTGGGGGAGAAAAGTCATCATCAGTCTTACCCAGCTGTGTCCCCTGTGAGCTACAATAATGACTGGCCTGGCAAAGTATGCACCCACTGCTGCAATAGTGGCAGAAACATTGCAGGAGCAACCAACCGCTTCTTCTTTTTCTTTTTTTTCCCCCACTGGATTTAAAATTTGCTCCATAAGACAGATTCAATGCCTGATACCATTAAACAGGCTAAAAACCTGTCACTGGCTAGATCATATAGGCCCTAGACAAGACCCTACTACTATTATTCCACTAAATGGACATTGTATTAAACTGACTCCTAATAACTTATTATACCCAGATTAATCTCTCAATCCTCATCAGAGAAGTTGCTTTTTGTAGTAGATGAATAGTAATACAGAGACCAACAAGTGGTCAACATGCAAAGAATAAGAGACTACAGAGTGCTCAGCCCTAAATGGTTTCTCTCTCTCTCTCTCTCTCTCTCTCTCTCTCTCTCTCTCTCTCTCTCTCTCTCTCCTCACGGATTATCACGGGAAGATCCAGAGGGAGTGGATCTGTAGTGAACTAATGTTTGCTACACATGACAGCACAGTTGCACACATGGCAGGACTGCATGTACAAGACCTGCACAACAATCAAGCCAGCCAAAAATCTCAGAATGGGTGGGGAGGAGCTCAAGAAATTCTACTCCTATTTGAAAAGCTACTGGCAATTGATGGCTACTAGGAAGAAAAATCATTTACTTCAGGGATATGGGGACTCACAGAGGCTAACTACGCTCGAGAGCAGATGGTCCTACACCCATACAGTGTGTGTGTGTGTTTTGTGTGTGTGTGTGTGTGTGTGTGTGTGTGTGTGTGTATGAGAAACACTAATGGACTCTGTGGGTATTACATTTTTGGATTTCTTTTTTGTATTGCAAATGGATCATACAGTATATTCTGATTACACTTTCCCTTCCTCCAATCCTACCAGATCCTCCCCACTTCCCTACCCTTAATCTAATTTTTTAAAAGAGAGAACATAGAGTGGAGAGATGACCTAGCAATTAAGAGGACTGGCTGTCCTTCCAGAGGGCCTAGATTCAATTCCCAGTACCCACATGGCAGCAACAACCATCTATAACTCCACCTCTAGGTACTATGACCTTTTTTGGCCTCTCACACACTGCACACATATGGTGCACAGACATATATGAAGACCAAATACACATACAGATAAAATTAAAAAAAAATAAGTGAGTCCATGAAGTTGGGATGGAGAAGTGCAGGGATGGGGTGGAGGTAGAGGAGAGGGATTGGGGTTGACTGGATCTAAACACATCATTTGAGTGTGTGGTGGTTTCAGTGAGAATGGTGCCCAAAGGCTCCTTATTTGAATGCTAGCCTCATTGGCTGAACTGTTGGGAAGGGTTAGAAGGTGTGGCGTTGTTGGAGGAGGTATATCCCTAGGCATGGGATTTGAGGTTTCAAAACCTCAAACCATTCCCAGTTAGCTCTCACTTTCTGTCTTGTGCTTGTGGTTCAGAATGGAAGCTTTTAGCCTGCTTGCCTACTGCCATGATGGTCATGGACTCTAACCCTTAGGAACTGTAAAACTGTAAGCCTCCAACATTTTTTTTTTGAAAGGCAATACAAAGTTTTACTTTTAAATGATTACAACCACACCAAATACCATGTAACAAGCTGAGTCCTAGCATCTAGTGATTTGGGTTAGGAAACACTAACAGCAGCCCAAACAAGCATATTCACTGTCCTAAATCATCCAGGATAGAGTACTATAAGGCTGGCTGCTTCTTCATAGGAGCTAAAAATAGCTATTTACTTCTTTTCATAGACAACACCCCTGACATTTAAGAAAGTAAAAAGAAACAATTTACTCCCTTTCTTTCTTCAAAGAATTTTTTTCTATTAGATTAATAAAAGAAAAGTCAACATTGATACCCATTACTTGCACGAACACACAGAAAAACAGGTGACACACACTCCTTAAAGACACACAAGGTAAGAAGATGAAACTTCAGGTGCCTAATAAGTCTGTACAAAAAGCTAGATTTTATACTGTCAAAAAGTGAAGAGTCCTACAACAGCATAGAGAAATAATTTAATGCCTTCCAGAACAGAACTCAAGCTCTGTGGAGGTTTCCTCTTCTATGGGGGCAGATCCCATGCCAACCCACAGGCTCTTCTGCCTCCTACCCGTTTATGTGGTAGTTTTCATGGATTTCTGTCAGATGTCACACACAAAGGCCAAGAGGTTATCCAGGACTTCATCCCTGTTCTTCTCGAAGTAGTTCTGGAGGATGGTCATCTTCTCCTGGGTCTCCTTCTTCACCTCACTGCTACAACTGCCATGGGACCCCAGTGCCACAGCTTCCTTGGCCTTGAACTCCTTCTCCCTCTGCAAGCGGTACTGTTCTATTTTCAGCCTAGGCTTCTCTGGCCTGCTTGAGCCTCCAGTTCTTTCACTTGCCGGCCTCGGATACCTTCTCTGAAAAAGCAGCCAGTGTTCTTAACCACTGAGTGGTCTCTCCAGCCCCTGAATTTTTATTTTTAAGACAGAATCAGAAATACAAGTTGGCCTTAAACTAATGATCTTCTTGCTTCCATCTCTCTAGTGATAAAGAGAACTGACTCATGTAAACTGTCCTCAGGCTTCCACATTCATGCTGTAGAACACATGTATGTTCCCCCTCGCACATAGTCACTAAATAAATAAATAAATCTAATATTTTTAAGAGCAAGAAAAGAGGCTGTTGTAGATGGCTCATTGGGTAAGAGTGCTTGTTGTGCCAGGAGTGAGGACCCAAGTTCAAATTCCCAGCACTCATAAAAATCCTAAACACTGGGGAGCAAAGCTGGGAATTTGCTGTTAAGCCAGCCTAGCCAGAGCAGCGAACTCCAGGTTCAGTGAGAGACCATACATATATCCAATGAATAAAGAAGAGAGTGAAAGATGAAGATATCCAGTGTCTCCTTGGTCCTCTACATGGGCTGACACAACCATATTTTGACCCTCCAGTAATGTGAAAGCTCTGAGACTTAAGGAATACACTACTGGCCAACTAAAAGCAAATACTCTAATGCTACAAAAACTGGACTGCTGGAGGGCCACATAAGCAGCAAAGCCAGCCGAGCTCTGTCAGTCTAGCATCTACTCCTGCTATCCACCTGCTCCCCAGCAAAAGAAACCACACAAACTAAAGATGTATCCTAGCAGAACTCTTCAATTATCTCTGCCACAGGAAAAAAAAACTAACATATGAGTCCTATCTTAAGAATGATACTAATTTAAGCTGTTCTAATGGTATGCAACGTTATCACACTTTGCATTTTTCTAACATTTAGAGTTACATTAAAATTTCTACCCTATATCTTTAAATTTGCCTACTAATGTCTATTTTTTTTCATTAAAATATTGTTCTTACTGTTGCATTTCAGAACATTTGACACATTCCATCAGTCCTTTACAAATGCATGAACCCTGTCTGTAGCCTGCCTTTTCTTTCCCTTTGTATTTGTTTGAGACAGTGTCATGGTCTCACTGTGCAGCCCAGAGTGGCCTCCTCAAACTTACTACATAACCTAAGCCTGCCTCAAAGTTTAGTTCATCTTGCCTCAGTCTCCAAAGTGCATCAGCGATTACAGGTATGTGCCCACATGAAGCACTCTGGCTTTATCCTAACAGTATCCTGCAAACAGACCTTTGAATTTAACACAGTATAATTCATCATTTTTTCTCTTTTTGTGAATCATGATTTTAGTGTCATCCAGGGAACTTCGTTGCAAAATCAGATCATAAAGAGTTTATTCTGTCTTCTACAAAATATATAGCTTTTTAAAAAATCATATTTAGAGGATTCACCTTATTTTTATAATCTATGGAGGATAGGCTGAAGTTTATTATTTTGTATTTGAGTGGCTATAGTGCTGGATTGATCTCAGGGCCTTTGAAGTCCTGGACAAGGTCTGAATCCCGCCACAGCTCCTATGTGGGTCTACTTCTAAAATCCTTTTTCTTTTCCATTGTCTCCATGTCTACCCATTTGCCAATATAATCTTGATTATGCTTTGCATTGGTTTAAAACACTTTCCTTTTTTATGCTTATATGCCTTAATTGACAAATATCTTATGTAAATGCAATGCTTCCAAATACATACACATTGTGAACTATCTTAACCAAACTAATATGCTGTGTATTATCACACATACTCAGTTTTGTTGTTTCGAAAGCACTTAAAATCTTATCTGTAGAGCCGAGCAGTGATGGCACATGCCTTTAATCCCAACACTTAGAAGGCAGAGGCAGGTGGATATCTGAATTCAAATGCACACGGTCTACAGACAGAATTCTAGGACAGCCAGGGCTATACATTAAAACCCTGTCTCAAAAAACCAAACAAACAATAATCTTATCTATAGTTTAAGTTTTTTTTTTTAATTGTTTTGGCAATTCAAGGTCTTGATCTTTCTACTGAAAATGTTTCTGGGAAGTCCAGTGCAGTGGTTATACATCTACAATTATAGAACTTAGGAGACAGAGGCAGATGGATCAAAAATTTGAGGCCAGCATGGGCTAATAAAGTGAGTTCAAGGGCCTTCTGAGCTCCAAATCAAGACATGGAAAGAAAAGAGAGAGGAACTAAGGTAATCTGATCTGCTTCCTTGTTTTTGCTTGGTTTGCTTTAAGGCAGATCTTACACAGCCCAGGCGGGCTGTAGACCTGACCTATTGATAAACTGGTTTGAATTCCTGACCCTCCCGTGCCTATCTCTCAAGTATTGGGATTACAGGAAAACACTACCATTCCCTTTGATTCTTTTAATAATGCTCTATATTCTATGCTTCAGGTCAGAAAAATATACACACACACACATATTTACTTTTTGAAATTGTATTTTAATTTAATAAAACAACAACAAAACAACACACACATAATCTGATTACTCTCTGTTATCTGACCCCAGACATTATGCTCAGTTGTGTATTTTAAGAATTGTGTGTGTATGTGTTTGTGTGTGTACTCTTTTAGATTTATTTTATTTTTTTAAGAATTATTTATTTGGGGGCTGGAGAGATGGCTCAGCGGTTAAGAACACCAACTGCTCTTCTAGAGGTTCTGAGTTCAATTCCCAGCTACCAAATGGTGGCTCACAACCATCTGTAATGGGATCTGATGCCCTCTTCTGGTGTGTATGAAGAGAGCAACTCAAATACATAAATAAATAAATCTTTTTTTTTTTTAAAGAATTATTTAGCTGGGCAGTGGTGGCGTACGCCTTTAATCCCAGCACTTGGGAGGCAGAGGCAGGCGGATTTCTGAGTTCGAGGCCAGCCTGGTCTACAGAGTGAGTTCCAGGACAGCCAGGGCTACACAGAGAAACCCTGTCTCGAAAAACCAAAAAAAAAAAAATTTATTTATTTTATGTAAATGAGCACACTTTCTCTGTCTCAGACACACCAGAAGATGACATCAGATCCCATTACAGATGGTTGTGAGCCATCATGTGGTTGCTAAGAATTGAACTCAGGACCTCTGGAAAAGCAGACAGTACAACTAAACTCTGAGCCATCTCTCCAGCCCCTCTTTTAGACTTATATACAAACAGAAATAACTTTAATTCTTTTCTTTGTTTGTGGGTTTTGCTTTCTTCTTGAAACAGTGTCTCCTTGGCCTCAAACTCATGATCTCCTCCCTCCATCTCCTAGAAGCTGGTGATTACAGGCATACACCATTCTGCCTACCTTCTTTTTCAGTGCCATTATTTCTTCAGAAACATTTTTTTTTTTTTTGAGACAGGTCTCACTCTATAAGTGGCCTGGAACTTGGTATGTAGATTGTGATGGCTTTGAATCTCCAGAGATCTGCCTGCCTCTGCTTCCTGGGATAAATGTATGCACTACCATGCTCCATGCTCCGCTACTTTCCATGTTTTTGTTACTCTAAACTCATTTTCTTCTTGTCCTGAGTCTCTGGTGATACAAATGCTAGACCCTCTGGTACTGTTACTGTTATATAGGTCAAAGAGGCTGCTCTTTTTTTTTTTTTGGTTTTTCGAGACAGGGTTTCTCTGTGTAGCCCTGGCTGTCCTGGAACTCACTCTGTAAACCAGGCTAGCCTCGAACTCTCGAACTCAGAAATCCACCTGCCTCTGCCTCCCAAGTGCTGGGATTAAAGGCATGCACCACCACCGCCCGGCTCAAGGCTGCTCATTTTTTAAATCTTTTTTCTCTTTTAATTTCTACGGATATATTTTCAAATTTGCTGCCTCATTTGTCATGTCCAATCTACTGCTGATTCCATCCTCGGAGATTCTCATATCCATAGAATATTTCTCAGTGTTGCATATTTCACTTTGTTCTTCTATGCGTAATTTGCTTCTTGTTAAGATTTTCTACCAAGGGCTTTGAGCATGCAAGGCAAGCACTCTACCAATACCAAGATATACCCTAGTCCTATCTATAAATGGTGAATATGATACACTTAGTCCAACTTGTTAAAGGTGGGTGATGTTTTTTTGTTTTGTTTCGTTTTTTTTTTTTTTGTTTTTTCGAGACAGGGTTTCTCTGTGTAGCCCTGGCTGTCCTGGAACTCACTCTGTAGACCAGGCTGGCCTCTGCCTCCCAAGTGCTGGGATTGAAGGCGTGTGCCATCACCACCCAGCGGGTGATGGTTTTATAAGACTAACCAATTTTGAATCTGATTCATAGTGGAAAAAAAAAAAGAAAGGGCAATATAAAAAAAATCATAAAGAAGGCCAGCGCAATCCCTCTGTGGGACAGCATGCTTCCAGAGCTCTCGCCATCCCAGCTCCCCTTCTCTTTTCACTTTCAGTTACTTATTCCTTCTTTAAAAGAAAACAAAAACTAAGTTCTCTGAAATTCTGAAAATCAGAGTTTCTCTAGAGCTGAGTGAGAACTTTGGCATTTGATATTAGAAGGCCTTTCAGTACAGACGCTTTCTTCATCCTGGTCATTTTGGTGAGGTACAATGGAAGAATGATTCCCAAATCACTCCTGAGTTACAAAATATCCAGATGAACATGCATGATGCTGCAGAGGTGCCTTTTGCTGGGCTGCTGAAGTCCTCATTAAGAAAGGGTCTGCAGAGGGCAGTGCTAGCTCCAAGATGCCTTGTTCAAGATTGGTCCTGCATAAATAATTTCCTCTTGCCTTTGTCTAATTTGGCCAAGATTGCAACTATTTTTATTTTAAAAATCCAGATACCAGGGGCCCTGGCCCCAAGAAGCAATCATTATTAGTTACTCTTGGGTCACAGCTGCCCACATACTATGTGAAACCACACAGCCATGTGACAGTAACTTTTATTTGCCTGTTGTAATTGTTACCTCCAACTCTTACTGCCTCTGTCTGCTCACCTAGGCCTAGTCCTGGAGTTAGAGCGGCCCATGAGGAAAATGGCAAGTCACAACTCAGGGTTATTGATAGGGAGGTAAAACTAATAGCTTAGATGGAAGCTATCTGCACAGTTCTAGTGCTGATTAAGGTTTGTTATAAATATAAAGGTTGTGTGTCTTTTATCTTGCAATTGAATGATCAAAGGCCAGGTAGTAACCTCTGATTGAGATTAAACATTATATACAACAAATATCACTTTCAAACATGGGTGCTTCCTTCTATAAACTAACTTTACCTTCATTGTTTGGGATTAAAGGTATATACTAAGGGTGTGTCTGTATTCCAACCAAAGAGATTAAAGGTGCGTGCTGACCACATCACAACTAGAAACAGGCTTTTTCAGTAAATAACAAAATCTCAGGGTTCACAGTGTGATCAAAACCTCTGCAACAGTGATAGGCAAGAGCTGGGCAATGTGCAGCACTACAATACACTGAGGTGTTAGTTAACACTAACATACTGTGATACAAACCATTAAAAAGTAAGAAGACACAGAGTAAGAATGTAACTGATGAGTTATAATTACCATTGCAGTCTTGTTAGCTGTGTGTGTGTGTGTATGTGTGTATGTGTGTGTGTTACTGGGAATTAATCTCAGGGCATTATTGATAGGCAAGTTCTTCTGCATTGATTTACATTTACAACTGCTTATGAAAGAAATATGTTTGCATGGTTTTTAAAAAATTTCTTAAGTATAAAAATGTATAAAGGAGCCGGGCAGTGGTGGCGCATGCCTTTAATCCCAGCACTTGGGAGGCAGAGACAGGCGGATTTCTGAGTTCAAGGCCAGCCTGGTCTACAGAGTGAGTTCCAGGACAGCCAGGGCTACACAGAGAAACCCTGTCTTGAAAAACAAACAAACAAACAAAAAAAAAACAAAAAAATGTATAAAGGAAAAAAGTAAATGATAATCTATTTCTCTGAACTCTCTATTTCAAATGCCTGAGGGCTTAATAGTGTACTTAATGTACAGAGCATGTGTAAATAAACATGATATCCCATTAGAGAAAGTAGATCTGTTCTTTAAAATAGTCTGAATTTTTAAGATATTCTATTTGTCATTTTTCTAAATCCAGCCACAAGAAAAAGGAGAGGACAAAACAATGGGGCAGGGCACAAGCCCATAATTCCAGCTAATTGAAAGGCTGACATGCATGAATCACAATTTCAAAGCCAGCTTGGCCAACTTAGTGAGACTCTGTTTCAAAGTGTAAAATAAGTCTAAGAAAGACTTGGAACAAGGTATACAGTTCAATTACTGTTGGTTACTTAGCATGTAGGAGGCCAAGGGTTCAGTCCCTAGTATCACAAAAAGAAATACACTAAAACGGGTGTGGTAGTATATGCCTAATTCGGCATAAGGTATGTGCAAACAACAGGATCATCAGTTCAAAATCAACCTTCGCTCCACAGTGATCTGGAACCACCTTGGGCATCAAGAGACCCTGTTACAAAAAAAAAGAAAAAGAAAAGAAAAAGAAAAAGGAAAAAAGAAAAGAAAGAACAAAGACAAAAAGGAAGAATGAAACTGTGACGGTTTGTATATGCTTGGCCAGAGAACGGCACCATTAGAAGGTGTGGCCTTGTTGGAGTAGATGTGTCACTGTGGGTGTGTGTTGTAAGACCCTCACCCTACCTGCCTGGAAGCAAGTCTTCCCCTAGCAGCCTTCAGATGCATGATGCCTGTCTAGATGCTGCCATGTTCCTGCCCTTGATAATGGACTGAACCTCTGAACCTGTAAGCTAGCCCCAATTAAATGTTGTCTTTTTGGGGAGTGGAAGGAAGGGAGGGAAGGGGAGAGGAAGGGAAAGGAAGGGAGGATGGAGTCCGTGAGATGGCTCAGTGTGGAAGCACTTGCTGCTCAAGCCCTGAGTGCAATCACTGAAACACAGTTTAGGGTAGAAGGTAGAAGGAGAGAACTGACTCCACAAAAGGTGTCCTCTAGACATCACAAAGCTATCCTTATGAGTGTGTAGGCACACACAATTATAATATAATGTTTACAAGGCTAGACTGAACAAATAAAGATCTCAGAGATCTGCTAATATACTGTGACAGAATGACAGACATCAGCATGTAAGAATATGTAAAAATAACTTTAAGAGGAAAAACAATATATAGCTTGAAACATCAAAAGAGCATAAAAGAATAAGGGTTACAGTGAGGTATAAGGTTCCTTTGAAATTGACAGTCTTCTATAGTTATGAGACCGATGGCTTAATCCAGTTATTACGTATTTTATATTATTTTTAAGTTTTTATGTTATATGTACAGGTGTTTTTGTATCACATGCAAGCAGTGCCCACAGAGATCAGATAAGTAAGGGCCTTGGATTTCCTAGAACTGAGTTACAGATGATTGTGTATGCTGGTCCTCCAGAAGAGCAGCCAGTGCTACTAACCCACTGAGCCATCTCCCCAGCTCTATTTTGTCTATTCTTAAAAGTGGGGAAAGGGAGTAGTCACACTTGGTAGGAGTAGCTGGAGCAAAAAATGCAGCTGCTCCCTGTAACAGTAGTGCTTATTCCCACCTCTCAGTTTACACTCTAGCATACAAGACAAAAATAAAAGTTAAGACTTCCGTATCTATAATATCAAAGTTAAAGAAAAAAAATCTCCCAAATAAAAAATAGTTACGTTCTTCTTAATGGGCTGAAAGAAAAAAAGTCTCTGTACTTACATGGGTAGGATAAATTAATTTCCAGTTGACATATTAAAGAATAAAATAAGTTATCAAACAACTGAAATTTACTCTCATTTCTTGATAGTAATGTTTGAGATTTATTCTTATTTCTTGATAGGATGTTTGACAGGTGTAGTAGCACACACCTATAATCCCAGCACTCAGAATACAGAGACAGGAGAATCACTACAGGTCCAAAGACAGCTTGGTTTATAAAACAAGTTGCAGGCCTACCAGGGCAGCAGCAAGATCTATCAAAGGAAGAATGAGAATAGGAAGAGAAGAGAGAAGAGAAACAGAGGCTCTGAGATTAAGCAACAAAAGTTTTATACCTGTTCTTAGTCAAAATTTTCAGTCATTAATTATCACCTCATCAAAGGGACTATAAACACAGGACAGCCTCATTTGTACTTAGGTCACACTGATCACTGACTACACCAAGGAAAGGAATTACTACAGAACAGAAAACCAAACAACACCCAAAGTCACAGAGTTAAGGCAGTGATGTTCTTTAAAATGATTTGTTTTTATTTTATTTTATATGCATTGCCTGCAACTATATCTGTGTCGGAATGTTGGATCCCCTGGAATTGAGAGTTACAGACAGGTGTGAACTGCCACACAGCTGTTGAGAATTAAACCTGGGTCTTCTAGAAGAGCCAGTGTTCTTAACTGCTGAGCCATTTCTCCAGTGGTTGGGTTTTTTTGTTTTTGTTTTTTGTTTTTTTTGTTTTTGTTTTTGTTTTTTTTAGGTTTTTCGAGACAGGGTTTCTGTGTGTAGCCCTGGCTGTCCTGGAACTCACTCTGTAGACTAGGCTAGCCTCGAACTCAGAAATCCACCTGCCTCTGCCTCCCAAGTGCTGGGATCCACCACTGCCCGGCTTTGTTTTTGTTTTTTTATTTTTTTTAAACTGATTTATTTATTTATTTTATGTATATGAGTACACCATTACTCTCTTCAGACACACCAGAAGAGGGCATCAGACCTCATTGAAGATGGTTGTGAGCCACCATATGGTTGCTGGGAATTGAACTGAGGACCTCTGGCAGAGCAGCCAGTGCTCATAACCACTGTGTCATCTCTCCAGCCATCTCCAGCAGTTTTTAAATGAACAAAATTTATTACTTTGAGATTTTTTATGAAAACATACATATGAATGGAAAAATATATCTATAGAACATATGTTTTACATTTTATGAGTGTACAGTATACATGTGTATATGTACATTTTCACATGTATGTTCACATGTGTGTATGCTCTTGCATTTTACTCAATGAGACAAGACTTCTCAATCAAACACAGCCTACTCTGGAGGCCGCCTAATAGGCAGCCGACACACCTGCCTGGATTTTATGTGAGTTCTGATCATGTAAATGCTGCCCTCATGCTTGCCCAGCAAGTGCTTCAATCACTCAATCATCTTCCCTAGAATATTTCTAAAGAAGCATTGTTGTATTTATATATACAATTTCATAATAAACAGAAGTAAGTGAACAATATAGAAGCTTTTAAAGATCCTAAGATGACTCTCTTTGATAAAAAGATACATTAATTTTACAAAATTTTCTAAATTCCCCAAATATTGAACCCTTTAATGTACAAAAATAAAATAAAAAAGCTCAAATTCTCAAATAAATAAAATTATTTTCTGGAAATTCCAAGTAACTACTTGCACTATAATAGTCGGCTTTTCTGGCAGGCATGGTAGTATACACCTTTAATCCCAGCACTCAGAAAGCAGAGGCAAAGCCGGGCGGTGGTGGCGCACACCTTTCATCCCAGCACTTGGGAGGCAGAGGCAGGTGAATTTCTGAGTTTGAGGCCAGCCTGGTCTACAGAGTGAGTTTCAGGACAGCCAGGGCTACACACAGAAAAAAAAAAACAAAACAAACAAACAAACAAAGGCAGAGGCAGGGACAGAGGGGCAGAGGGGCAGAGGGGCAGAGGGGCAGAGGGGCAGAGAGGCAGAGAGGCAGAGAGGCAGAGAGGCAGAGAGGCAGAG
>NW_021604618.1:23162248-23193108 GCF_004785775.1 Grammomys surdaster
AGGCAGAGAGGCAGAGAGGCAGAGAGGCAGAGAGGCAGAGAGGCAGAAGCAGAGGCAGAGGGTGAGTTTGAGGCCAGCCTGGTCTATATAGAAAGTTTTAAGTCACTCAGGGCTACACAGAGAGACCCTGTCTCAAAATACTAACAACAACAACAATAGTAACAACAATTAGAAAAGTTACCCTATATTCTAATGTAAAAAGCATTTTTGTGCTATTTTACTTATAAGCATACTATAAATGACAAATTTAAAATACAATAGCTGTCCATTAAGAAGGACTTAGTTTTCTTTAAGGGGCTGGCCACTGGGGGTTTGACCATGCTTCATTGAGTAAATGTGTAATACAAATTGGATTTATTTATTTTTCTTCTTTTTTCTTTTCTTCTTTTCTTTGGGAGAGGCCAGAAAGGAAGAGGGGGTAGACTTGGGAAGACTAGGAAGTGAATGTGATCAAGCTGCATTATATAAAATTCCCAAATTATCAATAAAAATATTATGTTGTGGGGGAAAAAAATAAACTTTCAATTGCTGGGTGATTGTGGTACATGCCTTTAATCCCAGCACTCAAGCAGAGGTAGGTGGATCTCTGAGTTCCAGGCCAGCCTGGTCTGCAGAGTTAGTTCCTGGAAAGCCAGGGTTACACAGTCTTGAAAAGACAGGGGGTAAAAGTACTTAGCATGAGGGAGACTCCTGTAAAGAAGGAGGCAGGAAAGCTGAGACTCCCAGCCCAACAGGAAGCATGCTCTCTGGCAGAATCAAGGACTCTAAGCGAGCAAGAGAACTGCAAGGGAAGAGCTGCTCTGCTCTTCATACACTTGGCTCAAGGATCCAGAGCCACAGAGGACAGCAAGGGTTGGAGGGTACCTCCCACCCCCGACATGCCAGAACCCCAAGAATACTGAAGCTGCTGAGATCAAAAGCTGCCACTTGTCCCTCCAGCACACAACATATTAGAACCAGAGAAATCAGAGAGCTTCTCTGTTCATAGTTTTTACCTGTATGTTGCTCTGTTAGGTTTCCAAACTGTTGTTTGTTTCATCATCTAATTTACTATACGGCATTCTTTACCAAACTATACTCTGCATCCAATCTCATGCATATACTCTCCCCTCTCGCTCCTTTTCTTTCTTTTTTGGTTTTTCAAGACAAGGTTTCTCTGTGTAGCCAAGGCTGTCCTAGAACTCAGAGATCTGCCTGCCTCTGCTTCCCAAGTGCTGGGATTTAAGTCTCACACCACGACTACCCGGTTACCCTCCCCTCTAACTCTTATGTCTCTTTTTTTTTTCTTTCATGCTTTGGTTTTTTAATTATAAATTCCCATATATCCAACAGTCTCTAAAATCTGTAGACCTTAGCAGCATCCCAACTTTTCCTATGTGAACACTGCAAGTACTCTAACTGAAAGAATATAGCTGATTTAAAAAATAAACCAAGCCAAAAAATAATTCTAGATGTTAAAGCCCAATATAATGTAATTAACATTAATTACATTAATTGTAGTTAAATTACAATGAGGAACAAGAAAAATCAAGACAATGTAACTTCTCCAAAAACCCTATAGTAATGACATCTAATAAAGTACCTTTTTTTATTAGATATTTTCTTCATTTACATTTCAAATGTTATCCCATTTCTTGATCCTCGTCCTCTCCCCTCCCCCAGGATGGACTTGTTGGGCATCAGTGGGAGGAGAGGCCCTTCATCCTGTAAAGTACCTTTTAAAATGTAGTCCCAGACAGAGGGCTCAAAAGAGTATGTTCAAAGAAGAAAATAAGCTTCTGATTGAGAATACACATGGCTGAATGAAATAAGGAAGACAAGGTATGAAAGAGGAAATCAGCAAAGGGAATCCTGGCAAAAATAAAACAAAACCAAAATCCCAGCCTGATATGATGGAAGTAAACAACAGAAGTCAAATTAGACTTCTGTGGATGAAAGAGAGGACAGAATATAAGCCTGAAGACAAGGCAGAGGAACTAGACCAGACAAAACAAGGATAAAATAATACGAAGGTTCCAGTGGGAATCCCAGGACATGATAAAGAATCAAGTCATAAAAGCAAAAGAAACATTCTTTCAGATTTATTTGTATGAGTGTTTTACCTGAATGTATGTATATGTACCACATGTGTGCCAGGTGCCTATGGAGGTCAGAAGGCATCAGATCCCCTGGAACTGGAGTTATGGAACAATTATGACTGTCATATGGGTGCTAGGAACCCATATGACAGTTCCAAACAAGGGTCCTCTGCAAGAGCAACAACAGTTTTTAATAACTGAGCCATTTCAGAAAACAGTTTTAAGATAATCCCCATCCACCATCCATCCATCCATCCATCCATCCATCCATCCATCCATCCATCCATCTATCTATCTGTTTTTCGAGATAGGGCTTCTCTGTGCATCCCTGACTGTCCTGAAACTCACTCTGTAGTCCAAGCTGGCCTGGAGTTTACATAGAATCAAAAAGAGTTCCCCAAGCAAGTGGACTTGGGAAACAAGCTACTCTTCTAATCTGACAAAACAGACTTCAAACCTAACAGTGAGGAAAGACAAAGATGCTAATTCGGGAATAATCCATTAAGAAGACATTATATGCCTGAAACTATATGCCACAAACATGGGTGCATTCAATTTCATAAAAACAAAATAACCAGATGCAAAAGCACAGATTAACCCTAGCACAGTAGCAGTAGGTGACCTGAATACCCACTCTAACCAACTGACATGTCTTCCCAACAAAGACTAACAGAGAAATACATAAATTAAATGACATTAGAGATCAAGTAAATAACAGACCTCTACAGAACACTTTATCCACATGCTACAAAATACATATCCTTCTCAGCAGCACATGGAACATTCTCTAAAATAGATTACATATTAGGACAAAAAACAAGTTTTAACAAATACAGGAAGACTGAAATAATTCCTTGCCTTGTACACAATGGAGTAAGATTACATGCCAACAACAAGAAAACCGATATAACACAACCTCATAGAGATTAAACAGCACACTATTGAATGACAAATGGGTCACTGAAGAAATAAAAAAGAAATTAAAACTTCCTAAAATCAAAGAAAAATGAAAACACAACAAACAAAACTCTAAGAAACAATGAAAATAATTCTAAGAAAGGAGTTTAAAACTCCAGTTGTCTACATTATGGTATCAGAGAACTCTCAAACAATGATACACCCAAGGGACCTGGACATTGAAGAACAAGTCAAATAAGTAGAAATCAGGGAAGAAATTGGTAAAATTGAAACAAATAAACAAAATACAAAGACTCATTGAAACAAAGAATTGGCTCATTGAAGAAAAATAAGATTGTCAAACTCTTAGTCAAACTAACCACATAAAGGTGTAAATTAATCAAATTAGAGATGAAAAGGGAGCCACTGTGAAGGATAACAATGAAATTCAGAAAATTATTAGGTCTTCCCTTGAAAGCATAATACAATAAACTGGCAAATCATAAAGTAATAAATTTCTAGATGCATATCACATGCCAGGTTAGATCATAATGAGATAATTTAAGCAGATCTATAACAGTGAGATTGAAATGGTAATTTTAAATCTCCCAACTAAAAAACAGACAAGGCCCCCAGAGGATTTTACTGGTAAATTTTATCAGACCTTTGAAGAACACCAATGCTTCTCAAACCATTCCATAAACAGGAACGCCAATCTTCCTGATGCACTTGGATGTAAAAATTCTTTGTGTGTGTGTGTATGTGTGTGTGTTTCGAGACAGGGTTTCCCTGTGTAGTCTTGGCTGTCCTGGAACTCACTCTGTAGACCAGGCTGGCCTTGAACTCAGAAATCCACCTGCCTCTGCCTCCCAAGTGCTGGGATTAAAGGCGTGTACCACCACTGCCCAGCTCTTGGATTGTTTTACAAGTATTTTGTTAAGAATTTTTAGCCGGGCGGTGGTGGCGCACGCCTTTAATCCTAGCACTTGGGAGGCAGAGGCAGGCGGATTTCTGAGTTCGAGAGTTCGAGGCTAGCAAAAAAAAAAGAAAAGAATTTTTACATCTTCCCAGCTCTGGGATTGGTTTACAAGTATTTTGTTAAGAATTTTTACAGCTGGGCGGTGGTGGCGCACCACCACTCGAAATTGAAATTGAGCCAGCCTGGTCTACAGAGTGAGTTCCAGGACAGCCAGGGCTACACACAGAAACCCTGTCTCGAAAAACCAAAAAAAAAAAGAAATTGAGGAAAACAGAAGATGGAAAGACCTACCATACTCATAGATTTGAAGACTCATTGTGAAAATTACTGTCTTACCAAAAGTAATCTACAGATTAAAGTAATCCCCATCAAAATCCCAGTGACTTTCTTCACAGAAATAGAAAAAAAATTCTTAAAATTTATTGTCAACCCCTTATCAAGGAAACTTGTGTTTGCAACATACAGAGACCATGACATAAAACTACAACCAATCAAATTCAGAGTTGTTAAGGCCCATACCCAGTGAATATATCTACAAATCACTCTTGTATTTAAAGCTCAGGGAACATTGTAGAAGGAGAGGCAGAAAAAATTTAAGAGCCACAGGATCTTGCTGTGGTACTATCTTCCAGTAATGCCAGAAGCACAACCATAAAGTCTCACTAATGTGACCGCCTAAACATGAGCTGAATAAGGAAAACAAAGGCATACTGAAGATGCTGGTGGTGGGGCTGAGGGGAAGGACACAAGGCCTCAATCCTACACAAAGAACTATAAGCAACTAAGGAGTGCAGAGACTTCAAGAAATAAGTCTTCCCTAGGGAAGCACATAACAATTGGTTGTCCAATACCAAATGGTCAGCCCTGCAAACATACATATGAGTAACATTGTATAGACTGAGCAATATAGCTGGAAATATATGTAGTACATATACATATTTGATGTAGAAATTAAAGGAAAGAGGCTGTGGATTTGAAAGAAAGCAATGAGGAGGATATGGGAGACTTTGGAGGAAAAAAGAGAGGGAAGAAATATATTATCTCAAAAATAAAAGGAAAAATAATTATTTTCAGGCATTCGGAGGACAGAGAGGCGTATCTCTGTGTTCAAGGACACATGTATAACAACAGTTTTACACACAGAGACTTTGTCTTTAAAATACATAATATACAAAAATAATTTTAAAAAATCTATATGAACACACGCTTGAACCTAGATACCTAAAGCAATTCTTCTAAGAATTAATACTAGAAATATCACTATATTTGATTTCAAATTATACTACAAAAACAAACAGCATAATATTAGCCAAAAACAAACAAACACACAACACACATACACATACACATTTTAATGAGGCTGAAAACAGTTAAGAGCTTGCTGGTCTTCTAGCAGACTAGAACTCAGTTCCCAGTGCTGGCATAAGTTGGCTCACAATTACTTACAACTCCAGTTCCAGGAGATCCAATGCTCTCTTCTGTCCTCTGTGACTATTAACACACACGTTACATGCACACATGTATGCAAGCACAAATATTCACACTCACACAAATAAAATAAATCTTTTTAAAATTTTAATGAGGAATTTTAAGGAAGGAACCTATCCTGTGTTGAGTGGATAAAGATATTCCCAGAAACCATGGATCATTAAATAAAAGTCCCAATACTAGAGATAGGCTACCTCTTGACAAGCTGCTGGTCAAGGAGGCTCCTGAAACCCCACAAATAGCAAAAGTTACTGCCACTATTGGTAGCTGCACACTGAAACCAGATGGCAAGCCCTTATAACTGAAGATGTCATTAGCTTTGGACACAAGACATACAGAAATCAACCTGGAACTGATCTGGAAAGCCTTTTCCCTGCTAGCTAGCCTTCACAGTGCAGAAGCAGCTATGCAGGCTGCTAGGAGAGAACTGTCATCACCAGTCTTCCTGAGCTGTGGACCCTGCGCAGTAATAACGACTGGCCGGGTAAGCTGAGATCACTGATACAACTCTGGCAAGTTTGTCATGAGGGTTCCTTTTTATGATCATTTTATTAAGAAGTGTGGGGCTTGCCCTCAGTGGTTACAAGGGCTTCTTTCTAGAGGACCTGGGTTTAATTCCTCGTGCCCAAATGGCAGCAAACAACTGTCAGTAATTCTGAACCCAGGGAATCCAACACCAAAAAAGAAAAGAAGAGAAGAGAAGAGAAGAGAAGAGAAGAGAAGAGAAGAGAAGAGAAGGGAAAAGAAGCCGGGCAGTGGTGGCGCACGTCTTTAATCCCAGCACTAGGGAGACAGAGGCAGGTAGATCTTGAATTTGAGACAGCCTAGTCTATAATGCAGGTTCAGGAGAGCCAGGGCTTACACATGAAGCCTTGATTCAAAAAACCAAGATAAAATAATAATAATATAGAATAGTGTTATAAGAGTAACAAACCACTTTCAATTGGATTTAATGCCCACTCCACAGGAAGGATTTCACATCTGGTATTGTGAGCTAAGTCAAAAGCCTGTGGCTATGGAGGTCCTAAGTCTTAGCAGGGAAGCTATTTTTGTTGTTTTGCCAAAAGAACATGATGTGCCAGTCAATGTTACCCTCTAAACAACTATTTGTGTCTATAGATTAGTGCTGCTGTCAGCTCTACCCAGAAAAGCTGCCTTTTTGCCATGGTCAGTCAGGCATAGTACTCATCCATAATCCCATCACTTAGGAGGTGGGAAACAAGAAGATCCAAGGTTCAAAATCATCCTTGGCTACATGGATCAAGGCCAGCCTGGGATATAGGAGACTAATCTCATAAGAGATAGCCTTTAGTCACACTCTGGAGTCATTCCATGACACATCGTGCCTCCAGCAAAGCAAATGTCTACAAAACATCCTCAAAAAGAAGTTGTGAAGCATAGGCACTACAGAAGGCTTAGATTAGGTAGTCCTTGACCCTTGTCACTCAAATATAGAGCAGAAGGTCAAAAACCTATTCATTTGTGGAAAGTAAGGGGTCTGAGGAATAGGTTTCATACAGGTATAAGCTCACAAAAACCATTTTAGACAGTAACTTTAAATGATAAAATGAAGAACACAAATGTCCAGCGGTTTCTCATAAAACAAGCTCCAGTGACAGTTTTACTCATAAAACCTATTAAAACTAATCTTTAAGCTTTATCACAATGGAATATTACCAAATCAAGGCCAAAGTAGCCCGAAGTCCTGAAGGAGCTGTAGCAGTGCCTCCTGTCTCACAGGATCATGACAGGCCAGGAGGAGAGACTGGGGAGGCTGTGCTGACTCGGCCAAGCAGGTGTTGATATCCATGCCCCTACGGACTACGCTAGGCAGTTACTTAGGCCCTGTGCGGCCCTGGACAAGGGAGTCCAGGAGCACATATCTGTGACTTCGACATTAAGTTGGAATAACTAGGGAGGAAAGGGGGAAGGGTGGGACTGAGAACATGAAAGAGCCATCCTTTGCTCCATTTTTCCTTTTCTGAGCCTTTGGATTTTAGTAGTGACAATGAGGGCTGAGTGAGCTATGATTTTCCTGATGTACTGTGCCTTGGGAAAGCTAAATTTGAGCTAAAAACGAGTTTGAAAGATTTATAATTAAACAACCAGTAGAGAAACGCTGACAATTAGAAATCTTAGGACAAAAAGCCTTATATAACTGTGATACTAGTACTACAACAGTGAACCATTAAACACAGATCACAGAGGTGATACTAGTAATACAACAGTGAACCATTAAACACAGACCACAGAGGTGATACTAGTACTACAACAGTGAACCATTAAACACAGATCACAGAGGTGATACTAGTACTACAACAGTGAACCATTAAACACAGATCACAGAGGTGATAAGACATTAGCAACAAATTCAGGGTTTTGCATGACCATCGGATCTACATCAGAAAAAATGATTTGTCCTTAATGGTAAAAATATAGGTACCTGAGTAGTAATATGAACTTCAAAATTAATGAGCTATGCTCTGAAACTAAAGTTAATGAGAAAAACACAGCCTTACTTATCATTTTTCCCCCTTCCCTTCTCCCTCTTATTCCAGCCCCACTCACTCTGGCCCAAAGGTTTTTATTTATTTATTATATGTAAGTACACTGTAACTGTCTTCAGACACCCCATAAGAGGGTGTCAGATCTCATTACAGGTGGTTGTGAGCAACCATGTGGTTGCTGGGATTTGAACTCATGACCTCCGGAAGAGTAGCCAGTGCTCTTAACCACTGAGCCATCTCACCAGCCCATTAGTTAACATTTTTAATCCACCCTGCAGTATGATTTGAAGACAGCTTCCACAATGTGATTCATGATTGTTTAATACACAAAGGCAAGTGGAGAAATGTCTCAGAGGTTTTTATGATTGGTTTAAAGGAAGATGCAAATGTTACCACAGCACTTTCTAGAGCAGCTGGGTGATCCTAATTCTCTCTTTCCCTTATTGTGAAAAGGAATTTCCAAAGCCCAATTACTCTAGCAATTACACATTTCTATTATATAATAAAGCCTTCAACACAAACATACTCAACGTGTTTATAACTAGCTAACACCAGAGCAGTCCATTAGTATAGAGAATTTAACCAGGGAATATTAAAACACTTATAAACTATCACCCAAGCCGGGGGTGAGGCATGCCTTTAATCCCAGCACTTGGGAGGCAGAGACAGGTGGATCTCTGAGTTTGAGGCCAGCCTGGTCTACAGAGTGAGTTCCAGGACAGCCAGGGCTACACAGAGAAACCCTGTCTCGAAAAACCAAAAAAAAAAAAAAAAAAAAAAAAAAAAAAAAAACAAAAAGGATTTTAACTATCACCCAAAACTTCACTGCACATCATTCAAAGCCAACTTACCTTGCAGTTTCTTCAACACAGCAACTTCCATCTTCAGAACCTGCTTTGGCTGCTGAGCTGACTCCACCTTCAGTGCCACATTCTCCCTGGTGAGCATGTCCAAGGCATCGTAAATTTCTCCAAAGCCCCCACCCCCAATCTTTCTTAACTGCACAGAAAACAAAACAAAAACACACTCAAAATTAGGCAAAGATTCTAACTGGAAGCCAATTCATCTTTTACATGTAGAAAACATGCAATTTTACCATTCCTACTTTATGATAACTGATTTCAATATTGTTAAGTCATTTATACAGCAAGGAGAACACAATTGGCAGGAAATAATTAATACTTGCCTACAGATTTGTCTACAGAAAGCAATGAAATTATTTCAGTTATAAATAATTATTAAAGGTCTACAGTCAGCATCAAAACTGTCACAAAAACACAGTATCTAAAAGAATCAATTCCTACAAGTACCATTCAACAGCCAGTTGGTTAATCTAAAGTAGTCATTTGCAGCCTTTTTAAACAATGAAATCTCTTTGCCATTTAAAATCTTATATAGAATCAGTCTAGTCTAAGGTAAAGAGGAAGGCTGAAGAAAGGGATGAGCAGCCAGTACTCAGTCTTCCACTTGCATCTCTGTAGCAGGACTAACAGGATCCACACAAGCAATATGGGTTTCTACAATCTCTCAGAGAACTCTGCTACACATCTACACTTCAAAATAAGCTGTAATCAACAAAATGCTTCCAGCAATACCTTAAATGCTAACTTAATTGGAGAACATCAGAATAATGGAGTATCATAAACAGCTTCTGAAATCTAAGCACAATTAGACCTGTAAAAGGCTCTGAAATTCTGAGGTGAGTGATATGCTTTAAGCAAGATGTGTCAAGAAACCAGTCTTCCACTTCCTAAAGCCATGTACTCTTATAATATAAGCAAACCTTAAGAATGTGATGTAATATACAAAATTATTACCAAAGGCATGAGGCCCAAGATCCTAAACCTTCCAAGAGGCTCATGCTCCAGTCATGCCCTACTTCCTTCGACACTAGCATTTTCACTGACTACTCGATCTATGCTCTATCCCTTCATCCCTTTCTTCCTGTAGTACAAGGGATCACACCCATAGTCCTGTGCACTATACAACTGAAGTATACACACAACCCTTTAGGTCACTTTATTATCTCAACTTCTATAAAAATGATTTGTTTACCTTTTCAATTAGCAAATTTATCAAGCCATACCTTGGATTATCACTGTCTCTTAAATCATGTTGAGTAACTTTTTGGTTTTGTTTTGGAGACAAGATCTCTATTATGTAGCCTTGGCTGTTTTGGAACTATGTACTGGCTGGCTAAAAAGGCATTCATCATCATCCTGGGAGGTGTTTGTTTTCTTAAGCTGGGGTTAAGAATTGGTGGGTCGGCCTCAGTGACCCTGAACTCCTGATACTCCTGCCTGCATCTCCTAAGTGTGAGGATTGTAGGAATGTGCAGCACACCCAGCTTCATGTTTGCTTAACACTGTCAATGTCCTACCTCACTACACAGAAGGCTTCTTTAAAGAGTGGCCATTTAACTTATTTCTTTACATAGTACTTATCAAGGTCCTAACTATATAATTAGAGCTTAATTACAGTGTTTGCTTTGCATGCTTAAGCCACAGTTATTTAAATTTGTTTGGTGACTAGAGGAGAGTAAGACAAGTAGCTACAGTGTGAGAGCAGAATGGAGCCAGGTCCAGAACTATGCAGTCAAGTGTGCCACTCCTCGTGGGGCTCTACCTTGATTCTTTGTATGTTGTCCACGAAATAAGACCTAATGTAAACTTAAAACCTAAGCTGCGCTGAAAGATGAGGCTGAGAGGATCAGCTAAGCCCAGGTATTCAGAGACAAACAGGACAACATCAGACTGCTTCAAAGCAAACAAACATTGAACAAGCACTAAGGGTATATTTTTGTAAGTTTGATTGATAGTTTATTATTTGATGATACAAAAGAACTTTAACTAAATGACAGAATTTCTTTTAAAAAAATCTATGTTGGGTCTTTAGTCTATTCCTATTAATGCCATTTGAACAATAGTAGAATAATAATTTGTTTAAGCTTGACAAAGCTGTAAGATATCTTCATTTGTTCTGAGACATTAACTAACTCACTGGTAATATAGCATGCTGAGGGCACGCACATACATTAAAGATATCAACTACATTATCTCTCAACCCTCTCTTCTTTAATGCAATGTACAGAAGACTTTTCTTATTGAACAAGGAAATGTGACCTTGACATTCCCTTGTCAAGAAGTAGAATGTGGGGATATAATTCAATGGTAGAGGACTTCTTGTCTAAGATATATATACAAAGCACTGGGTTCAATCTTCAGCAATGGCAAAAATTAAAAATAAAATTGAAGGTATAGAATCTGGTTTCCCACTTCCTTAAATGTGACTTAAAAACAGATGCTATGCCTGTTCTGAAGAAAGCCCTAAACCAGCTTGTTAGCTTCTATTTTCTTTCTCTAAAAAAGCAAATCAAACATAGACCATGTGTTTATATCTTTGGAAGTCATACACATATGAGATTTCCTAGAAAATGAACTACCAGATTGGAAAAATGAGAGCATTAGCAAAACCCAGGCATCAGGACATTTCTAATCTTGGAGTTTGTGGTTTGTTTGTTTAAGAAAGGGTCTCACTATGTAGCTCAGGCTAATCTTTTTTTTTTTTTTTTTTTTGAGACAGGATCTCTCTATATAGCCCTGGCTGTCCTGGAGCTCCCAATGTAGACCAGGCTGGCCTCTAACTCACTGAGATCTGCTTGTTCTACTTCCCCAATGCTGGGATTAAAGGCATGTGCCACCATATCTGGCTCAGGCTGGACTTGAACTCACAATACACCTTCTCCAGGCTCCTGAGGGCTGATATTACTAGCCAGTGTCATGTCACCAAGCTGTCACTTTATTTATAATCAATTTTTACCTCAATACTTAATATACTGCTTTCATCAAAATGACATTACCTGACTTTTATAAACAGTTACCAACTGTTAGAATCTTCCTGCATGATAATGAAATGATTCTTTTTTTTATACTGGGTGAAGAAAAATTTTAAAGTTTACTGATCTAGCTAATTGGTAACATTTTTTATTAGAAAAAAAAGAGTGACAATGAATGCAACTCAGTGTTAGAATATGTACTTTCCAATACTTTGAAGCCCTGGGTTTAAACCCCAGCACTACAAAAAAAAAAAAAAAAAAAAAAAAAAGTTGCCACAAGGCAGCAGGATGATTACTGGGAAAAGGCACCTGCCACTAACACGGAAAGAGAGAACTGAGTCCTACAAGATGTCCTCTGAACCTCCACAGGTGAACTGTCACACCTAGCCTCCTACACATACACACAAGCATAATGTAATAAAAATATTTTAAAGCCACTAACATATTTTCTTTTCCTTGAAGATTCTCTATTAATAGATTTAGGAAAACACTAAAACAGAGTTAAAGCATATAAAACAAAACTTTAGTTGACAAAAGACTGAATAAAAATAAAGATGTAATTATTCAAAACAAAAAATAGTTCCTTTAAATAAGTAGTCAGTGAGAGGATATATTCCAGGTCTAGGACAAGAAAGCCATTAAAAGGCTGTTAGGGAGAGGGAGGAGTATCTATGTTGCCTAGCCAGTGTTGCCTTGGGTTCCATGCTGAGCACAGAAGACTGTTAGAAAGTCAGCGCATGCTGGGCAGTGGTGGCACACACCTTTAATCCCAGCACTTGGGAGGCAGAGGCAGGTGGATTTCTGAGTTCGAGGCCAGCCTGGTCTACAGAGTGAGTTCCAGGACAGCCAGGGCTACACAGAGAAACCCTGTCTTGAAAAACCAAAAAAAAAAAAAAAAAAAGATAGTCAGTGCATACCTGTATCTCCAGAATTTGAAAGAATGAAGCTGAGATGTAGGAGCTAATGTGGGAGGAGTTGGGGAGGAAGAGGAAGAGTAAGGAGGAGAGGAGGAAGAGGAAGAGGAGGTGCTAGGAGAGGAAAGAGAGAAAAGTGGGGGAGGAGATGGAGGCGAATGTTCACGTGTCTGTAGCAGTCAAAGGTAGTTGGTATTTCTAGGTTGGGTATTGGGTTACACTTCTGATTGTATGGGTATCGTGTTACTGATCATTACCAAATATATACGCCTTTGATTAATCTTTAAGCATTAGAATTTCATCTTTCTACTGGGCTCTCGTGGATGGTCTGGGCAATGCCCAGCCTTGTGGAGACAGCGTGAAAGATTGGCAGAGCCATCTCCCATGCTGGCGTCTCGTGAGTGGCAGGGCTTGTGTTTCTTTCTGGCCATTTCTAGCTGTGGCACACACGTGGCCTCTGGCCGAGAAACATGGCGGCTGAGGTAGGCAGAGGCGCCGCAGCTTAGATAGTCGGCCTGACAGAGGCCGTTTTAGATAATTACCACAACATCCAACCACCATGCCTTTGCTTTACCATCATGGTCTCTAAGCCTCTGAAACTCTAAGTCCTGTTAAATGCTTTCTTTTATAAGTTGTAGTCGTAGTGCTTTATTTATCACAGGAACAGAAAGACTAAGACAGAGGCTTCTTAATGGGTATCCCCTTAATCAGATGAAAATAATCTGAAAGTCTGTAAGGACAACAACTACAAAGAATAAAACACACCAAATGGTGTGTCTGTGTGTGTTCACACATGCATGCACATGGGTAAATGCATGCCAAGGGGCACAAGTGGTAGTCAAAAGACAGCTTATGGGAGTCAGTTCTCTCCTTCTACCATGTGGGAACCTGAAATGTAACTCAGGTACTCAGGCTTGGAGGAAAGTGCCTTTATTAGCTGACTCATTTCATTCTATTTACTTTTAGATTTATTTTTATATTTTATGTGTATGAGTGTTTTGTCTGCATGTGTGTATGTGCATCATGTAAGCATCTGATACCCTCAAAGATCAGACGATAGCAGATAGTATCAGATCCTCTGGAACTGGAGGCATAGATACTTGTGAGTCACCATGTCAGTGCTGGAAACTGAACCTGGGTCCTCTGCAAGAGCAACCAGTGTTGTTATTCACTGAACCATCTTCCAGCACCCACTCCCTTGTAAGCTAGATTCACTATAGCCCAGGCTGACCAAGGAAATACCAATAGTCCAGGCTAGCCTCAAACTCCATTAATGATCCTCTTGCTTCAGCCTCCTCAGTACTAGGGCTACAGACATAAGACAGTAGGCAACTCTGAGATAAATTAACAATTTTTTCTTCTTTTTCTACCACTCTGTGTCTCTTCTCTCTTCCCTTCCCTCCCTCTACCCTTTCTCCACTCCAAGGGTGCCTAGTCCAGGCTGGCCTTTCATGCCCTATATAGCAGAATTGGTCACCTTGAATTTGACCCTGCTATGACATCCAACTATACCACACAATTATGTGGTGCTGGGATCTAATCCAGAGCCTCATTGCTAGGTAAGCATTCTATCAACCACAATGCATTTCCAGGCCTCACAATACAGTGAATATACTAAACAGAAAAATCTTAGTGGTCATTTGAATGTTAAAACTAAAGAAAAAAAAACAATCATTTATTTTGCTTTCTTAAACTGTATCTTCAAGTAATCAAATAATGAATGATAGTCTTTACAGATATATTTGTTAATAAACAAAATATTTATAGAATACCAATGATTTGATATCTCTAATGAAGTAACAGACCTAGGTAATGATTATCAATAGAAAAGTCACAAAAAGATACATAATGACACATTATAGGCCTATTGTGAAAGTTCACAAAACATTCATTAAAAAAAATTTCTAGGGGCTGGAGAGATGGCTCAGTGGTTAAGAGCACTGACTGCTCTTCCAGAGGTCCTGAGTTCAAATCCCAGCAACCACATGGTGGCTCACAACCATCCGTAATGAGATTCGATGCCCTCTTCTGGTGTGTCTGAAGACAGCTACAGTGTACTCATAAATAAAGTAAATAAATCTTTAAAAAAAAAAAAAATTTCTAGGGGTGTGTTTCATTTGTAGAATTGCCTAGATTATGCAAATCCTTGGTTCTAATTGCCTGTATCATAAAACAAAGGCAAAAACTCTGTAGATGGCTACATTAAAAAAAATAATAAGTCCTTTTCTTTTAAAGATACGCACTGAGGTAAGAACAATTCAAATATTCTAGGAGGAGAAACAAGATTAAACATCCTAACCAGAAACTGTTGCCTAAGTCTATCTATGTACATGTTAAGGAAGAAAAAAAAAAAAAGAAAAAACAGTCCAATGTACTTTCAAACTCTTTAATTTGTTTTTTTTCTTCAAATATACTTTTATTTATATTAGCTATAGTAAGTCAAAATCTGGAACTTATAAAACAAGTCTAAGAATTAGAGCATGAACACAACAATCAGAAATAAAAGTCAAAATACCTGCTTTAGGCATATAAGCAACATAGGTATTGCTCCTTTAAACTGTTACTTTTTATTAGACTACCAAAACTTATTACCTCACATGCTTGTTACTCTTCCACCCTTTTTCCCACCTCTCTTTTCCTTTTCTTTATTCTATACTTACCACTTTCCATCTTTCTTTGACCAGGATTCCAACACTGAGGATATCTGGCTGCTCTCCTCCTCCACTCATTGCAAAATACTGATGAGGTAAAACAGCTACACAAGCATCTAGCTCCCAAGGGTGGATTCCATTTAACCTAAAACAAAAGAAACAGAAGCAACAGAGCTAATTAACACAGATAATATTCTAGCCTCAAGAAGCCTACTGATTCTATACATTATTATGTGGCTTCCTCAGAAGGATAGGGGACTCTTTAGAACTACATTCCAAGACTGTATAATTCACATGGTCTTACCAGTACAGATGACCAGCCATCACAAAGACATAGCATGAGGGTCAAATGGCAGTTGACCCAGAAGGACCATTGTCCTAAGTACACACAATTATCAGAGAAAAAGGCATGGTAGCCAATTTATGATACTTACAATTTTAAACCTAGGGCCCTGAGCATGTTAGGCAAGGACTTACCACTAAGCTATATCCTTAGCCTTTTTATTTTTTAAGACAGGCTCAAATTGTTCAGGCTCCTACTTAACTCCCTCTGTAACCCAAGATGGCTTTGAATCTGTGGTTCTTCTGCTCACCCTCCCGATTAACTGTATGTATCACAGCATCTGCTACCAGACCTGGCACAGCTTACAGTTTAATTGGTTTAGCATACAATTTAATATCAGTAGAGCTAATAACATTTAATGTCTCGTTAAATACATTCATTCATCTTTCATGTGCTAGTGCGTGTACTGGTACATTTCTGGTACATGCAAATGTAGAAGTCAGAAGACAACTTACAAGAGTCAGCTCTGTTCTTTTACCATATAGGTTCTAGTGACTAAACAAGTTGTCAGGATTGGCAGCCAGCACCCTTACCTTCTGAAAAATCTCACCTATATCTTACAAAATGCACTTCAAATGCATAGGAATTAATTAATGTAGGCAGGAAAAGGCTGCGACAAACCACTAAAACAATCACTTTTAGAAAAGAAAAACAGCAAAAGAACAGTAGATCTATGGAAAACAAATACCAAAAGATACAGCCTAATAGACATGGAAACTATAACATAACCCACAAATAGGAGAGAAAAACATGTTACATGTGTGGAAGCCAGAAAACCATCCTGGATGTCATCCTCAGTGTGCTGTCTAGTTTTATGTCAACCTAACACAAACTTAGAATCATCAAAGAGGAGAGAGCCTCAACTGAAAAAAATGCCTCCATAAAATCCAGCTGTAGGCAAGCCTGTTAGGGATTTTCTTAAATTTATTGATTGGAGAGGACGCAGCCCATTGTGGGTAGAGCCATCCCTGGACTGATGGTCCTAGGTTCTATAAGAAAGATGCCTGAGCTAGCCATGGTAAGCAAGCTGGTAAGCAGTACACTCCTTCATGTCCTCTGCATCAGCTCCTGCCTCCAGGTTCCTGTCCTGCTTCAGTTCCTGTCCTGACTTCCTGTGGTCATGAACTGTGATGAGGAAACAGTAAGCTGAGTAAACCCTTCCCTCCCCATGTTGCTTTGGTCATGGTTGTTTTATCACAGCAATAGCAACTCTAAGACACTCTGGAACATTACCTTTGAGACAGAGTCTCAGTGGTCTAGAGCTCACTGATTAGGCTAGACTGGTCAGCAAGCCCCAGACATCCTTGACTCTACCTCCCGAGTAGTGGGGTTAAAGGAAAGAATCACCATGCCCAGCGCCATTTGTATTCGGGTTCTGGATATTAAACAAGGATCCTGTGCTTGAGAGGTGAGTACTTTACCAATTGAGCTGTCTTTTTAATCCAAATATTGTTAAGAGAAAAAAGCAAGATGAAAAAAAAAGGGTATGGTATGCTGCCTTTGTATAAAATTACACTAATAGATTTTATTTAAAAGAGAGGAAAAAAAAGGAAGTTAAGCCAAACGGCAATAAATGAGTCTTCGTAACCGTAAGAAAAATTTTCAGTAAAGGGTCAGAAAGAAGGATATTTTAGCCTTCATTGTCCATATAGTCTATCAAGCTAATCAAACCTACTAAACCAGACAAAGGCCACCCTCAGCTACACATCAAGTTCAAGGCTAGTCTAGGCTACATGAGTGAGTGTGTGTGTGTCTCTGTGTGTGTGTGTCTGTGTGTCTCAATTCCTAGCATGTGAATAGTAGCTAACAATTATCATAATTCCAGCTCCAGGGGATATGATGCCCTCTTTTGGCCTCAAATAAAGGAAAGTAAAAAGAACCTGAGGCAATGAATACCATATAAGTTTTGCAAAATACATCAGGTCTAGGACAATAACCAACTTGACTTCTGAGCCAGCAAGATAGCTCTGTAGTGACAGCCAAGCCTGATGACTTGAGTTTGACTCCTGGGACCCACATGATGGGGAAAGAAAACTGACTCCTGCAGTCTGTCCTCTGATCTTCACGAGGGCAGAGGCATGCACACAACACACATGCATGCAGGAATGTGCACACACACACCCACAACACACATGCATGCAGGAATGTGCATACCCCCACCTCACAGAGATGTAACTTTTGAAAATTTAACATCAGTTTTTTGCAATCCCTCTCATTTCTAAGTGTACATAATACCAACCTATTTCCTACTTCTCTTCTTAGCCAAGAGTGAGTCTCTTTCAATAGGCACTTGATCTTACCGGTTTTACAATTCTGAGGGGGAAAAAAAGATCCAGTTTGAGGAGGTAAAAAGTTAATTAACAAACATACTTAGCATTGAACTGTTTTCTTCAAAATGCTTAAGAAGGCAAATATTATGTATATTTTACTACAACAAAAAATAAAGTTTAAGTAGGGAGTGGTGATACACACTCTTAGTCCCTGAACTTGGAAGGCAGAAGCAATGAATCAGGTCAAGGTCATTCACACATACAAAATGAGTTTGAGACCAACACACACACACACACATTCCTTTTTTTTTTTCTTTTTGTCAAAACAAAAACAGCGTTTTTCTCTGTGTAGCTTTGGCTGTCCTGGAACTCACTCTGTACACCAGACTGTAGACTGGCCTTGAACTTGGAGATCTGCCTACCTCTGCCTCTGGAGTGAGGGGATCAAAGGTGTCCACTATCACCAATCACCACGTGTGGAGAGCCTTTGGTGCCGCTAATAAAAATGTGCTGCTTATAGACATTTGGCAAGTACTTGTCACAGGGCTCTGGAGGAGGAAGTAGGTTAGGTTCAGGTAAGAGTATTCACATTTAAGCTAACGCAAGGATCAAGGTGAGCACAGGCAAGGAATGAGTGACTTCCCTTTTGTCAGTAATCCTCCTAAGAACTAGGGACTCAGGGACTTTGTTTATTGCTTTGTTTGATTACTACCTGGTGTGATCTCTTTGTTCTTTGCCTTATTTGATTACTTTGTCTCTGATCTAAGAACTGACTCTATTCTCTGCAAGTACCTAGAATGGTATGAAAGCTGGCTGGGAAAAATTAAAGTTGCTTCAGCCTCAGCACTGGCTGGAGTCATATTATAATGTTTCTCTAATTGTCTTTTTCTTTTCAGTCCTCACTCCTGCACTTGAGACCCTGTTGACTGACTGAGCTGGCTTAGTCAACCACCACTACCACCACCACCCAGAAATAAAGATAATTCTAAAATATCTCCCAACTACCTCAATCTCCGGCTATTGATCATTTCCCTCCCTTGATGTTAAGGTAGATCTAGTTTCTTGCCTCTAATTAAAAGAAAACAGCAAAGATAATTCCTCTCTGTCTCTCCCTGTTTGCTTGCTACCATGAAGCATCTACCCTATTACCCCATAGAAAGGACCACTTGGCAGAAAACAGAAGCAGTTTCTAGAATATTACACAATTCCGGGAATAACAGGTATCAATAGCTAACAAGGAACTGTCCTGTGAGTCTAACAACTCTCAAGAGACAGAACCTCCCATCACCGTCAGAGCAAACTTAAATCCTTCCCCTGCTTTACTCTGTGACTGTTGAAGTCTACCCTGACTATCGCCTATAGCCCACACTGATGAGGTTCCCACCGATTGGGTTATACCCAAAATGCTGACAAATAGACACTGAGAGATAAACGTTTTAAAATCCCAGGTCCTGAAATGGGCACAGTGACAAACACACACTAAAGCCAAGACAGGAGGATCATGAAGGCAGCCTGGAGTACAAAGTCAGACTCATCCCGAGCAGCAGGTAACAATTTGTCAGGCTTCTAGTGTTTGAGGCACAAGTGCAGGTTCCTTTTCAATTTTACATCACAGATAACTGAAACACTATATAACATGCTATAAAAACAATTAAATTAAAATAACTATGCTGTACTCATTTATTAATACTAATACCATATGTCAGAGCAATAATACTACCTTCTTCAAGAGAATTATTGAATACTTTCCTTCCTGGCAATATCCTTTTGCTTTGTTTTATTTATTTATTTATTTATTTATTTATTTTTGAGACAGTCTCTCTCTATATATATATATAGCCCTGGCTGTCCTGGAACTCACAGAGATCCTTCTGCTTCCTGTGTGCTGGGATTAAAGGTGTGTGCCACCATCTCCAGCTCTGGTAATAGTCTTAATGATCTAAAATAGGGAGTAAAACTCATGGTAATAAATTCTGACAGTGGTACTAAATCTGGATGTGTTGACAAAACAGACCCAAAGAGAATCAAATATAGATGGAACGTGCTAAATGAAGATCAACTTGTAAATGTGAAAGAACAAGTGGTTTAAAAAAATCATTTGAAACATTTGCTAAATAGCAAATGATTGAAGGGAAAAACAGCAAATGAGTGTCTTTGTTAGGGTTTCTAGGCATCCAGGAGTGGTGCTAGAGTATATGAGAGTTCTATATCTTGAGCCACAGGGAGTAGAAGGAGATTGTGACATACTGGCCAGACCTGAGATTATAGGACCTCAAAGCACTCTTCAACAGTGACACACTTTCTTCAACAAGGCCACATCTACTAATGGTGTCATTCCCTCTGTGCCAAGTACTCAAACACATGAGTCTCTTGGAGCCAAACCTATTTAGTCCACTACAGTACGTAAACCCTGACATCATCAGTCACAGAACAAGAAAATGAACGAATACAAAAAGTTTTATTTGAGAAATTAGCATAACACTGCAGTGAATCTACTGTCTTCTAACTCTAGAGATGCTCCAGGACACACAGGTTAAGGTTGGACTAGTTAGATTATTGGTATTACTTCTCTTTGCCTCATTTTCTTATCTATTAAAAACAAGAATAGGTTGTTTTTCCATTACTGCTGAGATCATTGTACCCTCACAGTATAATCTGCAAATTTGCCTTTAAACAGTCTAACAATGGTATCTAAGGATTTAAAGTGCTAATAAATGATGTATGTAGTGTTTACTTCTAACAAAACCTGACACACTGTGCTCAATAAATAGTAGCCCCATGTAATATGTCACTTTGCAAATTTCTTAGCTTACAGTCTCATTCACAAATACAGTATCTACAAAACAGTCTCTGTATTGACAGACTACTTATCAAAAGAACCAATTCTGTTTGCATGGGACCTATTAAACAACTACTATTTATCAAATTCCTATGAAAATGAAAATTATTGTTTTACACTTTGCTTATAGCATTTACATTGTTATATTTTTGCTGTAAAAATTTGTAGAAAAACTAGTTAGTCAAAACAAATAAAGCCAGGTGTGATGGCACATACCTATAATCCTAGCATTCAGGAGGTAGAGGCAGGTGGATCTCTTTAAATTCCAGCCAGCCAGTGATACACATTGAGATCCTAACTAAAAGAAACAAACAAGAAAAGAGGGCCAGGCGGTGGTGGCACACGCCTTTAATCTCAGCACTTGAGAGGCAGAAGCAGGTAGATTTCTGAGTTTGAGGCCAGCCTGGTCTACAGAGTTCCAGGACAGCCAGGGCTATACAGAGAAACCCTGTCTCAAAAAACCAAAAAAAGAAAAGAGGGGGACAAGATAAAAACAAACCAATGCCATCTACTACTATAAAGTTATAAAGTATAAATTACTTTCCAAGTGTGTATCACCTGAAGGACATAATGAGTACCCCTTCATAAAATAAAGGACAGAGGCATTATTTCAGCTGGCATTAAAGGTTTTTTTTTTGGGGGGGGGAATGTCTCATTTTATTAGCATATTTTAATTGAACAAAACAATAGGTTTCATTATGATATTTTCATACATATTTAAAATTATATTTCACACATATTTAATATATTTTTCTCATATTCACCTCCCTCCAAAGTCTCCCCTCAGTGAAGTACCTTATTATAGCTCAGGATAGCCTTGAACTCAGTGATCCTTCCTTCTGAGCCTCATAAGTGTTGGGATTATAGGTGTGCACCATCATGCCCAACTCCAAAGAAACAACAGGAAAACATGTAGGCTTTTGTACACCATTGTGCGTACACCTGAGATAGTTCTGTGTAGATGACTGAACATGTGCTTCTCTGGGACATCCTAACTCCTTTCTTAGGGTATGTATCCCAGAAAAACTCTTGGTCACTAAGATGGATATGGAAGAATTCATAATCATGCTGTCCACAACAATCTAAATGCCCAGCACAGAGAGAACAAGAGAAGTTCTAGCATATTCATATGGTAAACAGGCTTGTTAGTTTCCTACTGGTGCCCCAGTGAAGCTGCAAAATTGACCCAAGTTTATAATCTTACAGTGCTGGATGTCACAAATCCAGATGTCACTGTGGAAGCAAGGTTGTTCTCTCTAGAGACTATAGGAAAATCATTCTCCTTTCCAGCTTCTAGAAGGTGCCTGAACTCCTTGGCTCATAATTTCATTCCATTTTCAAAGCAAGTGTTGCAGCACCTTGATAACTCAATCTCTTATATTCTTATTCTCTCTCTCTCCCCCACCCTCTCCTCTTCTCTTTCTTTCGTTCTCTTAAAAAATGCTTATTTGATTTCCTTTATGAGGACCCTGTAATGACACTGGACTCACCTTGACAGTCAAACCAATCCTCCCTTGTCAAAGACTTTAAAGGTTTAAATTTAATCACATCTGCAAAATCCCTTCTGTCGCCTAAGGTATCTTATTTATAGGATTCGTGGATTAGAATGTGAATATCTTGGAGGGTGAATTGTTTTATTTGTCACAAAGAATAAGCTAAAATATAAATGAGAAAACCCCATTAGTATACAGAACACTTCAAGTAAGTCCCTAATGCTTGAAAACAAGGCAAGAGAAGTCACATGAGTTTTTAAATATAAAGTTCAAGAAGAAACAAACCTAACCTATATTTAAAAATGGAAATACAGGTAGGAATTTTAAAAAGAAAAGCAAAGACATGATTATCACAAAAACTGGACACCTTTGGAGTAAAGAAGATGCATGAGATCAGGAACAGGCTTCTGAGATGCTGACATGTTTTTAAACACTTAGGTTTGCAACTATCTTAAAACTACATATATTTATATATGTGCTATAATTAATATCCCATAAAAAGAGAATTAATAAATAATAGTTATATAAATCAAAGGCAAGGAAAGATAGACATAGAATGATGGGTCAAGGCATCCATCTATGCCAACAGAAAAGGTCAGTGAACCTGACAGTTGAATATGGACAGAAATCTAGGTTTAGAGCAGACAGTCTCAGAATCTCAGACACAATTTACAATGTCATTTATATATTTAAAAATTGTTTCATTATTTTGTGTGTATGTATTTAGCATGCATTTATTATGTCTGCATACCAGATGCGTGCAGTGGCCCTGGAGGCCAGAGATGACATCAGATCCCCTAGAACTAGATTTACAAATGACTGTGAGCTATAATGTGGGTACTGGGAATTGAACACAGGTCCTCTAGAGAGCAACCAGTGTTCTTAACTACTAAGCCACTGCTGCAGCCCCCAAATAGAATAAATTTTCTAATATATTAAATTTTTTGAGGGCAAGACCTTTTAATTCATCCAGTTCTATTCATGTTTGATTTTTTTTTAAAGTTAAGATATTTTTATTCAAAGATGATATGGTAATATGTAGTGGGAGTTTTTTTGATTTCTTTAAAAACTCAGTTACGTTATATGAATACGTTTTTGGTTTTGTTTTTATTATTATCATTGTTATTATTCTTTTATTTATTTACATTCCAGCCTTTTTCCCCTTCCCTCCCCCAGTCCCTCACCCCATTCCCCCTCTCCCTTGCCCCTGAGAGGGTGCTCCCCCTCTTGCCTCTGGGTATCCCCCTTCCCTGGGACCTCAAGTATCTCAAGGATTAGGCACATCCTCTCCCACTGAGGCCAGACCACACAGCCCTCTGCTATATATGTCGGGTGCCTCAGACCAGGGCTCTGCTTCAGACCAGCTTGTTTATGCTACCTGGTTGGTAGCTCAGTCTCTGGGAGCTCCTAGGGGTCCAGGTTAGTTGATACTGCTGGTCCTCCTATGAGGTTGCCCTCCTCCTCAGCTTCTTCCATCCTTTCCCTAATTCAACCATAGGAGTCCCCAACTTCAGTTCAACGGTTGTGTGTGGGTATCTGCATCTATCTCAGTCAGCTGCTTGTTGGGCCTCTCAGAGGGCAGCCATGCTAGGCTCCTGTCTGTAAGTACACCATAGCACCAGTAATAGTGTCAGGCCTTGGTGCCTCCCCATGAGATAGATCCCAAGTTGGGCAAGTCACTAGACCTCCTTTCCCTCCAGTCTCTTCTCAAATTTTTGTCCCTGCAGTTCTTTTAAACAGGAACAATTCAAAGTCAGAAAATTTAACTGTAGGTTGGTAATCCATCACTCCATTTGAGGCCCTGTCTAGCTATTGGAGGTAGACTCTTCTTCCCTCTCCCCAGTGTTAGGCATTTCATCTAAGGTCACTCCCATTGAGTCCTGAGAGTCTCTTACCTCCCAGGTCTCTGGTACTTTCTATAGGGTTCCCCCACCTCCCACCCACCAAGGCTGCATTTTTCTATTCATTCTGCTGGCCCTTTGGGCTTCCCTCCTCTTGCCCCCCGCCAGCCCCACACACACACAGCCTCCATGATCACGTTCCCCTTTTTCCCTTCCCCTCCCTGCTCTCACCAAGGTCCCTCCCTCTCTCTGCCTCCCATGATTATTTTCTTCCCCTTTCTAAGTGGTACTGAAGCATCCTGACTTGGGCCCTTCTGCTTATTAACCTTCTTGAATTCTGTGCATTATTTCCTAGTTATTCTGTACTTTTTAAAATATCCACTTATTAGTGAGTATATACCATGCATGTTCTTTTCGGTCAAGGTTACCTCATTCAGGATGATATTTTCTAGTTCATCTCTTTGCCTGCAAAACTCATGGTGTCCTCATTCTTAATAGCTGAATAGTATACCACTGTATAAATGAACCACATTTTCTGTATCCATTCTTTGTTTGAGAGACATCTAGGTTGTTAACAGCTTCTGGCTATAACAAATAAGGCCGATATGAACATAGTGAACACACACTCCTGTGCCATGGTGGTGCATCTTTTGGCTATATGCCCAAGAATGGTACAGCTGGGACTTGAGGTAGATATTATTTTCAATTTTCTGAGGAACCACCAGATTGATTTCCAGAGTGGTTGTACCAGTTTTCAATTCCACCAGCAATGGAGGAGTGTTCCTCTTTCTCTAAATCCTCACCAGCATATACAGAGTTTTTTACCTTAGCCGTTCTGATTGGTGTAAGGTGGAATCTCAGGGTCATTTTGATTTGCATTCCCTGATGACGAAGGACTTTGAATATTTCTTTAAATGCTTCTCAGCCATTTGAGATTCCTCTGTTGTTAATTCTCTGTTTAGCTCTGTAATCCCTTTTTTTTTTTTTTTTTTTTTTTTTTTTTTGGTTTTTCGAGACAGAGTTTCTCTGTGTAGTCCTGGCTGTCCTGGAACTCACTCTGTAGACCAGGCTGGCCTCGAACTCAGAAATCCGCCTGCCTCTGCCTCCCAAGTGCTGGGATTAAAGGCGTGCGCCACCACTGCCCAACTGGTAACCCATTTTTTAATTGGGTTATTTGGTTTGGGGGAGGTTAGCTTATTGAGTTCTTTATATATTTTGGATATTAGCCCTCTATCAGATGTGAGGTTAGTGAAGATTTTTTTTCCCAATCTGTAGGTTGCTGGTTTGTCCTACTGACTGTGTCTTTTGCCTTACAGAAACTTTTCAGTTTCATGAGGTTCCATTTATCAATTATTGATCTTACAATGTGAACCACTGGAGTTCTGTTTAGGAAATTTCCCCATGCCAATGAGTTCAAGGTTCTTTCCCACTTTCTCTTCTATTCAATTCAGTGTATCTGGTTTTATCTTGAAGTCCTTGATCCACTTGGACTTAAGCTTTGTATGAGGTGATAAATATGGATTTATTTTCATTCTTCTACATACAGACCACCAGTTAGACCAGCACCATTTATGAAGATGCTTTCCTTTTTCCATTGTATGTTTTTGGATTCTTTGTCAAAGATCAAGTGTCCATAAATGTGTAGGTTTATTTCTGGGTCTTCAATTCTTTTCCATTGATCTACTTGTACGTCTCTGTACCAATACCATGAAGTTTTCATAACTACTGCTCTGTAGTACAGACTGAGATCAGGGACGGTGATTCCTCCAGAAGTTCTGTTATTGTTAAGAATTGTTTTCGCGTAGGGCAATGGTGGTGCACGCCTTTAATCCCAGCACTTGGGAGGCAGAGGCAGGCGGATTTCTGAGTTCAAGGCCAGCCTGGTCTACAGAGTGAGTTCCAGGACAGCCAAGGCTACACAGGGAAACAAACAAACAAACAAACAAACAAACAAAACAAAAAACAAAAACAAGAAAAAAGAAAAGAAAAAAATTGTTTTCGCTATCCTGGGTTTTTTGTTTTTCCATATGAAATTGAGAATCACTCTGAAGGAGCGATTCCATGTCTGTAAAGAGTTGTGTTGGAATTTTGATGGGGATTCTGTTAATTCTGTATATTGCTTTTGGTAGGATGGCCATTTTTACTATATTAATCTTACCAATCCATGAGCATGGGAGATCTTTCCATCTTCTGAGCTCTTCTTTGATTTCTTTCTTGAGAGACTTGAAGTTCTTATCATACAGATCTTTCACTTGTTTGGTTAGAGTTACAGCAAGATATTTTATATTATCTGTGACTACTGTAAAGGGTGTTGTTTCCCTATTTTCTTTCTCAGCCCATTTATTATTTATATAAAGGAAGGCTACTGATTTGTTTGAATAAATTTTATATCCAGCCACTTTGCTGAAGTTGTTTATCAGCTGTAGAAGTTCACTGGTAGAATTTTGGTAGTTGCTTATGTATACTATCATGTCATCCACATATAATGATACCTTGACTTCCTCTTTTCCAATTTGTATTCCCTTGATTTCCTTCTGTCTTCTAATTGCTCTAGCTAAAACTTCAAGTACTATATTGAATAGATACAGAGAGAATGGGCAGCCTTATCTTGTCCCTGATTTTAGTGGGAATGCTTCAAGTATTTTTCCATTTAATTTGATATTGGCTGTTGGTTTGCTGTATATTGTTTTTTATTATGTTTAGGTATGTGCCTTGAATTTCTGATCTCTCTAATACTTTTAAAATTAAGGGGTGTTGTATTTTGTCAAATATCTTTTCAGCATCTAATGAGATGATCATGTGATCTTTTTTCTTTTAGTTTGTTTACATAATGGATTATGTTAATGAATTTTCATATATTGAACCACCCTGCATCCCTAGGATGAAGTCTACTTGATCATGGTGAATGATGTTTTGATGTGTTCTTCGATTTGGTTTGCTAGGATTTTATTGAGCAGTTGTGCATCAATATTCATAAAACAAAATTGGTCTGAAGTTTTCTTTTTTTGTTGGGTCTTTGTGTGGTTTAGGTTTCAGAGTAATTGTGGCTTCATAGAATGAATTAGGTACTGTTCTCTCTGTTTCTATTGTATGAAATAGTTTGAGAAGTGTTGGTATTAGCTCTTCTTTGAAGATCTGGAAGAATTCTGCACTAAAGTGGGGTAGGTACTTTGGGACCAAATCCAGAATACTGTACATACCAGGCTTGTGCTCTACCACTGAGCTACATTCCCCCAGCCCTCATTTTTGTATTCCCATTATAGAGAATACCAACATGGAACAGTCTTTCAGTAGATGTTTATAAGTGGAATGTCTTTCGCTTCCTATATAGTTGAATAAAACTATGAAGTTCTAGCCAGGCTAGGCTCAGTGGCACACCTCTTTAATCTCAGCTCTTTAGAGAGATCTCTGAGCAAACAGTTCTCTGAGTTTGAGGCTAACCTTGTCTATAGAACGAGTTCCAAGACAGCCAGAGTTACACAGAGAAACCTTGTCTTGAAACAAAAACAAAAAACCTAAGTAGTTTTATGACAACCAACAATCTCAATCTGCAATGAGTGCAAAATATAATACACAGCATTCCCCTCATTAACAATTAAGAAGAAAAGTTAAATTATAATTTACAAAATGTTCTTACATGCAGAACAAATAAAAAAACAACAAAAAACCAAAAAGAAACCTAAACAACAACAACAAAAAAATGATGATTCTCTGTACAAACACTCTAAAACCAAGTTGTTAGGATTAAAAAAATGCACGTAGCCCCCTCTGGCAATGGGCAAAGAGACAACTTGGTGGTGTTGCTCTTATATAGGTCAGGGGCAGAGCAGATGGCAGTCCTTTGTTCATCCTAGCTTGATGCCTGGCTTAGTGGCCAAAGATGGTTTATGCCTAGTACACATAAAAAAATAAAAAAATAAAAATAAAATCCAGGCAGTACAGTGAGGGAAGAGGAAGACACACATAGACCCACTGGGGGATGGGAGGGAGGAGGTACACCCACAGTCCTGCCCTCCACCCCACAGCAAGGGTGGGCCACAGACAAACCTAGCCTCACCTACCACCACCCAGAGCAGCCTGGGAGGAGAAAGACAGAGACCTGCCAACCACAGACCTGTTCTCCTAGGCACTACATAGGCAGGCTATAGCCATCTATTTGCTGCCATATCATATAATGCAGACGGAGGATGTCACCCAGGGGCCAGACAGCCACAGGGCTAGCCTGCACCAGGAGCAACCACAATATGAAAGAATGTAGTAGACAGATGGGGGAGAAAAAAAGTGGACAGCTTGAGCATTATGAAGAGAGGTAAATGCAACTAGAGACTCAAGGAGTAGAAAGAAAAATAGCCTGTTGTGACTGGCTAGCCCTGCCACCTGATGATGAGGTCCCAGCCCAAACTGCTGCTGAGGGCCATGTCTAGGTCTGTGGTTATTCGGCGGCAGTAGTTGGTGTCTAGTGTCTCATATTACTACTAGAGAACATGGGGACATCCCCGGTAGGGGCAGCGACCAGGGACCAGGTGGATGTCCAGGGGCTATACAGAACTGGCCTTGGCCCTCACTGGCTGCCTTACTCAGGAGAGCTGGTCCCACCTCTCTCACCAGTGGCAGCCATGGGAGAGCTGGCCCTGTACCTCACCTGGGCAGAACAGTAGAACTGGTCCTGGTGGAGGGCTTGTAGGTAAGCCAGCCCCAAGAGCAAGAGCACAGGAGAGCTGGCCCCGCCATTTATCTGTTGTAAGGTGGCTTGGGTACAGGGGTGATGCCCTCTCCCTCCCCACTCACCACCAGTGGTAGTTGGGAGACTTAGCCCTGGACTTCCCCTGGATAACAGTGGAGCTATCCCTGATGGCAAATGCACCAGTAAGCCAGCCCTGAGGGTGTGGGAGAGGGAGGACTGGCCCAGGCTGTACCAGACTGCAGCACTTGTGGAGAGTGGGCCCGGTACCTTCACTGGGTAATACAGTGGAGCTGGTTCTGAAGGTGTGCGTATCGGTGAGCTGGCCCCAAGGGTATGAGAGCTGGAGAGCAGATCATGCCTCCTACTGATGACACAGTGCTGGAGAGCTCACCCTGGCAGCTCAGATAAGAGAGCCAGTGGGATGACCAGCTCAGCTACCACCCAGGCACACCCAAAAATCCGTATCATCTGCAAACGGTTGGGACATGTGAAAGAGCCAGTCTTGCTGATCCAAAGCTGTGTTACCTCCAAGACACAGGACAACAGGATGACTGGGAGGAGACCCAGTAAGGACTCAATACTGATTTGTATCACAGAAGCCAGAGATCTAAAACCAGAACAGTGACTCTCTGCAATGAACATGTGCAAGTGAAGACATATAGACAGAGGGATATTCAGAGGGATATACATACTGAGACATACTACAGCTTTCACAATGAGATGTTTTCTGTGCTTTGGCTTTTTTGTTTGCGTATGTGTGTTTTATTTTGAGGGGAGGTTGTAAGGGCAAAGGTCAGATATGAGGGGATAGAGAGATGAGCGGGACTAAGGGTTCATGTGACACTCACAAAGAATTAATAAAAAGTTAAAAAAGAAAAGCATGCTACTGAATGATGGATTGACATGTCATCATAGTCAACCTAACTTAGCAGCTGACATTGAAAAAAAAATATGTTTATAAAATACGTGTGGTGGTGCATGCTTTAATCCCAGCACTTAGGAGGCAGAGGCAGGAAGATCTCTGAATTGGAGGCCAGGCTAGTCTACAGAGGACAGCCAGGGCTACACAGAGAAACCCTATCTCGAGAAAAAAAAAAAAAGAGAGAGAAACAGAAGAAAAGAAAGAAAGAAAGAAGGAAAGAAGGAAAGAAGGGAGGGAGGGAGGAATGGAAGGAGAGAGGGAAGCAAGCAAGCAAGCAAGCAGAGCAAGTCACAGAGACCAAGGCAATAAACAAGCAGTGCATGGCTTCTGCTTCGGTTCCTGCCTAGAGTTCCTGTGCTGCTGTCCTTCAGTGATGGACTGTGATGTGGAAGTGTAAGCCAAATAAACTTATCCCCCAACCCCCAAGTTGCTCTTGGTCTTGATGTTTTATCATAGCAACAGACACCTACCTGAGACAGTAGGTAAATAAATACACAGAAGAGCAAACAAGCTAACATAAAAAGTGCATGGGAAAAGAACTGCATCTGCCAAATAAAAGTTCTTAGTAGAGGAAAGGATACACATGCCTGAAAGTTACATTGAATTCAGTAAAAACTAGGCTAACAGGTTGGGGATGTAGGTCAGTGGTAGAGTGCTTGCCTCGTCTAGGTTCCATGTCTAATGCTGCAAAAGGTGTTAAAATTTCTTTTGCAGCTGGGTATGGTGGTTCATATCTTATTCCCAGCCAAAGCAATCCTAAAACAAAAGAATATACACACCTTGACCTCAAACTATACTGTAGAGCCATAATCATAAAGACACTGAACGCTTAACAGACACAAGGACAATGCAGCAGAGATCCCAGAGCTCCACCTCCGCAGCAGAGATCCCAGAGCTCCACCTCCACAGCAGAGACCCCAGAGCTCCACCTCCACAGCAGAGACCCCAGAGCTCCACCTCCACAGCAGAGACCCCAGAGATCCACCTCCACAGCAGAGATCCCAGAGCTCCACCTCCACAGCAGAGATCCCAGAGATCCACCTCCACAGCAGAGATCCCAGAGATCCACCTCCACAGCAGAGATCCCAGAGCTCCACCTCCACAGCAGAGATCCCAGAG
>NW_021604618.1:23193118-23212235 GCF_004785775.1 Grammomys surdaster
CACAGCAGAGATCCCAGAGCTCCACCTCCACAGCAGAGATCCCAGAGATCCACCTCCACAGCAGAGATCCCAGAGATCCACCTCCACAGCTCGATACATCCAACTTTACCTGTATAAAAATAAACACTGGGAAAAAGCTTGCTCCATAAATGGTGTTGGCAAAACTGGATAACCAGAAGAATGGAATAAGACCAGTAAATCTCCCTCCCTCTCCCTCCTCCTTTCTCTCTCTCCCTCTCCCCCTCGCCTCACCCCCCCCACACACACCCTGCAAAAAAATTAATTCAAAGTAGATCAGAGACCTTAATTTAAAACCTGAAATACTAACACTTCTCAGGGAATTCAGGATATAGGTGTAAGCAAGAATTTTCTCAACAGAAGCCCAATGGCACAAACAGCCAAAAGAATTGACAATTACATGAAATCTACACTACAATCGAAACCAATAGAATGAACAGCCTATGGAATAGGAGGAAATCTTTTGCCAGGTCTACTTCAGACAAGGGATTGCTATCTATACTATGTAAAGAACTACAAAAATTTTAAAAAACCAAACAACAACAACAAACACAAACAAACTGCTCAGCAATTAAAAGTGCTTGCTGCCCTTTCAGAAAATCAGTTTGAATTCCAGCAGCTCACAGCTACTTATAATTCTAGCTCTACAGATTCAACACCTTCTTCAGCAGGTACTCACGAACAACGCACAGGTATTCATACACAACACACACAAAAGCTTTTCTAAAAACTGACAATAGCCAGATGTACTGGCACACGCCTTTAATCCCAACACTTTGGAGCAAAAAACAGGTAGATCTCCATGAGTTCAAGGACAGCTTTGTCTAAATAGGGAGTTCTAGGATAGTCTGTTTCTTATTTATTTATTTATTTATTTATTTATTTATTTCATGTATATGAGTATACCACTGCCCTCTTCAGACACACCAGAAGAGGGCATCAGATCCCATTACAGATAGTTGTGAGCCACCATGTGGTTGTTGGGAATTGAACTCAGAACCACTGGAAGAGCAGTTGGTGTTCTTAACCACTGAGCCATCTCTCCAGCCCAGGATAGCCTGTTTCAAACTCACAAAAAAAACAAAACAAAAATCACCTGAAATGAATGAGATAATCTTCACAAGAATATATACAATGGCTAATGTATATATTTTAAAGTATTCAACATGCTTAGCCATCAGGAAAGGCACATTAAGCTCCTCTTAAGCCACCATCACACCCCAGTCAGGAAACAAATGACAATAAATGCTGGAGAGTCTGTGAGGGAGGAGCACCCCTTACTCACTGCTCATAGAGTGTAAATGTAAACTGATCCAGCCACTATGGAAATCAGTGTGGAGGTTTTGCAAAAATCTAAAAATAGAACTCCCATATGACCAAGCTAAACCACTTCATGGCATATACTCTATTTGCATATGCATGCATATTGCTGCTCTATTTACAACAGCAAGGAAATGGAATCAGCCTAGATACACATCAACAGATGAATGAACAATAAAAACATGATACAGTATGTGTGTGTACATACCATACACAATGGAATTTTATCCTCCATAAAGAAAAATAAATTATTAAATCTGTAGGAAAAATAGATGGATCTGGAAAATATTGAGGTAATCTGTCAGAAAGACAAATACCACATGTTCTCTCTCATATGTGGATGCTGGCCTTGATATGTTTATATGTATGTTTATGTGCAACTGAGTATGTGTATAGACACCAGGAAAGCAAAAAAAAGCCCATGAAAGATGGAAAAGCTTTAAGGCTGGGAACATGTGATCGGAAGGAAGAAGGAAGAATCCTGGGGGTGGGAGGATAGAAATGGAAGCAGGAGAGGCAGGGTGACGGCAAGTAAGCAACTAAATTTGTGGGGCAGAGCAACCAAAATTAAATCTATATGAAAATGCCACTTTAACAAAAGTGTCATTTTGGAGACTAAAACAATAAAAATAAAACTGAGCATGATTTATGTCTGTAACTCAGCACTCAAGAGTCTAAAGCAGGAGAATTACCATGAATTCAAGGTGAGTCTGAGCTATATAGAAGAAGATCCTATCACAAAAAGTCCCTTTCCCCTATATCAGAAGAAATTGGGCTAATTACATGGACTTCTCTGGTTTGAGAAAGTTAGGGGGCATCCATCTGGGAATGACTCCAGAGCAAAAATTCAGTTAGGGGACTTATTTAGACAGGCTGAAGTGATAAACCTATATACACTGGCTGTAAACTAGATAAGTCACTAAATATATAGCATGGTTTCGTAAGTGTCATATATAATTTATATAAGACTTTGCTCTTTAACAGAAAAATATAAGAAAATTATTTTTACCTATGATTTTAATGTCAATGAATACAATGTTAAAATGATTCATTAGGAAGAGTACGATGCATTTAAAGATGAGGGAATGTACTTGAAGCTATATTTGGGCATAGACATATGTATTTCTAGTGAGAGTGTAAATGGGTTGTTTATGACTCTTCTTTGTTTGAGATTTAAATACATATACCTTACCACTTCAAATCCTGGCCACAACAAAGACACAACAAAGTAAAAGGAACCAAATTTACCTTACTAACCAGCTAGAAAAGCAGACAAAATATATAAAACAGCAGGTTTCAGAAATCAGAGACTAAGTAGCACAGCACAGAGATACCTGAGAAAAGGCAGAGAAGTGAAGGGAGCTCCACCACCGCCTCGGTCATGCCCAGAGACAGCTCCCCAGTGAGGCTCAGAGGTGGGAGCACAGCAGTCAGTCTACAGAGGATCCACACCCCATGAGGCTTTGCCTGAATACTTGCCAGTGCATGTCATGAGTTATAAGGCTAAACCCACTGGAGAATATCCCCACTCTCACACAGGGCTATGAATAAGGGCCTTGGATACATGGAACTACTTTCAAATAACTGTATTCTAAAATAAAATACAAAACTATTTAAAGAAAAATTTGAAAAAGAAATAAAACAGAGCATAACAACATAAAATCACAATGTCTGGTACCTACTTGAAAACTCCCAGGGATGTAAACAAAGAAAAATACCAACTAAAATGAACAAGTTTACATAAAATTGGTGGGTAAGGATTTTAAAACAGCTATTATAGATGACATTCAATATTTTACAAAATAGAGAAAGTATAGGCATAAAAGAAAAGACACCTAAAGTAAAAACATTAAATGTCTAGGGATAAAAAGCATGTATGTGGTATAATGAGCATATCAGAAAGGCACTAAAAACACACAATATGAAAGGCCAAGACAGTATGCCTCCCTCCAAACCTACTAATCCTACAGAAATGTTTTCCAATGAGAATCACCTAGACAAACCCTAGAAGACAAAATTAAAGAAAAAAAATCATAGACTTAGTTAAGTAGAAAGACTGAACCACTCTGCATAGAATATGAAAAAGAAAGAAAAAAAGAAAGAAAGAAAAAAAGAGCTCTGTATGTGTCTTGTTCTTTGTCTCTCATTTTCTCTGTAATGCCCCCATGCTTTGGTTCCAACCTGCCAAGGTACCTTTGTCTGGTGGACTATCCTGGTCTGCTCCCTCCGCTCTCACAGGACTGAGCCACACTAAGAACCTCTACTTTATCTGTGCCTGCGATGGCCTTGCCTTCCACAGATCGCCGAGCACCCCATCCGTCACTGACAATTGGTGAGTGATGCCTACAGATGAGAGTAAGAGCTTCCATGAGTCTAGCAAGTTCCCTTCCGACCACTTCCCTTTGCTGAGGTTTTGGGTTTTGAGCACAGTTTCCACACTGGCTCATTCAAAAGTCTTGGTGCCAAGCACTTGGGTCTCCTCCAGTTTAAAGAAAAGAAAAAAAAAGAAAAAAAAGAAAGGAAGGAAGGAAGGAAGGAAGGAAGGAAGGAAGGAAGGAAGAAAGAGAGAGAGAGAGGGAGGGAGGAAGAGAGAGAGAGAGAGAGAGAGAGAGAGAGAGAGAGAGAGAGAGAAGGAACTTTGGGTCCACATGAAAAGAGCAAATCTTCAAATTATAGGCATAAAAAGAGTATAATCCTGGGTAAATGGCATAGACCAGATTTTACAGGATCACAGAAGAAAACTTCTCCAAATTAAGGAAAGACATTCCCAATACAGATACAAGGAGCATATAGAACATCACACAGGACCAGAAAATGAACTCCCCACATCATATTATAATTAAAACACTAGATATGCAGAACAAATTGAAATCTGCAAGAGAACACGGCAAGTCATACATAAAGGAAAACCCATCAGAATAACAGCTGATTTCTCAATGGAACCTTTAAAAGCCAGAAGATCCTGGAGCAATGTACTTGAAGCTCTATAAAACAATGGATACCAACCTAAGTCACTGAACACAGCAAAACTATCTGCTATTGATGGAGGAGAAAGAAACACTTTCACGGTATCAACAGGCTACAAGAATTCATGTCCACCAAACCAGCCCTAGGAAGAAAACTAGAAGCAATACTTCAGGCTGAAGAGAAAAATAAGAGAGAAGAGAAGATTGTAGAAAGAAAACAAATGAAGCTATAGTTACTAAAACATAAAAATAGGACTAAGACCACAAAAAAACCAGAAGACCAAAAAAAAAATAACAACAAACCAGCAGCGATCAGCATACAGATTTCATAATTAAATATTAGAGGCTTTGATTTTCTCTGCTCCCCAAAAAGACATGATTTAGGTGAAATGTTTTAAGAAACAAAATCCATCTTTCTGTTGTCTACAAGAAATGTATACTACCTTGAAAGATACATACCACTTTAAAGAGAAAGGATGAAAAACATATTCCAAGTAAATGGGACCAAGAAGCAAGCAGGCACCCTCATCCTAAGACCCAATAAAATAAACTTCAAATTAAAACTAACCAGAATAAACAATACTTCATTCTAATCAAGGAAACAATAAACCAAGACAACATCACATCCCAAATATATGTGAACCAAACTCTGCCTCACCCAATTCCATTAAAAGCATGCTACTGTACTTAAGATACAAGCTGACTCCAAACCAACAGCAAGAGATGATTGCAATACCTCACTTTCTCCAAAAGACAGGTCATCTGGACAAAAAATAAACAGAGAAGCATGAGAATTGCATGATACCACACACCAAATAGTCATAACAGATATTTACAGAATATTCTACCTCGAGCCCCAAATTATTCTATTCAGCAGTCCACGGAAGTATCTCTAAAATACACCACACAGTGGGACACAAACAAATCTTCACCAAGAAAACAGAAATGATTCATATATCCTATCTTCCCACAGTTCAATAAAGCTTAAAATCAACAGTTAACAAGTCTCTACTAGTTACACAAACATGTAGATTAAACAATGTATTATTAAATGATGAATGAGTCAAGAAATCTAATTTTTGGAATTAACTGAAAATGAGAACAAGACAACAACAACAAAAATCCCTCAGGAACACAATACAAACAGTGCTAAGAAGGAACTTTTTCTTAAAGATTTATTTATTTTATGTGAATACACTATTGCTCTTCAGACCCACCAGAAGAGGGCGCCGGTTCTCATTACAGATGATTGTGAGCCACCATGCGGTTGCTGGGAATTGAACTCAGGACCTCTGGAAGAGCAGTCAGTGACTGAGCCATCTCTCCAGCCCCAAGAAGAAACTTTATAGCTCTAAGCTCTTACATTAAAAAACTAGACAGAGAGGCTTAGACAGACGGGCTAGAGAGATGGTCAGGAGTTAAGAGCACTAGCTGTTCTTCCACAGGACCTGCATTTAAGTTCCAGCATGGCAGCTCACAACTGTCTGTAACTCATGTTCCAGGGGATCTGACACCCTCACACAGACATACAAGCAGGCAAAAGAAATAAAAAATAATGCCCAGGCGGTGGTGGCGCACGCCTTTCATCCCAGCACTTGGGAGGCAGAGGCAGGTGGATCTCTGAGTTTGAGGCCAGCCTGGTCTACAGAGTGAGTTCCAGGACAGCCAGGGCTACACAGGGAAACCCTGTCTCGAAAAAAAAAAATAATAATCAGAGAATAAATAACTTAATGCCAAGATGGCAAGAAATAATAAAATTAGAGCCATAATTAACGAGACAGAAACAAAACAGTAACAAGAATCAACAAATCTTAAGAGTTTACTATAGTTGGCTTTAATAGTTTACTATAGTTGTCTTTAATTCCTGGCTCGCCAGGAATTAGAGACACCTGTGTACAGGAGTCTCCCCTGAAGATTAGTGAGCTTGAAGATATAGAAAAGGGAATTACCCAACAGGAAATGAATGTGTGTGTGTGTGTGTGTGTGTGTGTGTAGGGGCTGTAGGTGGCAAATAAAAACCACAGACAGTAAAAGAAATCAAATGCCCAAAGCATCAACTGAAGGGCTAACATCCACAGAACCACAATCCAGGAAGAACAATGAACCTCATTTATCCTTTAATTTCTGTAATTCTATTTTATTCTGTTTTCACCTATTGTAACCATGCTATCTTGAAAAGATTCGTCCCATTTTTAAAATCATTTATTTTATTTGTATTGGACCCAAAGAAATTACATTGTGGGGAGAAGCAGAAGAAATGTCTAAAATTTTTCTAAATTTTATAAAAACTAACTATTCTATATACCAGTTATCACTAAAGTACAAAATCTGGTGCTTCCTAGTTAACTATGCTATAAAGGTTGTAGACAATCTCATGTATGTTTGTGTCTGTTCATGTGCACATGTGTGTTCATGCATGTGGAAGCCAGAGGACAACTTTGTGTGTCTTATCAGGTGTAATCCACTTTATTTTATCCGAGTGAGCCTGGTAACCTGAGGTCAATCTCCAGGGCCCACACAAAGGTAGAAGGGCAGAATCGGACACACAAGATTGTCTTCTGATCTTCATACTCACTCTGTTGCATGAGCACACCACATACGAAATAACTAAAAATCCTTTTACAGTTCTCAATTGCTCTGTAAAATGGAGCCCATTAGAGGAGAGAAAGCGAGATTAAGGAAGAGGTTAAAAGGTCATAGAACACATATGATATGAAAGTCGAGAAGAAACACTGGAGGCAGAGGGAATACATGTTCTGGAATGACTGGAAAGATTTTTCTCTAAAGCTGTTTCAAGGTGTGCCGGTTAATTTTGTTAATTTGATTAAGATTAAGACCTAAGAAGTTATTAGAGCACAACTCTGAGTGTGACTATGACAGCGTTTCAGGAGGGGTGAACACCTGCCATGAATGTGGGAGACATTAGCCCATAGATAGGCGAGAGCCAGATGAAATTAAAAGGGAAGCACAAAGTGCAGCATTACCTTTGTTTCCTGGTCATCAGGATATGAGCTCAGCCTGGCAAACCTTCTCTGCCATGATAACCATGGGGCAAAATAAGTCATTCCTCCTTTAAGTTGTTTCTGTCAATTATTCTGTCATGGTAATGAAATATCTAGCACAGGCCACTTAAGAGACCATTGCAGCCATGGTCCATGCAGATATAACTATCAATCAAACTGGTATCAGACCTTGGTATCGTCCATATGATGCAGATTTTGTAAGCACATAGAATAAAAGGGCTGTAGAGTGGTAGAGGCTTGTATTCCAATTTAAAGCAAGGTTAGTATCCCTGCAGACAACCCCGTATAGAAGCACAAGAGCAATGTGCACAACCATAAGAATGAAGTCAAAGATAAAATGGAGACCTCCTGAAAAGTTGGATGGGTCAGGAACTTGGAAAGTGTAAATCAAAAAGACAGAGGCGGCTACCAAGTAAAGTCAACCAAAGAAAAAGGCTATGTGAGCTAAAACCAGCAAGGCCTCAGGGGAAGTGCTGATCTGGAGAACACATTACATTACTATGTCCACCATGTATCTATGGGACTTGCTTCCCCTGTTGGGTTGTTTGTCTTGCTTTGGTCCTACCCCACCTTGCTATTTTCTATTTCTTCCTTTGGTAATGAACGTGTTTACCCAGTGCCATTATACTTAAGTACATAATTTTCCTTTTGATTTTACACGGACTCACAGCTGAGTTTGCTTCAATCTCAGATACTCTGAACTTGGACTTTTGAACAGTGTTAGAATGGTAAAGACTGAAAACTGTGGAGGTAGAATGTATAGTTGTATGGTCATGGACACGATGGACATGAGCCTTTGGAAGGCCAGGGATGGGATAGTAAGATGTTTTATTGTAATATGTCTCTCTGTCTCTCTCTGCCTCTCCTCTCTTCTCTTCTCCTCTTCTCTCCTTCCTTCCCTCCTTCCTTCCCTCCCTCCCTCCCTCCCTCTCACCCTTCTTCCCTCTCTCCCTCTCTCTCTGGTGAGTTGAGTGTATGTATGTGTAGGCTCCCATGCTGTGACATGCATGTGAAGGTTTGAAACAGGGACTGATTTTTGCTGTTCTCCCTCAAACATACCAGATGAGAGCTTCTGAGGATTTTCATCTCAACCTACCATCTTAGCACAGTACACAGTACAGATGTATGCTTCCACCTCTGGCTTCACATGGGTTCTGGGGATTTGAATTCTGGTTCTCACACTTGTGAGAAAGTGGAGAAAGTACTTTTCTCCACTGAGCCATCTCCCCAGTCCAAATGTTTAAAGAAATATGTGTGGGTGCAAATTAACAAGAGGTGGACTTTTGAGGATTAATCCTGATTGCTAACGTGATTGAACTGAGAAGTGCTCAGGAGGTTAGTAAAGTACACCTCTGGGTATATCTGTGAGGGCATGAGACACTAACATAGGCATTTTCTGTGCCTCCTCAATACCATGAAGTGAGCTGATCCATCATGCCTTCCCTGCCACAGTGGGTAAAAACCTCAATACTATGAAACAAAACGTTTCCTTCTTTGTTTTTCTCCTGTTTGTCACAGATGTACAGTATCTTAATAACACACAAGGGTTATATGCACATTATTTTTTATTACCTTTTTAATTTAAGTACATTTATTTTTAATTATTTAATTAGAGTGAAACTATTTCCACTGACCTCTGAAGCTAATACAAACACAGAATGAGTTAGGGTTAATAAAACAAACTTCTCTTGAGCTTTATCTCCAAACATTTGTTACAAGTTCATAGCTACACTTTCTCTTCATAATACATGAAACTTGTATAATTATCTGTTTCTACACGTTTGCTCAAAAGTATATTGTAAGCTCAAAAGTAAAGAGATATTTCTCTTTTGTCTACTGCTCAATCTTTAACCCACAGTAGTATAACATGGAAAATATTTAGCAAGTATTTAAAAAATGGATGTAAGCACTTGTTACAATAACTTACAGTTCAAAGATTCAAAGAAATTGCTTTGAATAATACACATACACAAATATATATGATTGTTTTGCCTGTATGTATGTCTGTGCACATATGAGATGTGAGTCTGGTGCCCCGAAGGTCAGAAGGCAGCACTGGATCCCCTAGAACTGAAGCTATTGATGATTGTGAACTACCATGTGGCTTCTGAAAATTAAACTCAGATCCTCTGCAAGGAGAGTAAGTGCTCTTAAACACTGAGCCATCTCTCCAGCTAACCAGCCCTGAATATGTTGAACTTATTAAATGCTATCAAAGTCCAACAGAAAGGGCATCCTGATCCAGCTTACCCTGTAATTAGCATCTAAGTGATTGTGAATCAAATGTCATTATCAGTAGAGCTCACACTTTTCTCTTTAGTTTTTCTTTTTCCTATTTTTCTTCCCTTATCTCTGGCTTACTAGTTACTGGGAAATGTTAATAAAAACCATTTTTAGATACTATATAAGCTGAGATACTTAGTGGACCAAAAAGAAAAAAGAAAAGAAACAAATGAACTGTACAAACATACTCCGTAAAATATAATGTATGCAATGCAGAAAGCTGCAAACAAATATTAACAAGTCACATGACTTAGATAAAATAACTCAACCTTACCTTTTAAGGTACAATTATTTTAAAGTGGAACAAAGTAAAAAAAAAAACAGAAAAAAGAAAGAAAGTATAAAAGGTTAGCTGAAGGCTAGAGAGATGGGTGAGTGGCTAAGAGCACTGTCTACTCTTTCAAAGGGCGCAGTCTCAATTCCCAGCACTCACATGGCAGCTTACAATCATCAGTAACTCAAGTTCCAGGGGATCTAGAACCTTTTCTGGCCTCCTTAGGCACTAGGCAGCAGTCACACAATGCAATTACATATATCCAGGCAAAACAAATATACACATTAAAAAAAAGATCAATGAGCTGGGTGTGGTGGTGCATGCTTGCAATCCTAGTTACTCCAGTGACAAACACAGGCAGATCACAAGACCCAGGCCAGCTTGGGAAATCCAAGAAGATCCTTTTTCAAAATAAAATGAAAAGCTGGGGATACAGCTCCATTGGTAGAGTGTTTGCCTAGAATGCATGAAGCCCTGGGTTTGATCCCCAGCACAGCATTAAAATGGTAGTTAACACCTGTAATTCCAGCACTTGGGTGGCTGAGTGAGAAGGATTACTGGGGCTTCAGGACCTGCCTGAACTACATAGTAATTCTGCCTCTAAAGAACAAAGCAAGATCATCCATAGGTATTACTTGTAAAAGTTGTATAGCATTACAAAAAACTTCCTGCTTGCCAACAAAATGAAACTTAAATTCCATTATCAGAACTAGCTAAGCTGTGTAATACATGCTTTGAAAAACCAATAATTTATCACTGTACACACATTCAGGTAAAACAATGGTACACATAAAATAAAAATAAATAAATCTAAAAACTTTTCCACAACCTGTGACTGTCACATTTGAAAGCATGTTTATGTGTGAATTGCTCACTAGTGTTTTCTAAATTATACAAACTTCATTTCTTACATGACATTTAAGGATATATGAAGTCCTACATAATTGAGTTCAATTTGCTCAGCTTCCTGGGGTATTAAAAAAAGACAGTACCTAACAAAAAACCCTGAAGTTGTATACAACATGGAATTCAATGATACACAAACCATATACAAGATGATGGTGAACAAGATACAATCTCTACATCAGCTCCCTACTCATAATTAAATTGTTTCAAATTGAAATTATAAATAAAATGAATCAATTTATGAACCTTAATATCTTTTATGTGTCCAAAACTGAAAGAGGAAAATCAGTTCCTAACACTCCATTATAAAGTTAAACTATTAGAGAAACCTTCCTTTGTAATCATGCTTCAAGAATCCCTTCTGGTGTCTTTATAAAAATTCATCATACAGGACATATAAGCTTGTGCATTAAAGATATCTTTCATTCTGTTTTAATTTTTAATAGACCATAATCCTTATCAGGATAGATTCTCCAAGATGGCATACTGTTATATCTGTCACCATTGAGGTTTCTTTAAAATCGCAAGACAAAAAGTAAAAAGTATTCAACTCACTCAATACTTTAAAAATCCTCATTTTTTTAATCCCTTAAATGAATGTTACTCTAGTTCACTTTGCTAAAAGAAAACAAATACATCTTTGCAGTCTATCCTGGCAAGTCCATGTTTAATGTTTCTGCAACTATTAATGGCTCAAAACCGAACACTGTAACAAAACACAGCCTGAATCCTCCTTGTATTTGTGAGTTTGAGTCCATTCATAATACACTCTCTCACACACATTCAATTCTACTAAATAACATCTTCCCATCATATTCAGGCTAAAATAGTCTTCTTTAAATTTAAATGTTAAAGGACAGCTTCCAAAGCTAGGGGAGAGAAGCCTATCAACTTTAGTCCAAAGCAAAGTACAACTCAATGTCATTTTTACCTCTAAGGCAGCGCCACAACTGAAACAAAATGAACTTCATTGAAGGATCAGGTATCCTAGCATCCCCGTAATTATTTACTTCTCTGACTCGACAGTGCGTATATGTGGGCTCTTTTGTCCCTCTTACGGCATCCCAGCGTATCAACAGCATCATCTTTGTCAAAGCAAATCCCTCTGATCATTACTTCAATACTACAAAGTCCTGGCCTTCCTTGTTACCACACAGTCACACAGACGAGATTCGGTAGTCCCGTCACTCTTCCATTTACAGTAGGAAAAGCAAGATAGAAGGAAACGCTCATAATTTTAAAAGACTCCTCTCCGATCGGTCCTGGTAGTCAGAAGAGTCATGAGTACAAGTGATATATGGGTCACCCACAGAAACAGACGAAGCAGCTTCATGACCCTCCAAGTTCAGGGAAGGCACCCAAAGCCTCCGGGGAAATGGGGCAGAACCAGAACGATCTCTGGGATGAGGATCAATTTGGGTCTGGCGTCGGCTCAGGGCGTGGGCAGAAACCCAGGGGTCTCGGGCAGTCTCCCTTCCACGCCTCGGGAGAACTGAGCGAGGGATGAGGCGGGCGCAGGGAGGCTTCTTGGAGACGCCCTGGGGCTCGGGGGTGTGTCCTACCTGGGCCGCGGCGGACGCAGGATCTCTGGCAGAGGACTGGGGTCCAGCTCAGGGTCCGCACCGGCAGGAGTCACCGCTCAGCAGGCGGGCCCGCCACCGCCTGCCCATCCCCCGCCGCCCACTGCGGCGGGACCCGAGCGCGGCTTAGACGGCCGGCGGTCCCTTCGGATGCCGTCCGCGTCTAAAGGCGGCGGCGGCTGCGGTTATTGCTGCGGATTGACCCGGGCCGCTGCTCTCGTGCCAGCCCCTGCTCCTCCTCCTCCTCCTGCCGCCGCCGCCGCCTCGTCCCCACCGCTCCCATCGCCGCTGCGGCGACTACTGCAGCGCCCGCTGACCCGGCCCGACGTTACTCTCCCCCCGCAAGCCGCACAGCCTAGCCCACCTGCCCTGCCAGCGCGCACCGCCCACCTCTCCGCCGCGTGTGCTGATTGGAGAGCACGTTCCCAGCCCGTAGCGTCGGTTGGCTAGTCCCATTGCCTATCAGGAAGGGGGCGGAGAATTGGGCCGAGAGCGTCTCCGCCCCCCACCGGAGAATTGCCGCTATCTTCAGGTTTGCCTGAGAGGGCGAGTTACCGGGAAAGGAGCATCACAATGACAGTGCGCGTGTGCACGGGGATTCTGGGACTTGTAGTTCCAGCCTCCGCTGCAACGGCCGGCCTGTCCTGAGGAGAGACTTAAGGCACAGTGCTTCTGAGAGCCGACTTCAGTAGGTGTTCCCCTAGCTCAGCGTGCTTATGGCCACAGAGTTGGGCCCTTTGGAAGAAAATTGGTAATGCTTTGTCACTGAGGCAGTCGCGTTGAGAATCGTGAGGCCGGGTCACTGCTTAAGGTCTATTCGCCTGCAGCCAGAATCTGGGAAATGGGCGCTGTCCCCAGAACCTTAGCCTAAGCTGCTGGCTAAGGCCGGGGGAACCCGAAGGTGTGGGCAGAAAAGAAAGGAGTTACAAAGATGTCAGCCTGGCAAGGGAGTGCTCCTTCACAGCCTACGAAAAAAGATGTCATTGGCTTTTTGATAAAGACAATGAACAACTTTCGTGTGGACCAGTCTGGGACTCTAAGCTGGGAGTTTGCAGGAGTGGCTCAAGGCACAAAAAAGACTATGAAGGGTGGGAACATTGAGGCTGTGTGTGAGACATATTTCATGTTGAAAGTGCCAAGCTCTTCGGTGAAAAACAAAACAAAAAAAGCTAAGAATAACCCCCCCCTCCTTTCTTCACTGCCCATTATATAGACATTAAAATATAAGAGTTAACTTTACCAAGACCACAAAACTGATGTCAAAACCAAACCGCCAAACCGCGGACCCGTTTAAATATTGTATGCCCAATGTTTTTTTTTTCCTTAACAGTTACAATGACTGCCACAAGTTTGCCACTGACATCTAGGATGCGATGGGATGAATTGTAAAGCTTTACTTTTACTTTCAATTATTTTCTTAGGTGACAGAAATGTTCTTACTGTTGAGGAAGTACCAACCTCTTTATGTTCTTTTACGAGCAGGAGACATCTTTACTGCCTGTCATGTCCAGGCTCTTGGATAAAAACCAGAAAAAAAAGGCAACTGATGATGAAATCATCTTGTTCTATTCAAACATAAAGAAGTTGCCAGATTATTTTGTTTCTATTGATGAAAGTTGAAAAATGCTTTTTCTCCATTATTTAATACAGACATGTGCTATAAAACCAGGTAAATTTTTTAAACAAATTGGTTAACATACAAATGGGTTTCATTGTGGGATCTTCATCGTTTTCTTTAAAAGATAGGATGTAGCCCCCATGAAGCCCTGAATAGCCTCATTTTTTTGATCTTCCTGCCTCATCCTTGGTCATGTGCAATTACAGCTTCTAACTGGCATCTTGACAATCACCTTGTAAAATAAGCCAAGCCAGAATCAGCTAGCTAAGCCACTCCCCAAATTCAGCCCAACAAAACAATATGATATAATGTTTAAAGTTTAATCTGCAGCATCAAAAATAAATGTTTACCATTATCTTCAACAATGATTGATTGTGTGACGATAACTACTAATACAGTAAGATTTGGGAAAATAGGCAGGGACGGTGCACACCATTAGTCCCAGTACTCAGGAGGCAGAGGCAGGTGTTTCTCTGTGAGTTTGAGGCCAGCCTGGTCTACAGAGAGAGTTCCAGGACAACCAGGACTACACAAAGAAACCCTGTCTTGAAATAATAAAAAGATTTGGGAAAATAAAGGGGAAATAGATCAGGTGTGCAGATGCCTTGGATACATGAAGGAACAAATAATCTTACAGAGTATTCAAGGATAGTAAGATTCAGTTTTATATCCAGTAGTCTTCATATAAGACATAATGCACTTAACAATAGTTTTTTCCCATTTGCTCTAGCATGAAATAAACAACAACACACTGAATAACCCTCTCCTTTTCCTGTTCTTCCATGTGTGTGCTAATCTACCCACATTTAGGTGCCACTTTGTAATGTTCCCCTGATCTCAACAGGAAATTATCTACGTGGGTCATTTGTAGCATGTGGTTACCAGAGCAACATCACAGAACATTTTGTTTGTTTGTTGTACCCTAGCAGGGCAAGCACGATGCTCCAGAACCACATCCCTAGCCCCAACACCACAATATGAATCAGTGTGAAGTTCAAAGAAAGGAGACGGTTGACATTCTTTCCTCCCCTGTCTTTAAAAATCCTCCTGGGACATGAAGGAAGTGTTGAGTCCACCCCCCCTCCACTTGTGATGGCTAATATCCTTTGTCAACTTGACACGGTTCTAGCTAGAATCACCAAAGAGACAAGCTCTTTGGTCTATGAGGGATTATCTAGATTTTGTTAGTGGAAAGGGGGAAGACACACCCTAATCCAGGTGGGATTGTAGGGCACAGAGGAACTCTGAGTGAATGTGTGCAGTTCACCTGGGAATGACCATGTCAAGGACGCTAGCCTCAGCCTCATGGGAATGGCAAAGCATCTCCCATCCCTCAGTCTGAGTGCATATGCTGGCAGTGTGTGCAGAAAAGCAAGAAAGCAATTTCAACACCAGCACTCATCTCCCTCTGCTTTCCTGACTACAAACATAAGGTGACCAGACATCTCACGCTCCATAGCTTCCCCCTCCATACTGGACTGTACCTTTGAACTATGAACCAAAATAAACTCTTCTTTAAACTGCTTCCCCCACCCCATCCCCAGGTGTTTTGTCAATACAAGAGAATTAACTAATGCTGCACCAGAAAAGCAAAAGTCTCAGGTGGCTAAGAGTGTAGCTCACTGGTAGAGTACCAGTGTTCATCATGAACACTGTTTTGAGTCCAATTCCTGGGGTCAAAAAAGAGCAAAAACAAAACCTCTCAGGCCCTAGAATTGTACACTAATAACTATGCATTAATTAATTTCGTTACAGCTGTCATGCTTCAAAACATGAAACTCAATAGTGGGGTTTACAAATGCTTCTGCAAACCACCAAACAGTCTTGCCTTAAAATTTTTCATCAAACTGGTTTCTATCTAAATATTACTCAATCGACAAAATCTCTGTAAACAAATTTTCATAGAGTGGACTACTTTGCTAGGTACTAGAAAACCAAATACAAATAAACTTTAAGAGTTCTGCAATGTGGCCGGGCGGTGGTGGCACACGCCTTGCCTTTAATCCCAGCACTTGGGAGGCAGAGGCAGGCAGATTTCTGAGTTTGAGGCCAGCCTGGTCTACAGGGTGAGTTCCAGGACAGTCCGGGCTATATAGGAGAAACCCTGTCTCAAAAAAAAAAAAAAAAAAAACCCACAAAAAAACAAAAAAAAACCAAACAAAAAAACCAAAGAGTTCTGCAATGTGCTTAGCAAATATGCAAGTCCTATAGACTGCATTGTAGCAACTACTGCTTTGGAAGTTTGTAGCTTAGTTAGACACTCTATAACAGGAGTCACTAAACAAGTCTATGAGCCAGAGACCTGGGATACTCTGAGAGTGCGGCATCTCAGTTTTTAACAGAAGTGTCTTCACACCAATTGTATGAATAGCTTGTGTTCTGTTTTATTTTTTTAATAATTTTGAAACTTCATTATTTTGTGTTGATAAGCTTATGTCAAAAATTTAAAAATCCAAATATGAAGAATAAAGCTAGAAAAAAATGTAACCATAATTTGGAGGATATGAATTATTGAATATCAATTTTGATTTGATGGCAATTAAAATAGACCATAAGGGAGTATTGAGACTGACAAAAAATAAAGAAAAAAAAGAAAAAGAAAAAGTTTACATTTATAAAGTAATTCTAGGGTACGATCAATGAAAATCATTTGACTAACTTGCCTAAAGACCCTGAGTTTGATCCCTAGCAATGCAAAAAGGGAAGAAATGATTCTATGACTCTATTCTAATTATAGAGTTTTTGGTTTGGTTTGGTTTGGTTTGGTTTGGTTTGGTTTAGTTTGGTTTGGTTTTTCTGAGACAGAGTTTCGCTATGTAGCCTTGAGCTGTCCTGAAACTTGTTCTGTAGATCCACCTGGCTTCAAACTCACAGAGATTCGCCTGCCTCTGCCTCCCGAGTGCTAGGATTAAGTGCATACATTCACCACCACTGCTCACCTATAGTTATTTCTTAATCTCCTTGCCATTTTTTCCTAGCTTTTATGAGACTCAGATTAATGATATCATTAAAGGTGACACTTAAAAAGTTTGTGTGTATGTGTGTATATGTGTGTGTGTGTGTGTGTGTGTAGGAAAGTACTAAGGATTGAACCTAGACCATCACACAGTCTAAGCAAATACTTTATCACTGAGCCATAGCTTCAAGCTGGCACTTTTTTTTTTTTAAGAATATTAAATTCTGGGCTGGTGAGATGGCTCAGTGGTTAAGAGCACTGACTGCTCTTCCAGAGGTCATGAGTTCAAATCCCAGCAACCACATGGTGGCTCACAACCATCTGCAATGAGATCTGATGCCCTCTTGTGGGGTGTCTGAAGACAGCTACAGTGTACTTATAATAAATAAATAAATAAAGTTTAAAAAAAAAAAAGAATATTAAATTCTATGTTTTTGCTCAAGTTTTTTTCTGTATTTATTTTTAATGTGCATTTTTCATGCACATTAAACATGCAGGTGTTTGGCCTGCATGTATGTCTGTTTGAGGAAGTTGGATCTACTAGAACTTGAGTTAAAATTGTGAGCTGCCATGTGAGTGCCGGGAATTGAACATAGGTCCTCTGGAAAAGCAGCCAAAGCTCTTAACCATTGAGTCATCTCTCCAGCCCTGTCAGGTATTGTTTTTTTATTTGGGTACTAGGAATTGAATGCCTAGGGCTTTTTTGTTTTGGGGGGGTTATTTTGTGTGTTTTGTTTTGATCCCCCTTGTGTGCAACAGGAAATTCATCCAGTAAATATATCATTATCCCTATGGGTTTAGTTAGCTGATTAGTTTGCTTGGTTTTATTGAGACAAAGTCCCACCACTAGCACAGGCTAGCTTCAAATGTCTCACCATACTTCCACTTTCCAAGTGCTGAGATTATGGGCTTGTGCCCATTCTGCCCAGCTTTAAAAATGAGTTTTAAAATTCGAAATGATGAGGTGGTGCTGTGATCCCTGATGATGTGTGCCTCTTGACAGTCAGGAAAAAGCTCTGTGATTTCTACGGTATGGGATTAGCTCACTACTCCAAACACTGAACCACTCACACTGTAACTGCTGTGATTTTGAGACCCTGACAGTTTGGCAGGCTGGCAGTGCTAACAGTGCATTACAGTGATCAGAATCTATCACTGCAGGGGCACTCAGCCTCCTAGTTAGAGATTTTTAAAAAATTTTTTATTTTTATTGTGGCACATGCCTTTAATCCCAGCACTTGGGAGGCAGAGGCAGGTGGATTTCTGAGTTCAAGTCCAGCCTGGTCTACAGAGTGAGCTCCAGGATAGCCAGGGCTACACAGAGAAACCCTGTCTTGAAAAACCAAAAGAATAAAAAAAGAAAATTTTTTTTTATTGAGGTAGGATAATAATCATCCTGACAAATATTATTCTAATATATTTCTAGCACTATTATTTGGGCATAGTATATTCTACACTATAAAAATGTTTGTAAATGGCAGATAAATTTCTAGAAATGTACTATATATTTAATATATATATATATATATATGTGTGTGTGTGTGTGTGTGTGTGTGTGTGTGTGTACAATCAAGGTTGCTGTATAACATCATATGGTGAATTAAATGAATACAAGAAATGGATCCCATATGTTCTATTATGTTTTGAATTTTGTTTTTTTACACATATTTATTATTATAAACTGTGTAATACTTCCTACCATTTTTTGTTTAATATTTAAGTACACTCAATTGTTAAACCAAACCAAACCAAAACCAAACAAATAATCCAAACCAAACGACAACAAAACTCACAAACCTATTTTTGCAGAAATTAATTCTTGGAGTGGGAATATAGTTCCATATTAGAGCACTTGCCTGGCATGCTCAAAGTTCTGAGTTTGATCCCTAGCACTGCAAATTGATTAATGAAAAAAGCTAAATTCTAAGAAGTGCAAAACTATACACATGCTCTCATATTTTGTATCAACTTCCAAACCTGGGCTCTAAATACTTAAGTATTTCTGGATTTTCCTTGAAGAATTTTTTTTTTATTTTTAAGTGTGTGTGTGTGTGTGTGTGTGTGTGTGAGAGAGAGAGAGAGAGAGAGAGAGAGAGACAGAGACAGAGACAGAGACAGAGAGAGACAGAGACAGAGACAGAGACAGAGAGACAGAGACAGAGACAGAGAGAGA
>NW_021604618.1:23212635-23214626 GCF_004785775.1 Grammomys surdaster
CACACACACACACACACACACACACACACACACACACACGTTTTTGATTTAGTTGTATTTCACCTCACATGATTTTGGGAGGGGATTCCATTTGCATGGAGCATCTTATTGCATTTCTTTTTCTTTTTCTTTTTTTTTTTTTTTTTTTGGTTTTTCGAGACAGGGTTTCTCTGTGTAGCCCTGGCTGTCCTGGAACTCATTCTGTAGACCAGGCTGACCTTGAACTCAGAAATCCGCCTGTCTCTGCCTCCCAAGTGCTGGGATTAAAGGCATGTGCCACCACTGCCCGGCATCTTATTGCATTTCTTCACACTCAGTATATCTTGTTCTGTTTTGGCACTTAATTTACTGGTATATATATATTCAGTAAATATATATATGTGTGTATATGTGTGTATATGTATGTGTATATGTGTGTATATATATGTATGTATGTTCACGTGTGCTATGGTATGCATATGGAGGTCAGAGGACAACTTGTGTAGTCAGTTCTCTACTACTTGTGGGAATCTTTCTGGAATAAACATGAGAGTGGAGAAGAGATGTCACCAGTGGATCAATGGCAGGACAGCTCCTGAAAGTCTTCGATCCTGGATCCAGTTTGCATTCTCATTTTATATTCGAAAACCACAAGGTGGGCCAGGCAAGCAAGCAATATTTTACAGAGTGTATGTTGCAGTCAGCAGGTTGTTGAGGGCAACAGCCCATTGTTCCAGCTATTTCTCCATGTCATTATGTTTCAGGTAGCAAGTGACATCATGCTTGGCAAACAGACAGTACAAGCAGTGCTTTTAGTAAATCTCTAAATCAGCATTTGATAAATGATCTTTTCTACCTTATTCTATGTCTCTACCATGTGTGGTCTGGAGATGGAGCTCAGATTGTTAGACTTGGTGGCCAGTGCCTTTATTGACTCACCCTGATCCCCTGTATGCCCTATTAAAGATGAAATCAAATCCTGTCCTTGTAAGCAACGGAACTTGGGTATAGTTGGTTTTTTTTCACTCACTCTGTCCTGTAATTGTAGAATCTGTTTCACTTCATCGCACTGGTTAGCTATTTGATGGTAAACAATTATGTAGCCTATCTTCTAGTTTTGAGTTCTCTTCTTTCTCTCTTAGACTTTTCCTTTTAGCTAAATGATTCACTCCAGTCATCTTTTGATCACTTACTATTTTGTTTGTCTACTTTAGACTCTGTTTTGTGGTTACCATACCTCAGAGTTTGGTTATAACAAGCTGATCTGTATGACAGCAGTATAACATGACGAAAAGAAAACTACATTAAACAACAGACCCTTTCCAGGTCGCTCTTCCTCACTGAACTTTGAATGCTTCATTTCCTATCTTCCTATTTGACTTGTCTGCAATGGTTAATCTCAACCGTCAGCTTGATGAGATCTAGAATTACCTCAGAGATGAACTTCTGGGCAACTCTCTTGATTAGTTTAGTTGAAACAGGAAGACCTACTCACCATGGTGAGAGGGACAGACCCTGCCTGAGCTGAGATACTAGCCTGTACAAAAAAGGACAAAGTGAGCTGAGCCCAGGAATTGGTTGCTTCCTACTTTCTGCAGATACAATGTGACAAGCTACTTAAGCTCCCACTACTCTTAACTGTGAACCAAAATAAACTATTTCTAAAGTTACTTTTTTTCAGTGTATTTTTAATCACAACAATAGAAAAGTAAGACACTCTCATATGCCATTATTTTCTTTTCAGAAACACAGCTATGGCTGGGCAGTGGTGGTGCACGCCTTTAATCCCAGCACTTGGGAGGCAGAGGCAAGCGAATTTCTGAGTTCAAGGCCAGCCTGGTCTACAGAGTGAGTTCCAGGACAGCCAGGGATACACAGAGAAACCCTGTCTTGAAAAACGAAAGAAAGAAAGAAAGAAAGAAAGAAAGAAAGAAAGAAAGAAAGAAAGAAAGAAAGAAAGAAAGAAAGGAAGGGAAGGGAAGGAAGGGAAGGAAGGGAAGGAAGGGAAGGAA
>NW_021604618.1:23214726-23274077 GCF_004785775.1 Grammomys surdaster
AAGAAAGAAAGAAAGAAAGAAAGAAAGAAAGAAAGAAAGAAAGAAAGAGGAAGAAGGAAACACAGCTATGTTATGGAGGCTGGTTCCCAGACTGATAGGCTCAAGCAATCCTTCTGCCTGAGACTCCTGAGTAATTGGGACTGCCAGGCACAAACCACTCACTGTTCTTGGCTTGTAGAATTTTTTTTTAAATCTTCATATTGGTTAATAGTGGTTGATCTACTGTTTTCCAATACTAGAACATTCTGAGTTTATCTGTACAGTCACTCTTGCCTGTGAGTTATTATCTTTTTCCTTTCTTGTGGTGCTGGGAATCAAACCCAGGGTCTTATATATACTAGGCAAGTAGTCTACCTGACCTAAACTCTTATTATTCCTATTTCCTGAGTCCCCTTTAGCATTTATTTCTTGTAGGACAGCTCTGGTAGAGATGATTCTCTTAGCTTTTTATTTGGAAATATCTTTTTTTTTTATTTCAATCCTGAAGGCTAACTTTATCTTGGCTGAGTTTTCCCCATCAGTACTATGTACATCTTAAGTACCTTCTCTTTGCTTCCAAGATTTCTGAGAAATTTTCCATCAGGTAAACAGAGACTCTCCCCCCATCCCCCTCTACATTTTGGTTTTTCGAGACAGGGTTTCTCTGTGTAGCCCTGGCTGTCCTGGATCTCACTCTGTAGACCAGGCTAGCCTCAAACTCAGAAATCCGCCTGCCTCTGCCTCCCAAGCGCTGGGGTTAAAGGCGTGCACCACCACCGCCCGGCAACAGAGACTCTCTTATGCTTGATTCTTTTCTCTTGCAGCTTTGAAAATCTTTATATTTTATACCTTTGAGAGCTTAATTATGACAATGGGGCAAACTTGGTTGAATTAAAACCTTCCGGTTTTGTGCTGTCATAGAATATGTTTAATGTAGGCATGGAACACTACATGAAAATAGTATGTATAAATCTACATGTGATGGGATGTACAGTCAAAAAGTTTGGAGACCAGTAACCCTAAAAGTCTGTGTCTTGAAAAAAAATTAACCTGAGTGTGGTGACAAATGCCTATAACTCAAGCACTTCAGAGGTAGAGGCAGAAGAATCAGGAGTTCAAGGCCAGCCTCAGCTATGTCATGAGTCTGAGCCCAGCATGAGCCCCAAGAGACTCTGCCTAAAACAAGCAAACAAACAAACAAACCAAAACAAAAAACAAAACAAAACAAATCAAAACACCCATGGCTGAGCTGACATACTTTTAAGTAGAGCTCCTTTCTAGGTAAGATTTTTATACTTCAAACCCAAATCCCCAAACATGAGAAGTCCCTTTTTTTCTTTTTAAATATACACATATAAGATATTTTATTTCAAAAAGCACAAGAACATTATACAAGTTTTTAATTTACATTTTTGCAATAAAAGATATCAATATATGCATCATTTGTATAACTTCATCATGAATGGAATTTGAATCAGTGGTATAAACATGTTGCAGTCACTAAATATAGATCATTATCATCACAGTGAACCAAAATGCATAGTTGTTATGAAATGACAAATGACCACTAAAAGGTGAACTCACAGCCCATACACTAATATAAATTAATTATACAGATATATGTTTATCTTTACTGTATCATTAAAATCCTCGCCAACCCCTCACCAATGTTAAAAACACAGAGTCAGAGCCATTCTACTAAACCAATTCTTTCACATACTACACTAAATAAAGTGACTTGGTTGCTTAAGTAAACTTCTTAGCAGACTTAAATCGTTTGTCATGATGAATACTATTAAAAATCCCTTGGGCTGGGGCAGTACAGTGGCCTAAGTCCATCTCCAGTGCAGAAACTTCCATCTCAAGAAGCAGAACTCAGTGATGAATTAGGTTCTTTGGCTAGTGCTAGCTAGTCCTTCTGGCAGCTTGAAAGCTTAGCTCTAGGGTTTACAAATTGAATCTAAGAAGGCTAAAAATAAAGTCTTTATCCTTGGCAAATGGGGGCCAGATGACTAAGGCAGAAATGAGCATCTTCTGTTGCCTCTTCTAGCCCAGATTTCGGAGCTAAACAATCTCTCAACAAATTATAGAAAAAAAATAAAGAGCAATGTTCAAATCACTTACTTAATAATATTGGCAAATGGCACAAGCCAAACACTGAATTTACTGATCTTTGTCTCTTATAATTGCTGTGAACTGTTCATTATAGTTGCATCTAGTTCCTGCTTTCTTTTCAATAGTATTTATCCAAGTAGGAAATCATGATTGTGGGTCTGGTGCCTGCTCACACCAATCCCTTACTGCAAATCTACTTTTTATTCCACACAAATGTCAACAAATTTAGCCCCAAATGTGCATCACTGATCACTTAGCAAATGTATTTTTACTTCCTTGCCTTCACTAAACAGAAGGCAGGAAAACACTTAGACACACATAGGGCAGCAGTAGCCAAGGGCAAAAGAAAATACAATCTCCAAACACATCTTTCAACTGCAATATTACCCAATACCACAGAAGCTAAAATAAGTATCAACTGATCTACTCACAAGTTCTTGATATAAAATGTTAAAGCCAAGAATCAAGAAGTCTATGCACAGACTCGAGAGCTGTATTATTTATAAGCAAGATGGCTCAACCATAGCAGGTTATAACAGGACACTGACCTCATTGCTTCTCCTCCTCCTCCTCTTTTTTTTTTTTTTTGGCTGTTTATATAAATCATAAACTGTAGTTTATGAAAGGTTTCACATAGACATCAAATCAGGGATCTGTTTCTTACAAGCCATAGAAGGTTGCAGAACTCGCTTAAATATGAGTGTTCTAATTTCATCTTGTATGACCATCCACTGGGGCAATTCTCTGATTCTCATTCTACAAAGACTTTGCTTCCGAACAGTAAGAGTTTTCTGAGAGTCAATAGGATGGGGCCACAAGAGACAAGCAATCTCATCACAGAAACTTGCCTTAAAAAATGGAACAGATGGATAACTTGTGACTCCACCGAGCTACCTGGAACCAGGTGAGGAGAACAGGCCTTTTGTATAAGGAATGCATAATGATGAGTACATTCTTCTACTTCTTCTTGAGGTCTACATTGAAAGGATGCTTTCCAGACTAGCACAACTAACACTCTGTCCATAAAGAGATTCAGATCTGTTTCTGGCTGAAACCATAGGTGGTACAATAAGGATATTTCCTTAAAGAATAAAGTTGTCTATGTGTTTTGAAATCTTTTCAGTTGAAAGATACGCAATTCCTCTTTAGAAATCACAGGTGATCAGCATCTTGTCAGAGATCTAACACAAGCTAAATTACACTCAGGAAACACCAAATACAAAAGTGCAAGACATTAACCAGATGGAGAAATGTCCACAAATACTTGATGTGACCTCATTAACTAGATGATATGAAATGAAATAGGGCAGTTAGGAAGGGAAAGGAGTTTTCTGGAAATATTAGCAGAAATAGACACTTGGGTGAACAAGCATTTCTTTAGTGTTCTAGAACATGAAACATTAATCTATGTCTTGTTTTTCCCTTGAAGCTTATGTTTGATAATTGAAAGCAATATTCCATTAAGGAATATTTTATTAATGTATGTGAATCTGGACATAGATCAAAAGACCCTCCGATACTTCCCCATCCTCAGAAATTTCTCTAGAATTTTAGATCAGTCTTTATTATTGATGTCACTCATGATTGTCTTGAGGCAGAGCTGGAGCTCAGAGTAACTGCCAGTTGAATCCAAATAGCATCTGATTAGTCTCCTGGCTCCGAGCGATCTCTTCTATAATGCAGTGCTGTTGCCAGACCAAATGCAGCTTCCGATACCGCTCCCGAGATAAATGAAGTGGGTTTCCCCTCCTTCAGGAAAAAAAAAAAAACAAAGCCGACATCTAAGCATTAATCAATAACAATGGCATTTCTAGTCTTAAGTCAATATACACTACCAAGACATCCCTGCAGTGTGAGCAGAAGCATCAGGACAGGGCTGAGAAACAGGGCAACTTTTCACTGATTACTAAGAACTTGTCACACCACTTAGTTAAGGAAGCAAAAATGGACTCCTTGACTATTTGGGAAATCAGGTCTCATACATGAGGAACATAATGAGACCTCATTTAAACAGGTTCTAACTTGAAGCAGCTCTGGTCTTTTCTGGTGGTTAGCTGAATGGGGTTCTAAAGGCTTTCAGTCTTCACAATTTACCCAGCTTCAGTTTAAGATTTTGTGTAGGAGGTTAGGTTTGAGGCATAACACTATGCCCTTAACTCCTTCTTCTGCTTAGAAACAGTTTGTTTTATAACCACCCCAATGATTCATCTTGCACATGCTTAGTTTCTTGTTTATGTTTTTTTTCTCAGTCTTGTTACAGTATCTAGGCTGGGTTTGAACAGTGATCCAATGACCTTCCTGCTTCATCCTCCCAGGTAGCAGGGCTACAGACAGATGTGCATCATTATACCTGGCTTAGCAAATGTTTAAGTAACTACAATTCTATTCCAGGGTTACCTAGTTTGCATCACTGTGACAGCTAACCCAAACCCCTGAAGTCTGTTGAGTACAGGGCATCTCAGCCCCTGGAACATCATCAAATGTCTCAGCTCCTTGTCAACTTTCACACTGTTTATTATTAACTTAAAAATTCTACATTTTTATACTTTTCTAGACCAACTCAAGATTATCCTGGGTTATTAACTATTTTGTTGTTGTTGCTATTGGTTTTGTTTTTGAGATAGACTTTTACCAAGTATCCCTGGCTGGTCACTATTCAGATCTAAAGAACCTTAAATTCACAGAGACCCACCTGCACTTGCCTCTTGTGCACTGGAATTAAAGGTGACCTCCACCCTGACCAGCATTAAGTATTTTTACCACTCAGTACCTTCCCCTTAAACTTAAAGGCAAGTCAAATGTTGTCTCAATAAAAACAAATCCCTACATAATCCAATAGATCCCAAGCCCTATCTAATGACTCTACTCATTTTGGATGATATTTTAAAAGAATAACAAAGTTTGGGAGAGAACTCTGTTAGTAAAGTGCCTGCCATGCAAGCATGAGGCCCTAAGTTCAAGGCTCCTAACCTACATAAAGAGCTGAGCGTGATAACGTGTGGTGCTGACCAGCCACCCAGACTCCTAGAATCAGTGAACCTGTCTTACTATCTCACCAGGGCAAGGTAGGCTGAAGAATGGGCTCAGTGGTTAAGATACTTACTACTGTTGCAGAAGATTGAGGTTCAGTTCCCAGCACCTAAATGGCAGCTCACAACCATCAGTAACTCTATTTCTAGGTTTTTATGTTTAAAGAACTGTTAATATACACATACAATAAAGCAAATAAAATATAAGACAACTGATTACACCTTCCATTAAAGAAAATCTTACTTTAGCCCTGGGTCTGTTTCTCCATATTCATCCAAGTAAGGAGCTGGGTAGGCACAGCCTCTGGCTTTTCCTTCCACCAGGACCACTCTGCATTCTCTGATTCTGAAAAATAAAACAAATGTCAAGAAACACTGTTAGATACATATATGCAGATGATAGACATTGAACCAAAGTTAAAGACAAGACATGGCCAGTAATCATTTAAAAAAAAATCAATAAAAAGGCAATACAACCGTGGATGAATACACTAAACTGTGGGGTGTTTTATTTGTTTCTGAAGATAAGGTCTCTCTGTGTAGCCCTGGCTGTCTTGTAACTCGCTCTGTAGACCAGGCTAGCCTTGAACTCATCTATCTGCCTCTGTCTGCCCCATGCCAAGATTAAAAGGCATGTGCCACTACCACCCAGCAGTAAACTGTGTTTTGTCTGAGTAGAAGGAACAAATACTGCTGTTTTTCTTGATGCAATAGAAAAGGATCCATGGATCTAGAGAAATGGGAAATCAGTAATTCTGGCTGGATATACTGAAGGGGAAACTGCCCTGTGAGTCACAGGACTCTGAAGAAATGTGGCTGGGGCTATTTCTGCCTTTTCCTAACTTGCTACTTAGGCAGAAGGGGGCTTCAAGGAAGGACAGAGCATCCTCCAGTCTAGAACTGTCAACCAAGGAAGTGTTAAAGGCTTTCCTACTTTAAGCCAGCCTCCAATAGTACTTTGAGGGCCCTTGAAACACTTATTGCAGAGAAATGGTTAATGACCACAATGAGAAATCATAAGACAAACAAATTATAAATATAGAGTTGGGATAGGCAAGCTTATTCCTGTGGCTTCTCTAGAAGCAAACAAGGATTTGAGTTTGACTTCTTTGCTGTCCTTCCTCTTGTTTCAAAGGTTACCTTTAAGCAATGATAATACCTCACAGTAAGTCTTTGGGGTTTTTATAGACAAAAATTGAATTTCACAGGAAAAATGGACAGAAAAAAAACACAGAAATCGACTTTAAATTTTACTTCTCTCATGTAAGCTATCTTCTCCATAAACATCTATCACTATTGTTCTAAGTAGTCAATCTTTTGTTTAAAGAAGTAAATAAAAACATCTAAAAGACAAACTTAAGCAAGAAGGCACTTGGGAGGCAGGATCTCTGGAAGTTCAAGGCCAGCCTGGTCTATATAGAAAGAACCTGTCTCAAAAATAAGTAGCTGGGTATGATGGAACACGCCTTTAATCCCAGCACTCTGGAGGCAGAAGCAGAAGATATCTAAGTTCCAGGCCAGCCTGGGCTACAAAACAAAGACAACCAAAAGCTACATAGAGACAACCAAAGCTACATAGAGAAATCCTGTCCCGAAAAACCTAAATAAATAAACAAGTAAATACATTCATAAGGAAGTCTAAAGTTAATCATTTACACATACTTTATAAGCATAAGTTTTAAGATTTTTAAGCTTTCTTTTTATATCTAAATATTAAACTACTGGAATCACTGATATATAAAGTCTATACCATTTAAGATTTCTCTAACAATGAAGGAATGTAAACGGATTTTTTTTTTTTAAGAACTACTTATTCTACTGGCATATTCACTGGATACATGGTTTCCACTAAGACCCTTGGTGAGCCTCCAGATGACCCCATACTCACTTTAGGAAGATGCAGACTCCAGCACCACAATGAAGTGCATGGAAAACGCATGCTCCAACCTCTTCCCCATTCACTATCTCTTGGCAACAGATGTTCTGAGAGCACAGGATGGCCCCACAGAACAGACAGAGGACAGGATGCTTTCGCTCATCATCTGCAGACCGTGGACACCTCAACAGGGGAAGACACATTCAGTGTGTTGTAAAAACAGGAACCAGATCATGTATCTACTTAGTAATAAAGTATGTTTCCATCACTCACCCTACTCAGCAAAGAAATCTACTAAAAGACAAAGGATGTTTAATTAGATGATTGCTCCTTTATTTTACTTGAAGAGTACATTAAAAAAAATGATTAAGGGGCTAGAGAGATGGCTCAGTGGTTAAGAGAGCTTTCTGCTCTTCCAAAAAATCTGAGTTCATTCTAGCACCTCACAACTGCCTGTAACTACAACTCCAAAGGATCTGATGCCCTCTTCTGGCCTCCATGGAAATTTGCACACATGAGGCATATACACACATTAATATAAGTAACTCTTCAAAAAAATGTTTTTTAAACTTAGCTCCACTTAAAGGAGGCCTATGCCACCAGAGACTCTTGCTCCAGGTGACCAGTCAGCAAAGCCTCCTGAGCCAGGCTCATCTCTGTGCCCACTGCTCAGGAATTTTGCTCTAGCTCAACCTCCTATACCAAGTGATGGACCCCAGTGTCCCCTCCTCGAGCCACCCTATGCCTGGGAACCTCCTGTGCCAGACCTGTACTGCTCTTTACCTTGGTGAGAGAAGTTTCTTACTGCAGTGGGTACTTGTTAATTCACGGAACTGCTAAATATGGCAGGAATTAGCAACTGAGATGGGCCAGCCACAGATGGAGCATGTATATCAACCTTCCCTACATGTTCTGACAAATGCTGTCTCCTGATCCTGGCATGGCTGCTGTGTACATAAGTGCATAGCAGTTGTCATTACTTGCAGTTAAAAATTCCAGTGTGGACTTGAATCAGTTAAACATACTTGTTACGCTTGTAGAGAAGACCCAGGTTCAATTCCTAGCACCCACATGTGGCTCATAATGATCTGTAATTCCAGTTTCAGGGATCCAATGCATTCTTTGGGTATCCATGGGCATTAGACATGTCCATGGTACACATACATACATGTAGGCAAAATACTCTTTTTAAAAAAAATTGTTTTATTTATTATGTACATTATTCCTGCATGTATGCCTGCAGGCCAGAAGAGGGCACTAGATCTCATTATAGATGGTTGTGAACCACCATGTGGCTGCTGGGAATTGAACTCAGGACCTCTGGAAGAAGAGGCAGTGTTCTTAACCTCTGAGCCATCTCTCCAGCCCCAAGGCAAAACACTCCTACACATAAAAAAATAAAATAAAATCCAGCACGGAGTAAGGAGGGGCTACTTAGCCACCAGCTGAGGAACTATTGGAAGCTGATGTCTGCTGGGGGTGAGGAGTCACTTTTCTTGGTGGTGGTGGTGGGGTGGAGCCACTCGTAAGTTGCCCATCCCCTACATCCACGCCCATATGGGCAGCACTAATAGGACTCTGAGCTAAAAAAACAAGAGTGTCAAGTTTCAAGGGAGGTGTGTTTGGAGAGAATGCTCCGAATTGAATTGGATGAGGGTAGAGGAGAGTGGGTATGATCAAAACACACTATATACATGCATGACATTTTCAAAGAGTAAGTAGCAGGATATAAACAAGCAAGCCATACCCAGAAATCTGTGTTTATATGTGTGGGGCTCAGAAGACAACTTAGAGGAGATTGTTCTCTGAGTAAGCAGGCTTGGTGGCAGCTCCCTCACCAACTGACCTCTCACTAGACCCTCATTGGTAACTTGGTCACTTCGTCACAATAATTTCATTGGTTGTAGGGTAGGCCAAATACAAGCTCAGGAAAGTTATTGTATGCTCGCTTTCTCTCTCTCTCTCTCTGTCTCTCTCTCTCTCTGTCTCCCTCCCTCCCTTTCTCCCTCCCTCCCTCCCTCTCTCCCTCCCTCTCTCTCTCTCCCTCCCTCCCTCCCTCTCTCTCTCTCTCTCTCTCTCTCTCTCTCTCTCTCTCTCTCTCACACACACACACACACACACACACACACACACACACACACAACTTTTCTTCTTACCTAAAGTGAGAAGCTTGATTTAGAAGACAGCTGTAGTCATCAGGAAGCTCTATCAAACTATTTCTTTTTCTAGGGTACCTAGAAGCATAGTTTAAAAGGCAGTTTTATATAGGAGCAAGCGGATTAAAACTGAAGAAGCCTTCAAGGCATGGTATATTTACTTATCTATAAACTAAGGTTGAATATATTCCAACCATGGGCATATAATCAACTTAATGTTTTCAGGAAAAATAAAGAAGAGAAATATTAAATGAACTCTGTTAAGATCTAACAGTTCAAGAGACAAGAGATGAAGGCAAATGTATGTTATCTTACAATCTTTACTTCATCCCCCCCCAAAAAAATGGTACTAGGAATCAACTCTTGTACCAGTTTATTGAAGCAATTCAATCCACATAAAAATTAGATGGTACACATAATCACATAATGTAATATAAGCTAGGTCACAGGTAAACATGCCATTTTCTTGTATGCTGTTTAGGGATTTAGGAGGCTGGCAGATATATAGTACATATATTCACATGCCAGAGAAGATAGCTTCATGGAAAAGGTGGCATTTGGACATGTACTTGAGGGAAAATGTAGATGCTGACAGAATCATAACTCAAGAGAAAAGCGGGCTGAAGAAGCTTCTTGTTAGTTTGGAAACAATCTCATTTCTTTACAAAGCCCATTCGAGCCTATAACTCATAAACCTCAATGCTTCAATCTCTTGAGTGGCTGGATCACAGGTATGTGCTACCATGTCCAGCCTAAAAAAAATTTGTCTTTTTTTTTTTTGAGGTATGCATGGGGTCTCCTACTTTCTAGGCATATACACAAGAAGGGGAGAAGACTGGTCAGAACTATTTACATCATTATTCTCAAAGGGTGAGGGCACTAGTTTATATGACAGTGTAAACGGCCATCTCCTGGCTTAATAAACTAGCAGCTCCCAGACACAAGCTCCTTTGCCTTTTGACAGGCAGGTACCAATTTAAGGATGATTCCTCCAGTGGAGCTGGTGGCTTCGGACAATTTAAGAAGGAAGGGATAACCATTCTGAGAAAAAAAAATCAGTGCAGGAAGAACCTGATGTCTGTCAAAGACCAACAGATACACAGGAAACAGTGAACTGAGAATAAGGGGACAGACCAGAATTAAGGTAAACCAACCAAGCATTTAGAATCACAGTTCTAGATGTATCAAAAATAGTAAAACCAACCTGACCACAGCACTTTTCCGCTTCAAGGAGTTGAGTAAGGCAGGATCTCCACACCACCTGTAAGTGGAGCCAAGGGAAAAGAAGGCTGGCAGTCAGAGGCTACTGCCGTGGGCATTAGCTGCTCTCTCCAATCCCCACTCTGTGTATTTAAGTTTACCTCTTTATCTCCTTCCCTACCCTTCCAACCCCTTCTAAATTATTTTTCAAGGATTTGGTCAATTAGTCTTTAGAACAGAAACCATCTACCAAGCTAAATGAGAAATTATTACCAGGAAATAGCAATACAAGTAATAGGGACTCTGCATATAGCATAGTATGGGGCACTTGCCTAACCCAAGGCTCTAGATTCAACCCTCAGACAGAGGAGAGGTGGAAGGAGTGATAGGAGGACTGAGAAGGCCCTTGAGATAAAAGGCAAGTAAGCCTTAACTATCTGCCCTAGTGCAGGTCGGAAGAGTGGGAGGAAAGCCGGCACCACTGTTGCCCTGGGTCAAGTCACCAGTGGGTAACAGGATCACAGCAGGCTTTTCTGGTGTCTCACAGTCACTACTGAAAAGGTGTCCTAGGAGGCAGAGAGAGGTAGCTGGGAACTCTGGAGTCCTTATCCTTCCTTGCTTCTAGCACCTTGCTTGTGCCTCCCACTGGCTACACCTACACTGAATCCAGATGACAACGAACACAGAGACGTCTCCTGCAGAGCAGACTTGAGGCAAGCAAGACCAGGGAGAGTCAAATGGCAGAGACTTCCCTAATGTTTAAACTAAGATAGCACATCTGAGACTCAGCTACTCCATCCTCAACTACACTATAAATGAAGTTTGTGTGATTGACTGTATTAAAACAAGTGACATTAATTCCTAAAAGCAATTCATTTTGATTGTATGAGAGATCACAACGCCCACGAGAACTTAGGAAGCAAAGCAAAAACCTGACGGAGAGCCCAACATGAGACTAGAAGCAGGAGACAGACAGGCTAACATTCACCCAGCTCTGACCTGGGCGTGAGAAAGAAAAAGGAAGCAAGGAGGACAAACAAAATCATGGGAAATAGAGAGTTCAGAGTAATACACTGAAGCCGACTGAAAGACCGGTAGGACAGACAGATGCAGGGAGAGGAGACACTGGAGATGGACAACAAACAAGAGGTCAGAATCCCGTGTGGCAGAAGGTCTTTCTGAAAGGGAGGCCATGCCTCTCTAGGTCATTTCAGGGCTCATCTGCTCCCCCAGATGCCCGTCTCCCAGCCACTCTCCTGACGTGGTCTACCACATTCTCCAGTTTCACATACAGTTCCAGTTTTCACTCTCTTTATCCTTTTACATAAGGTTCCATGTACTGAGAACTAGATTCAAATGTGCTACATCATCAAGGGATGGCCTTGAACTTCTAACCTCTAGACTCTACCTTCAGAGTTCAATCTGGGCTACATTAGTCCATGTCTTAAAAACATAAAAACAAACGTTTCAAATTGAGCCCTGGAGGAGTCTGTGGATGAACAGAGTTTGGGGTCAACACAGCAAAACACTGTATCAAAGCCAATCAAAAATTAAAATAAACATAAAAAATTCAAACTAGATAAAACCCATCAATCATATTTATCCCCATAGTACCTCTGTAGTAAGGGCCTTATGGTATCCCAATATTCCTGGAAAAGCAGGAACAAATTTGTGGGTAAAGATAGATAGCTACAGAGTGCACTGAATTCTCCTTCACCAGAATCTGCAAGAAATATCAAGATTATTATTATTACTACATTATTCTGATCTACTCAGTGTGAAGGAGCTTCTTCATTATTTACACTCATTTCTATCTGCTCCATAAAACAGTGGGTGGCAAGTAAGCCACAGTGATTCTTTTATAACACAAATCTGAATCACCCTGATCAGAAGGCTCCTATGACTAACCACTACACTTAGTATGCAATACAAAGTCTCTTCTTCTGGGGATAGTCTGTGGAGACAGGTGGTGCTTTGCTAATGATAGAACCCAGGGACTGGACTGGTGATATGCTCTACTGAGCTACACTCTAGTTCACAAAGTCTTTATTGCGGCATAAATGCCAGATGAAATGCACACATCTGGCTACCGCCTGGGCCTCCCTGCACAGTCGGTTTCCAGCTGGAATCATGTCTTCACTGTTCTCTTACAACACCTTCACACTGATTGACATTGTTACCAAGCAACACCTTCACATTGATTTACATTGTTACCAAGCAACACCTTTACATTGATTTACATTGTTACCAAGCAACACCTTTACATTGATTTTCTCTTAAACAGAAATACTCTTCAACTCTCTGTCCAGCTCAGCTCCATGTATGCTGCTCTTTGTTTAATGTCTCCATGGAGAATGACGACCTATGTCCAAGAGTCCTGACCCTGGCCGTGGTCAGCTTTACTTTGCAGGACTCATCACCACTTGGTACTATATCATGCATATTTAAACTTCTTTATATTAGCTTGAATCCTAACAAAAGAAAATACTTTATTTATTTATTTATTTATTTATTTATTTATTTATTATTATTATTATTATTTTTGTTTTTCAAGACAGGGTTTCTCTGTGTAGTCCTGGCTGTCCTGGAACTCACTCTGTAGACCAGGCTGGCCTTGAACCCAGAAATCCACCTGTCTCTGCCTCCCAAGTGCTGGGGTTAAAGGCATGTGCCACCAGTGCCCGGTAATACTTTATTTTTTTATGATAGTTTTGGATAAAAGTACATGAATTTTTTATGTGTGGCAGGACATAGAAATTACTGAGAGAATAACATCCTATTTTATAGAGAACCCTGACAAAACTTGATCACACCTAGCCTACTGAACTGAGTTCAAGATAAGGATGTTAACCCCATTTATGCATTCTCAAAGGACAAAATGATCCTCTGGAAAATCCTGGTCAATTTTAAAATCAAACAAATATTCTAACTCTCACAAAGAGGACACAGTAAGTATGGAAGTCTTCTCTGCTTCTGTCTAGATTTAGAAATAAGTAAAGGAACAAGAAATGATGCTGTTAGTAAATACAGGTGCTGACATTCAGAAGGCCTTTTTGATCATTATTTTAATCCATCAGTATAGCTATATGTTCAAAATCCAAATTCAAGTATATAATAAAGTCACCATCCTGCCTAAACATCTCTAATTCCCTGTATATCCTTATATTCTTCATAAAGGTAATTAGTTTATTTATTTATTTATTTATTTATTTATTTATTTATTTATTGGTTTTTCGAGACAGGGTTTCACTGTGTAGCCCTGGCTGTCCTGGAACTCACTCTGTAGACCAGGCTGGCCTCGAACTCAGAAATCCGCCTGCCTCTGCCTCCCAAGTGCTGGGATTAAAGGCGTGCGCCACCATCACCCGGCTGAGTTTATTTTACTTTTGAAGCAAGTTCTCACAATATAGCTTAGGAAGCCTGGAACTCTCTATGTAAACCAGGCTACCTTCAAGCTAACAGAAGTCTGCCTGCCTCTGCCTCCTGAGTACTGGGATTAAATTGTGTGCCACTACATTCAGCTTGCACATATGTATTTTTAAAAAATTGTATGCATACCTGTGTATGTACACATGTACATGTATTTGTGTGCACTTGTACATGCTCACAAGCCTTGCTTTCATGTGGAGGCCAGCGGACATTTTTGAAGAGTTAAATTCTTTCTTTCTACTTGGTTAAGCCAGATCTGTTTTGTTTCTGCTGCTATACTGGGAACTCCAAGCTGGGCCACAGCCTTCAGCCTTCACAGCCTTCTCCTGTCTCTGCTCTCATTTCTTCATAGCAATGCCAGGATTACAATTGCTTGCCACTGCATCTGGTTTTTAAATTTTTATTTACTTTTTACATTTACTTACTTACTGGGGGAGGCGAGGGGCATGACTACCCCACCGTGTGCATGTTGTAGGTTTGAGAACAACTTGTAAGAGTTGGTCTCCCCTTCTTCTGTATGGGTTCCAGGCTTGGCAACAAGGGCCTTAGCCAGGGAGCTGTCAAGCCGCCCTACACTCAGCCTATCACGTGGGGGATAGGGATTGAACTCAGATCATCATGCTTGCACTGCTATCTCCTGACTGTCTCTCCTTCCCCTTGCTCACAGTTTCTAATAATTCAAGCATTTAACTACACACACAGGAACTTCCAGTAGGCTTTGTAGCTTATATGAAACCAAACTGGATTTTGGCCTCGCTTTTAATTTTAACTACCCCTGGGCAGGGGCACCTGGGATCAGCATGAACACAGACAGGGCTGTGTTCTGTCTGTAGGGCAGAGGTGGTTCCATTGTTCTCTCTGTCAGTGAAGACAAGTCTCCCTTTGCTCTCTGATTTCAGTCTACTTACTAGCAAACAGTTCTTCAGGCGGAGTTACCCCAAGTAAATAGTGGAAGAGCAGCGCCGCACAGCGGAGGTAAGGGGTGATGCCGGTCCTCAGGGAGAGCCACAGGTACCAGCCGGGAGCGCCACGCCCAATGAGACTAGAAGGCAATGATTCCAGAACAGAACATTTACCAGATTGAAACTAGGTTTTAAACATGACCCTAAGCATTTAAAAAAAAGTATTCAGCTAGCCAATAGTTTTTAATGTATCTATTTTCTAAAGGAAACCTTAACTTTTATCTCTTTTTCATCAGGTAGGGTTTTTAACCCCTTTTCTTCTGTCTGACAGCGACACTAAAGCCCTATGAGCATTAGGCAGAGACTCTGCCAAGGGTGGAACCCCAGCCTCGTCCAGGGAGACTCTGAAAAGTGAATAGCTTTGGTTAGGTAAGGAAAAAAGAAAGTGAAACTAGACAAAAGTCGATTGAAAAAAAAAAAGCATTTTAAAGCATCTTGAGTCTGACAAGGTTCTCCCTGCAATATACAGCAAAGCTTGTAAAACCTTTATTTTCTTCCCATCGTTAATGAGATAAAAAGCAAAAACAAAACAAAAACAAAAAACTCTCCACCCTTGCAATGAAATAAGAAAAACTTAGTAATAAAGCAACTGGATTTTCTAAAAAATGAGTATGTTTCTGGTGCCTATATAAACTCTGATAGCAATCTGTAGAGTAACAAGACTACTGCAGTGGTAAAACTTAAATAATTCAAACTATGGCTTTCAACTAACAATAGCATGTCAACACTATCGGTTCTAACAAACAAACCACCAAAATACAAAAACGTGTATGGGGAAATAAAAGTGAACATTTTAATTCTCTGTTCAATTTTCTTGTGAACTTAAATTGGCTATATACATTATATACAGTGATTATACAGTATATGCACATTAAAATATAAATACAAAATTAGTTCTCTGCCAGGCAGTGGTGGCGCACGCCTTTAATCCCAGCACTTGGGAGGCAGAGGCAGGTGGATTTCTGAGTTCGAGGCCAGCCTGGTCTAGAGTGAGTTCCAGGACAGCTAGGGCTATACAGAGAAACCTTGTCTCGAAAAACAAAACAAAACAAAAAAACCAAAACACCAAAAACCAAACCAAACCAAAACAAAATTAGTTCTCACATTAATAATTAAACACATCAAAAGCCTTTAAGTATTTACACACATCATGGTACAATCACTGTAACAAGGCAACTTATTTTCTACTTTTATTTAAAACAGTTCTAATCTACTTCATTTCACTTTGAGGTAAAAATCAAAGTAAATGTTCTTTACTATAAGGCTATTCTACAAACAAAATCACAAACTAAAAGGCCTTAGCTGATTTTAAAACAAGGATTCAAATGGCTGAAAGGAACACTGCCGAACTTTTGAACAAAGACCTAGACTCACTGAAAGACGCCCAGGCCAAATGGCCAGTGTCTGCTACTCACCCATCTGTGTGCTGTGAGACTTCCACAAAGAGAGCAGATGCACAGCGAGCCTCCTCACTGTCCTCTTCACCCTCAACAAGCGGGAGCCCTGGAGACAGACCTGCAGGGCAGATTTAAACATTTGCTCGCTGCTAGAGAGGTCAAGGATGCCACAAGAAACCCTGCAGAATACTAACCTGGGCCCACAGGGGCTCATTGAGACTGAACCACCAACCAGAGAGCATGCATGGGACAAACTTTAGGCCCCTGCACAAACATAGCAGATGTGCAGCTCGGTCTTTGTGTGGGACCTCTAACAGCAGGAGAAGGGACTGTCTGACTCTGGACTCTGTTTCCTGCCTTTGGTCCCTTTCTCCTGACTGAGTGCCTTGTCTACCATCAATAGAAGAACTACTTCTACTGTAACTTGATATGCCAAGGTGGGTTTAGATCCAAGGGAGGCCTTTCCTCCTCTCAGGAGAAAAGGATGTGTGTGTGTGTGTGTGTGTGTGTGTGTGTGTGTGTGTGTGTTGGGGGGGGAACTGGCCAGAGAGGAGAGGAGGGAGGAGAGAGGAGGGAGGGGAAGCTGTGATCTGTAATCTGTATGTAAAGTAAATAAATTGATTAATTAATGAAAAAAAAATAGACCTAGCTCCCCTCCAAAGATTTTGCTCCCTAACAAGTGTGTTAAACCTTAAGTTCATGATTCCAGAACATTCCTCTAACTGCTTTGACCTTTATATTAAACCCCTCAGCTTCAGGTTTACTATATAGAAATAGAGATAAGATGGCTACATTGCAGTTTCTTATGACAGATTGCTATGGCACACTTGAACAGAGTTATTGTTGTATTAATGCACTTGAAAGGTCATAAAATTTCTCTGAATGATTTGACATCATATTGCTTTTCATTTTCCAAATAAAATGAAAGGTACACATTATCTTTAAAAGGATTGGTAGGATAGTTCAGTAGGTAAAGTCACTTCCTGACAAACCTAAATTCAATACCCAGAACCCATAGAGTAGAAGGAGAAAATTGACTCCTGTAAGTTGGTTTGACCTCCACATGCGCATGATGACACAGGTATCCCTTCCTCCACAAATAAATAAATGAATACAATAATCTATTCAACTTGGAAATATACTGAGTTTGTATTGATTTTTCCCCCACTCAAGTTAAGTGATAAAAGTGAAGTGTTGCTCAGTGGTAGAATGCATGCTTATATGTTCTAGAACCTGGGTTAGATCCTCAACAGCATACATACACACAAAAAGCACAGAAACTTCAAAATTATGATATGCATGTCTGCATGTGAGTTTGTATAAATGAATATGCAGAGGTGAGACAGGGGAGGCAAAGTGAGTTTCACACAGTGTGAGATGAGCTCAGGCAAACCGTTTGAAGAGTCTGACAGAAGCATCTATGGAATGAGATTATTGGTTTGTTTGTTTACCAGTGAACTGAGCTGGGAAGGAGATAAAGTATCTGTCACTCAAGCATGAAAACCTGTGTTCTGACCCCCAGCACGCATCTAAGAGCTGGGCATAGCACTCACATAGGTTGAACAGAAACAGGCAGATCCCCAGAACTTACTGGCTACCCAAACCAGCTTAACCAATGAACTCTCAGTTCATTGAGAAACTGTGCCTCAAAAACTATGATAGCAAGTGATTAAAGACACCTAACACACTGACCTCTAGCCTCTATAGGCAGGTCCACACTCACACAAATGTGAATATAATACACATATACATATGGAAATCAATAAATTTAATTGAGCTGGAGGTGTTCAGATTCATAGCAAAACTGAGCAAAAAATATAGAATTCTATATATTTCTGATCCTACACATAGAGAACTTCTATTTAGCAATATCCGACATTGTTCATTTTATGTATATTATTGATAATTACTTTGACCGAAAGTTTATACTGACAGACCGACTCTAGAGTCTAAGCCCAAAGTCACGCCTCATGCCTGTAACCTATCACTTTCAGCATAACAAAGGAGGATTGCCAAGAGTTCCTGGACAGCCTGCAGCTACGTAGTGAGTTCAGAACAGCTTGGCCTAGAGTAAGACTGTTTTTTAAAAGTGGTAAGCCTGGGGCAGTCGTTAGGAGAGCTCACCAGTCTTCAGAGGACTTAAATTTAGTTTCCAGCACTCACTTTAGGCAACTCATAACTTCCTGTAACTACAACTCCAAAGGATCTGATGCCTCTGGCCTATGTAGGCACCTGCATTTAGAATACAAATTCATAAAATTAAAAATAATAAAACGGAGTTTTTGAAAACAGTTTACGCAGAGAGGCAAGTCCTAGAAGAGACAGTTCAGTATTGAAGGAGTGAAATAAGGCTGAAGGGCTGACCTCACTGGACTCAAGACTATCATCCAAGGCTCACTAAGGTTCACTCAGGACGTTCTGCGTCCGATGGGTTTGGATAGCATATATACATACATTATACAGAGTAGCTTCAATGTCTCTGTGCTTTTCCTTCTTCACTCATGCACACCACTGTTCTGCTCACATTCTCTCCAGTTTTGCCTTCCCCAGAATGTCCTGGAGTTGGACCTGTAAGTATCTTTCACATTGGCTTCTCTCACTTAGTATATATGCTCAAATCTGCTCTATGCACTTTCAGGACTGGATAGTTCATTTCTTTCTAGAACCAATAATATTCCACGGTCTAGATGTACCACAAATTGTTTATCAATCAACTAATGGCTACCCTGATTGTTTCTTTCCAAGTTTTCTCTATTATCTTATGGCAAAAGATTCTCTGTAAAAATGAAACACATGCATGTAGTACTCAGGGTAGTCAGAAGAGGGAGGTGGATTCTCTAGAACAGTTGTGAGCTGCCATGTAGCTGCTGAGAATTGAAAATTGAACCTGGGTCCTCTGGAAGAGAGGCCAGTGCTGTTAATCATTGGTCTATCTTTCCAGCCCCCTTTAACATGTTTTTTTTTTCTTTTTTTTTTAATCTGATTTTTCTTTAATTTTTCTGAATTTTCAGTAGTTTTCATTGCTCACTGTTATCCAGAACCAGACTTTATTTATTGTTCATTTGTTTTACATGTACACATATGACATATGGTATATATGCATGTATGTATGTATGTATGTATGTATGTATGTGTTTTACATGTGTGTGCACACATGCATAAGGAAGTCCAAAGCTGATACTGAAATGTCTTTGTTGATCACTTTCCATCTATTTATTTATTTATTTCTTGAGGCAGCAGCATATCTCACTGAAGAAGTTTGCCAATTCCAGTTAGTTCAGCAAGTCAGCTTGCTCAGGGATCCCTTGTCTCAGCCTCTTGAGTGTGGTACCACCAGCCCTGTCTAGCTTCTGTGTGGGTTCTGGTCCTCAGGCTTGTACAGCAAGTACTTTACCCACTGAGCCACTGCCTAGCACTTCATTTGCTATTAATGACTTGTCTCTAAAAGGATATTTAGAATTTTATGTTATATTCATGTAACTCAAGTCATGATTGAAAAACATTTAATGAATACTTATTGTGGAGAACCAAGATTGCCAGATACTTGATGCTAGGGCGAATGGTTTCACAAAGTGATAGTTCTCTGTAATCAAGAAACACATGTGCGGAAGGAGAAGCTGGGCAAGGAGTGGAATGAGCTACAAATAACTGTGACATAAAGTAACCTATGGCAGTGCAACAGGGTAAGAAACATACTCTCACTGGAACTGACAAAATGGTTCCTGAAAGGCTTGGCAAAGGCAGAATGTATGTGGATAGAAATAATCCTGGAGAGACTTTGATAATGAGGAATTTGGAAGACAAGGAGAAAAACAGGTCCTAACAGTCCCTCTACATATCTGGAGAGTAGCTGGAAACTAGACAATCACATATCTTGAGCTAATTACCCTTTCACAGCTTATTCTGCCTTTACCTATTTAAGTAACATTTGGTAAGAAATACATGAATAAATAACACATGGCATAACACAAGACTTAGAAATACATAACACGATTAATCACAAACATAATTCATTCTGCCAATAAAGCACAGGCAAAAATTACTTACAGTCATCTGAGATGGGAGCTTTACCTGTCTCTGTTGTAAGGAGTATCTGAAGCATATGTGCCATGGTGATCAGATGGAAGAGATAAAGGTGGTTATATGAAGAGCTAAGTAATGAAGGCTGAAGATCCACGGTGTCATCCCAATACAAGGATGGGAACGCTAAGACAGCGCCCACCTATAAAAGAAATGGACAGCAACAGGGTGACTGAGAAAAGCCAAGACAAACTGACTTCCTAACTAAATGTAAAGGGGACCAGATGGTGTAGTTTTGTTATTATTTTGAAAATAACCACCATACTTTTCCTAGTGATATTCAACAGAATATCTTAGATTATAATTATAATGCACCATAAATGGTGAGCAAAGGCCATCACCAAATACCCCTTTGCTGAGGCCACTTATTGTAGACTAGGAAGACAGTAGACCTAGGTAGCAGTTCTCTGCTCTGTAGGTCTGAAGATTCTGTGTTATAAGTACTTGGATGTCCTTAAAAAACACTGACATACAGGCCTCATTCCAATCCAACAAAATCAGACTCTGAGGCAAGGTCCAATTGTTAAGATTCTTTTTAAGATTCCCCAGAGGATCCCAAAAGACTCAGAGTAGACAGCTACTGAATACAGACTTAGATTATAAGGTATGAATGAGGTGGACTGGCTAACCTGATATCCACAAAATCCATGGCTTCAACCTTACCACTGTGTTCTTGATTGGACTAGGTTTAAATGAGTACGATTATTGCAAGGATAAAAGGTTCTGCATAAAACTCCCAAGAGTTGCCACCTGTCCACAGGTGTTTTAAGGAAGCTGCCATGTACGTATGGCCTGGTCTCTATTACTAGATAGTTAATGATTATATTTAATTTATAGCTTACATGGTAATTCATTGCATATGATATAAACAAGTTTAAAAAAAAGGGAGTGGGGAGGAGCCATAACAGAATTAGAAAAAGTTTATTTGTATGCATATTATCAAATATAACTAGCTACAAGACCAATCATAAATTAAAAAAATAAATGTGCTTTCATTTTAAAAATAATTTTGCTGTCTCAATGAAATCTGTATTTGTAAAAGAATGGATAAAACATCAAATGTAATACCTTGAACATCAAAATTTTATTATTTTGAACAGGAAACATGAATTTAAACAAGAAAAAACATGAAATTATAAGCTTGGTGATTTCAAAATCATTTTAATGAACACTTACCAAAACATGAAATAGATCTACAGATAGAAGGCATGGTGTATTTTCTGATTGTAGGTTAGGAAGAACAACTAAAACAAAAGTTAATATAGTTCAGTCAGTGAAGCAGTGATGTACTTGAATAAAATGCAAACTGGAAGCATTAAATAAAAGTATAATGGAGCTAGAGAACAGAGTCCAGTGCATCACACTTTTAAGATATGGTTGTCATAAAAATGCAACAATAAAAGGCCACTAGAAAGTCTCCTATATAGCTTAAGAGTTGGCAGACAAGACTTAGGAGAAAAACCTGAAATAGATTGCTCAAGAAATATTTGCTAGAAACAAGGGTACATGCTTATCACTTGTGAGGCCCAGGTCCACCCCCTAGCAGCTCCCACCTTCCACTTTTGAAATGCTGAATGACTGACTCGATTTGTGTGTAGGTGATTGAAGCCAGTGTCTTGAATGTGCTGTCAGAACTGTGCCCCTGATCCAGCTCCTGCCCCAGAAGAATGGCTTTTATAAAGAAATTTCCTCTATCATTTTTCCACCAACATTTCTAAATGTTCTGTAACATATGGTATGTGAACAGATTCAGGATGGCGAGCAGGGAGACCTTGCAATGGAAAGGAGGACACAGAAAACCTTCCTAAGTACTGCTTAGTGGTTAAGAGCAATGGCTGGTTTTCCAGAGAACCTGGGTTCAATCCCCAGCACCCACATGTCAGCTTACAAATGTCTAATTTCAGTTCCAGGGGATCTGACACCCTCATACAGACACACATTTAGGCAAACTACCAATCCACATATGAGTATAAATAAATTAATTAATTAAGGAAAAGGAAACAAAATCCATTTAAGAAAAAAAATAAAACCTTCCTATACAGAATTAGATTATATGGATTATATTTGGAGGAAGTATAGACAGATTGAATGTGATACATTTTTTTTTATGAAAATTTGTCTTACACTCAAAGAAACTGAAACTTTAACTGAACTTAACAACCAACTTAATAATATACTTAATAATAGACTTAATAATAGACTTTTAGGTCTTGGCTTAATATCCTGCCTATTTATTTAGTCTGCCTTTAAGAGAACAATGTTAACAACCAACCTTACTGGCCTTGGATTTCTTCTGTATTCAGCTTTTACAACCAAAGCTAATGCATTATATAACTTCCACGCCCCTGACCCAGACAGCAATACAATTGTCTAAAATATGTGTTATGGTAGTCATTAAAACAGCAAACAAGTTGAAAGTGACCTTATGCTACAAATATCCACCATAAATGTTGGAAACAGCATACTGACATTGCTTGATAACAGTATGTTTGCAGTACCAGGTGCTCTGGGGTCATGTGGAATCATGTGGAGGTAAACATCTCTTATAAACCTCAGTATTACAAGATTAAAGAATCCCTTATTCATTCTCCACACCATGTTTTCTGTGTTATTAGGGACAAGACCAGAGTAAAAGAGACAGACATTAGGTAGACATAGACAGACAAGTCTGAAAACATAAGCTACAAGCAAATGGAGGACACAGGGAGAGAAGTGGAGAATTCATACTTGAGCTCAATTTTGGTTAAATTAATCCAAGGAGAAGTGCTGAATTTCCTTTCTTTGTGTGACAGTGGCACATTTTGGTGCCTCTGAGGATACCATTAAATTGGTTTAATTGACAAATACTACAAAGTATTATCTTTTTAATTTGATCAATCTTTAATTAAAAACTAGGAACGAAAAAGACTGGCAAGGAAATGAGATCAAGAAGTTAAGACAACAGGATTTTCATTTCTTTTTGTGTTTGTTGAGTTGGCCTTGCTATGCAGCCCAGGCTGGTCTGGGAACTAAAAATGTTCCTACTTCAACCTCATAAGTGCTAGAACTACAGGTATGAGCCATCGTGCCTGGCTAGAAATAGTTTTGTATCTATAAAAGCAAAAAAAAAAAAAAACCTTTTATATACGTGTATAGGTGTGTGCAGAGGTGATAGGGAGACCAGAGGCCAACCTTAGGTGTCCTAAGGTGCTGTCTACCTTGTTTTTCTGAAATAGGATGTCTCATCCGATCCTATGGCTCACTAATTAGGCTAGGCTTGCAGGCCAGCCAGTACCTTGAATCTACTTGTCTCTGTCTTATTGGTGCTGGTATTAAATTTGCATACCACCATGCCTGGTTTTTATGTAGGTGTTGGAGAACAAAGTCAGGTCCTTATATTTGCTTGGTGAGTATTCTACTAACTGAGCTACCACCAGACCTACCCAGACCCAGTACAGCTATTGCTTTAAACATTTTTTATTTATTTCAGTGTATATGTACACGCAAGTGTGCGTGTATGCACATGCCTGTAGGTATGTTAACCTTTTTTGCAAAGGCAGAGGCCAGAAAAGGATGTAGTATCTCTTCTTCTATCAACCTCTGCCTATTCCTTTGAGACAGTTTCCCTTTCAACCAAGGGCTAACATTTTCTTGGTTTACCTGGACCAGCAAAACCCAGTGTTTTTTTTTTTTTGTTTCCACTCCTATCCCATCTCTATCCCCAAAGCTCGGGATATAGTACTTGTGGCATGCTTGGCTTGTTACTTGGGTACTGGTATGTAAGCTCTACTCTTCATGATAGCAGAGCAGTCTTAACCGCTGGGCCATCTCTCCAGCCTCAACACAGCTATCACTTTTAAAACTAAGGGAGAGAAATTTCTGCTCAGACTAATTTCTTTTTTTTCTCTCTCTCTCTTTTTTTTTCAGACTAATTTCCTAACTGAGTAAGTAGCATAAATATTAAGATCATGATTTTTGGATACAAGACTGAAATAGGTTCTCATACTGGCTATTTGTTACAGGGAAGCATTTTGACTTTTCTAAGTCTACAGTATTTATAGGTTGCTGAGGAGTTTATTAACATAGACTTTTAAAGGATTTATACTAGGTGTGGCATATAATAACCATAAAGTGTTCTTTTTAATGCTCTATCTTAAACTAAAATGATCACAGGGTTTTACCACTAACAGGCTGAGTGTCTGTAGTGGTTTCAATATGCTTGACCCACGGGAAGTCGGCACTATTAGGAGGTGTGGCCTTGTTGGAGTAGATGTAGCCTTGTTTTAAGAAGTAAGCTTCTATGGGGGTGGGCTTTGAGGTCCTATGCTCAAGGTGCAGAAGAGATAACTGACTGAACCTCTGAAACTGTAAGCCAGCCCCGATTAAATGTTTGCTTTTCTAAGAGTTACCTTGATTATGATGTCTCTTCACAGCAATGAAACCCTGACTAAGCCAGTGTCCTTGACAAGTCATTTGCAATTTCTAGGTCTCATTTCTTTGTGTTAAAATTTTTCACTGGGCAGTGGTAGTGCATGTCTTTAATCCCAGCACTTGGGAGGCAGAGGTAGGGGGATCTCTGTGAGTTTGAGGCCAGCCTGGTCTACAGAGTGAGTTCCAGGACAGCCAGGGCTACATAGAAAAACCCTGTCTCAAAAAATTAAAAAAAAATTTTTTTTCAGCAACCCTTCAGATAATGTAGTCAGCAGCATTATATACTTTATCTATCTTATTGTCCTTCCAGGATTACAAACTGCTTTATTGTCAGGACAGTTAAAACATATAAATAATTTTTAATCCCTGTTCTGAAATTTGATCCTTTCAGTGACTAGAATATCCTCTCATTATCAAATTTTTCCTACAGGCAGTTCTAAAACATTCCCCCCTGGTTATTACAAATATTTATTTTAAAATTCCTTTGAAGAGTGGGTTGTGGTTAGCACAAGCGGGTAACCTTAATCCTTGGCAAGCCATGACAGGAAAATGAAAGTAAGTTTGAGTTCCAGGCCAACCAGAGCTACAAAGTGACACTGTCTCAAAAACAAAACTAAACTCCATGAGAGCGACAAGTTCACTTTAGCATGCTTAGTCTTCGTTTTATCAATTGCTCATGGCCCTCTTGCCCCATCTGAGGTGCTGGTGAGTAAACCCTGTCCTTGTGTATGCTAGGCACAGTGAGTTACAGCCCTAGTTCTCGCCTCTTACTTGTTTACAATCATGGATATGCCTTATTCCTCACTTACAGTGAGGATGATAACTTTCTCAAAGACAGCTGATTATTCATTCATTCATTCATTCATTCATTCATTCATGTGTATGTATTTGTGTGTATGTATATGATTTTCTTAAAAATGTCATTAAAAGTTTCTCTCAAAATAACCTTAAGTAGAAAAAGTCTCCATTAGTCAATTAAAAGGCAAAAGTAAGCTGACTAGTTTATAAAACCAAAGTCCAATTATCTATGGTTTCTAAGACTCTAAAAAAACTGAGCCAAAGGATGGGACTAATGTAACTGTGAAGGCTATAAATAGGCAGCTCTTTTGTCAAATAGAGCAGACCCGACCGTAAATAAACAGAAGACACAGACAGGGCCACTACATACTAACAAAGGGAACATATTATCAACAATATATAACAAGTTTGTTTATTTGGTGCATCAAGACAGTTTGTTTATTTGGTGTATCTCTGTTTAACAGCCCTGGTTGACCTAGAATATGCTTTGTAGACCAGGTTGGCCTCAAACTCACAAGAGATCTTCTTGCCTCTGCCTTCTGAGTGCTGCCCAGCTCCAGTTTTTTTTTTTTTCTTTTGGAGGCAGGGTCTCTCTATGTAGAATTGGCTGTCCTAGTACTCACTTTGCAGACCAGGCTGGCCTCGCACTCACCAAGATCTGCCTGCCTCTGCCTCCCAGGTGCTGGGATTAAAGGGTTGTGCTATCACAGACCCAGCCAAAAGTATACATTTTAAAATAACACTTCAATCATTAAGGGGTAGTTGTGCATCTTCCTATTTGGGCAAGTCTGCTGCGGGCAGTTAGCCTTTATCAGTGAGTGTTTATAATCAGTACAGTATGTCATCTCCTAGCTGAAATATACTGCCATAAATGTAGAAGAAAACACAGGTAAATACTTAACATAATAATGAAAAGAAGTCCCTACCTGACAGGAGCCGAACCAGATGTTTCTGTATCAGGACCTGAGGACAGGTAGTTCTCTGTGCAACCGCAAACTGCATTAATGCTTTCAGACCATTATGCTAGATTGTGAGAGAGGTAAGATAAAATGATAGGTGACAGAGTTAGGTCAGGATGATAAGTAACCAGTCCTGCCTACTATGCATTAATGCATTATATACTTATCAAATACTCACAATATTTTATTTTTTGAGACAGAGTCTATCTATGTATTCCCGGCTGCCCTCAAACTGAGGAATCTTTCTGTATCCTTCTCCCAAATGCTGGCATTAAAGGCTAGCACCACCACACCCAGCTACAATATTTTTAGTACATAAAAAATGCTTTATAATTTCACTATACTTTCGAATTTTCCATTAAAAAGAAATGTTAGTTACGATCATTTCAGTTCTCAGCTTTGTTCTGTTTTCTAGATTCAATCTTTTTTTTTTTTTTTAAAAAAAAAAAGATTTGTTTATTTTATGTATGTAAGTATACTGTCGCTCTCTACAGACACACCAAAAGAGGACGCCAGGTTCCCATTACAGATGGCTGTGAACCACCATGTGGTTGCTGGGAATTGAACTCAGTACTTCTGGAAGAGCAGTTGGTGCTCTTAATCACTGAGCCTCCACACTCGACCTTTTAAACATGGGGCTGTTGAATCCTGTGCAAACTGTATTTCTAGAAATTCTAAAATGATAGTAAGAAGCCATGGAACAACTAGAATACACCTTCTTGTTCCCAGCAGCAGTATGGGAACTACAGGGACACACACACTGTGGACTGTGAGTTTCTTGTAGCACCTGTCAGGAAACGAGGAGGGAAATGCCTACGAGGCAGTGGGCTAGGGAGCTTCTGTAGGTGCCCATTAGTTTTTACAGTGCTACTGAGCACACATTGAAAAAAACAAAACAAAACAACAAAAAACATAGCTAACTAGGTACATTTCATGATTCTTTGAGGATATGGGCAAGAAGGACTAAAGAGACAGGCAATAATAACTATTACTATTATAATAATATTGTTATTATTACTATTAGTGCTGAGAATTTAATCAAGGGCTTCATATATGCTAGACAAGTGCTAAATGTACTTCTTGGCTACTTACTAGTTACCAGGGATACATATTCTTTTTATGAAAAAAAATTTTTTTCTGTGCATGTGTATACATGATACCTTGCACAAGTAGATTCTCTCCTTCCATATGTGTCCTAGAGATTGAACTCAGATCATCAAGATTAGTGGCAAGTGCATTTACCCACTGAGCATTTCACAGACCTTAGGGTTGCCTTTAAAAAAAAAAAGTATGTATGTGTGTGTGTGTGTGCACTTGTATGCACATGTGCTGGTTATTTTGGTCAATTTGACACAGCTAGGGTCATTTGGGAAGAGGAAACCTAAATTGAGAAAATACCCTAATTAGATAGACCTGTAGGTGGTTCCACCCCTGAGCAGGTGGTCCTGAGGGGTGTAAGAAAGCAAAATGAACAAGCCATGGGGCACATGCCAGCAAGCAGTGCTCCTCCAGTCTGCAGAGTTCCAGCTTCTAGGTTTCTACATTGACCTCTTGCCCTGACTTCCCTTCCTGATGGAGTACAACTCTATGCTGACATAAACCCTTTCCTCTCCAAACTGCTTTTGGTCATGGTGCTTTATCATAGCAATATAAACCTAATGAACACAGTGTATATATGGTGGAGCAAACGTAGAGCTCAGGGACAACATGGGTCAATTTGTTCTTCTACTGTTTTCTGTGGGGATCAAACTGAGTTTATCAGGCTTCGTGGCATGTGTCTTTACCCACTGAGCCATCTACCCTGCCCTGAGTGTCTAGTCTTTAACTCATCATGCTTACCTGTCTAGAGCAGAATCCATTAATATTCAATGTTATATGATGGTGAAGCGTCAGTGAGGAGAAAACATAGATGTTTCTGGTTTTAGGCACAGCAATATAGGGGAGGGCAGGAAAGGAGTCAAGTCACGTGGAATTTGTGTGAATTATACTTAACTACTGAAATTGAGAAAATTCCGTAAAGCACATAGCACTAACTATCATGTTTACTCAAACTGTAGCGTAGTCCCCACACCAACTTCTGCTGCTCTTTACAGAAGAGGGAGCACAGATGTTTCAGTGATAAATAAGCTACGGAACCCCCTTTCTAAAACAGTACCCCAGAAACTACCGAAATCTATAGGAATGTGCATACCTGCCTATTTTGAAGTGCTCCAAATAGAGGTTTTCCTTCATCTCCCAACAGGTTTTCTTAAAGAAGAAAAACATAATAAATCCAAAAATATTACACAATTTACTGTTTTAGCTGTGGTTTGGTTTGTTTTCTTCTTCACCATGGAGCCCACGCTGGCCTCAGTCTGAATAAATACACACCAGTGAATTGTCCTGTACGCATGCTGCAAGTCTAACAGGTCTGTGAGTGGCTCCTAAAATCTATCCTGAGACTGAAGCAAGAAAGTTTTTGAGAAGAAACTGCACATGCTACTCAGTCCACATTATGACACAGTGTATTGTTCTAGAAAGGGATTTAGTAATGAAAATGTAGATTTCATTAAAACTGTGACAAAAAATGTATTGAAGGGAAATCTAAACTCACTTGGATAAAGATGGCATGAAAGAGACACATTATCGTCTATGTAACGACACGCCCACTTACAAATCTCAGTGCTTCTTGCCCACTTTGCATTTCCCTGGGAAACTTAAAATATGACAAGGCATCTGACAGGTTACCACTCAGACCTAGTTCTTTCTCTCCTGGTCACCTCATATTTCCTCTTCCAGTAAACTTTGTTTGTTTGTGACTCTAGTTCTATTATCTTTTTTCTTTCAAAGTATAAAATAACTTTCCTGTAAAGTCATGAGTTGATTCCTCTCACTTGCATTTGTTCTTGACCTGGTGTTGTAAGAGTGCCGCTACTGTTTGAATACAGGGCTTAATGCTAGCCTTCAAAATACTAGCCATTTGCATGGGGCTACTACAGTAGGTGAAAAAGATATATTAAAAATTCTCAGGTCACACCAATACACACGAAGTAGTACCAGTCCTCAAATACAGCAAACTCTTCTGAGTCATCAACAGTGGAGCAAACACGTTCTCTTCAACCCATGTGAATTCTGTTTCATTGATACTGCCAAAGCATCTTTGGTTTTATTTTGTAAAGAGGCTTTACCAATTGCCTGGATGGTGAAAGCACACGTGCTCCAGGTCATCATGGGTACTCGGGGGTCCAGCTCATCAGGAGGCACTTTCAGGCCTATTCTGTAAATTGTTGTGGCGAAGAGAATGACCATTTCCTTGATACTATTTGAATATTTCACCCTAAAAATAAAGTAAGAAGAAATCTGTCCAGTATTTTGGAAAAAAGGGCTGCTTCCTGAGGTCAGAAAGCAACAGAATCAATTTTTTGACATTAAGTGCATTGCTTACTTTCGTTACTGCTGTAACTAAGTATTAGACAAAAAGCAACTTAAGGAAGGAAGGGTTTAGGCTCATGATGTCGAGATAGAGTTCATCATGGAGGGGAGGCATGTTAGAGGAAGCAAGTCACGGCTGAGACAGCAGGAGTGTGAAGCTGCCTGTTCACGTGTAGGTGGACTCCTTTCCCCCTTGTTCTGCAGTCCAGTCACCCAGCCATGGGATGCTTGCTAATATCCACATTCCATGTGGACTCCCTCCCTCAAGTAATCCTCTCAAGAAAAGCCTGCACTGGGGTGGGAAAGATGGCTCAGAGGTTAAGAGTACTGGATGCTCTACTAGGGCATCAATTGAATTCTAGCACTCACATGGAGGCTAACAACCCTCTGCAACTCCAGTTCTAGGGGACCTAATGCCCTCTCTTCTGGCCTCCACAGGCACTAGGCACACAAGTGATACACAGTCAAAAATGAAGACAAAACATTCATACATATAAAATAAAAGATAAATCTTTTTTTTTTTTTTTGGTTTTTTAAAAAAAGGGTTTCTCTGTGTAGCCCTGGCTGTCCTGGAGCTCACTCTGTAGACCAGGCTGGCCTCGAACTCAGAAATCCGCCTGCCTCTGCCTCCCAAGTGCTGGGACTAAAGGCGTGCACCACCACTGCCTGGCTAAAAGATAAATCTTAAAAAAAAAAAAAAAAAGCCCACAGACAGAAAGACAGACAGATGCAAGTGTGTCTCATTAAGGTACTATTCTTAATCCAATCTAGTCGGCTATCAAATTAAACATCAAAATAAGTAAAGTATCAAACTTGTCAAACTAGGGATTATAGATTTAGTCATTAAAAAAATAGGGAAAGCCAACCTGTACCTCCTAAAGGTAGAAAACACAACCTCTTACAAAATGGCACTGGTCCATATAACTGTACAGCTGAAGACGCAGTAATGAGCACAGCTGGAAGGGTCCAGGCCCAAACTAAGGACAGACTGAAAAGAAACACAAAGTTCTGAGGAAGAAGACCTCATCTACATGTTCTGGTATTCTGAAAAGGTATCAAAGTATTTCTGCATTGATATGTGTGTGCATATGTGTGTGTGTGTGTGTGTGTGTGGTTGTGTGTATACATTCATGCTGTGTATATGCATGACAGGTAACCCCAACAAGCACTTAGAGTGACAGTTTCTGGTTTCACTTTTAACAAGTATTTGAGTAGCAATAAGACAGGTAATATGAGGGGCTGGAGAGATGGCTCAGTGGTTAAGAGCAATGACTGCATTTCCAGAGGTCCTGAGTTCAAATCCCAGCAACCACATGGTGGCTCACAACCATCTGTAATGAGATCTCATGCCCTCTTATGAGGTGTCTGAAGACAGCTACAGTGAACTTACATATAATAAATAAATAAGAACCTTTGGGCCAGGGCAAGCGGGCAGGACTGGAGCGAGCAGGAGAAGAGAAGGGTTAAAAAAACAAAAAAGACAAGTAATATGATAAAGGATTGTAAGTAGAAAAGGTATGAGGTAGTCATGTGCGCAAAATAATAATACTTCTCCTGGGACATTATATATTTTTCAAAGTATCTTTTATAACTTTGAGGAAGATTAGGGCACTCTCAATTGTACATGAAATACAAACTGAGAGTAAAGTGACATAAAGTTTTTTCAGAAAGTCACAGGCAAACAAAATGCAACATTAAGTGAAGCCTTTACATCTGATCCTCTTGTAGCTTTGGTTGTTGTTTGTTTTGTCAAAACTGATTCTGGAGAGGCAGGGGGCGGCCTCTCCTAGTCACTGCAGGTGGCTCAGAGGAGAAGCATGTCTGCTGTGAAGCCTAACAGTCTGCGTTTGTTCCCCAGAGCGTTGTCCTCCAGCTTCTATCACAGTGCCATGAAACATGACCCCTGCCCTCCGAAACACACACACACACACACACACACATACACACACACACATACACACACACACACACACACACACACACACACACACACATACACATATACACACACCAATAACATTTTTCTAAAAGAATCTTAAACCATCTAATTTTACTAAACAAAACTTTAGGGAGAAAAAATGGACAAAGAGACAGTTTTACAAATGAAAAAAAAAAAGGTTAGCTCCAATATTTATTTTTACAAACTTTTTTTTAGAGGCAGGGTCTCACTTGTAGCCCTGCCTGGCCTGGAACTCACTATACAGACCAGGCTGACCTCAAACTCAGAGCTCCGCCCACCTCTACCTCCCAAGGGTGTGCCATGACTCTCCACTTCATAAACTCTTCTAGCTCGTTAAATACTTACGAAGACTGAACTCCAAAACTCAGGATGGAATGAAACTCAAAAGTAGAATCCCCCATTCCTTGATTAAACAAGACAGGAACTGCTGGAGCTTCTCCTTATAAATTAAATGAAAAAAGAGATAAAAATCATGACTAAGTTTAGCCTAACAATCAACTATCTGGCTGTTAAACCATACATAATCCCTTCAGAAATGTTAGTAAATAGTAAAAAAAAAAATTCTCTGCTTAGATAACACTTTTTTCCTATCAATCTCACACATACGGGTTTTTCTTTAAAGACATCATACAGTGCTGCTGTCTGCATTTTGCTTTCTCTTCTAATAGGTAATGAATATTTTGCCTCATTGGTAACTTATTTCATTTTTTAAAAAAATTTAAAACCTGCATTTGTATTTAATTTAGTGTGCATGTATATGTACGTGAGTGTGTTTCTGTTCGCGTGCATGTACACCAGGTATGTGGAGGTGGTTCATGTACATTCCAGAAGACAAATTGCAGGACTTGGATCTCTCCTGCCACCAAGAGAAGTCCTCAACCTAATTTTTAAAGCAGGATATGGTTGCACCTGTGTATAGTCCCAGCCAGGGAGAGGATGAGACAGGAGAACTGCTTAAGACCAGGAACTGGAGCATAGCCTGGACAAGATTGCAAGAACCCTTCTCAAACAGACAAAGACAAACAATATGAATTAGACTTTGCCTTCATTTATTGATTATAACCTAATAAAGATACTTCTTCAATAAATAGTATATGCACATAGTAGAGAGAGTGTGTGTATGTGTGTGTGTGTGTGTGTGTGTGTGTGTGTGTGTGTGTATGTGTGTATACAGGCTAGGGAGCCCATGTACATGCATAAGGAGGCCAGAGAAGCACATAAAGCACCTGCCTGTACCACCTTCTACCTTACTTCTACAGACTCTCACTAAACCTAGGATCACAGACTTGGCCATCGGACTCTTAGGATCTATCCATTCCTTTCCTCGAGCACCAGCATTTATCTAAGTGCTGGGGCCCCAAAATCAGATCCTCATGCATGCACAGCGGACACCTCACTCACTGAATCATGTCCCTAGCCCCTCTTCACCAAACATTTTAAGTGATTTTTAATTTCATTTTTCTAATCCTATCTCCATGGCAACATTTGTCACTCACCTGTAAAAAATATATACATAAGGTAACAGCTTTAATACATTTTTATTAATATTAAGACAGAATATTACATACTATTCTGTTTTTCATTATGAAAACTGATTGAACTGAGTAAACTGGTAGCCAAAAAGTCTTGGACTCAAAATCTCTATTTCCCGATATTCAAAAAATTGGTACTTTCAAATCATATTTTAGTATAATAATTACTTGGTAAAAAAATTAAAGATTTAGAGGGCTGTAGAGATAGTTCAGTGGTTTAGGGTACTGGCTGCTCTCCCAGAGGACCTAGCTCACAACTTTTTAAATTTCAGATCCGGAGATCCAATGTCCTCTTCGAGCCTATGAGGACACTAAACTCTTGAAGTGTTCCACTAACATACATGTAAGCAAAACACTCATAAACATACAATTAAATTTTTAAAAACTTAAACATTTAGAAACAATTTTCAAATGTCCAATACAAATAGATTCCCACAAACCTTTAGCATGCTTCATATTATAACCTGATATTCTTGCAAGGACAGTCTGTATCCACCGTGCCAAGGTCAAAAGTTGAGCAAGAGCTTCTGCATTCTCACTACAAAAAAGGGACATTTAGAAATGATCAATTCAATTGGTACAAAGACAATCTACAGGGGTAAACTTGAGTCTTTCCTTGGATATATTAAATATTAATGGAAATATTAAAAACATGAGCTGTGCGATGATTTTTTTTTTTTATGCCTAGCACTTGAGTGGCAGAGTTCAAGACCAGACTGGTCTACACAGAGAAGCCCTGTCTTGAAAAAAAAAAATCATCCAATTCTGCTGAGCATGGTGGCACAACCATTAATCCCAGCATTTAGAAAGCAAGGGCAGGCAGATTTCTATGGGTGTGAGGCCAGCCTGGAATACATAGTAAGTTCCAGGCCAACCAGAGATATATAGTAAGACCTCATCTCAAAAAAAATTAAATAAATAAAAAGTAAAATTAAGACATCATTTCTTCATTTTAGTAACATTCTAGGTCATGAAAATGTGACTAAAAATGTAGTTGGTACAATGACTAAGACGTAACTGTCCATCCTTGACTGAGCAGTAGTCAAATACCAGTAAGTGGAAACGCCACCATGGCTGCTCATCAACTGCTAGGTGACATCACTGGCATTCCTATTCCTCCACACTGAATCTGTAGGTTTCAGGTTCTAACATATCCCAAGCAGATTGCTTCTTCCTACCTCTAGCTACTATCCTCCTGGAAGTCCTGCCATGTCATGTGAACTACAATAGCCTTTAATAGCTCTTTCCCCCTTTCTCTTTAATTGCTCAGGGTTTTGAGACAGTATCTCTTTGTAGTCCTGGCTGTTCTGGGTCTCATTCACTCTGTAAACCAGGCTAGACTTGACCTCTGCCTCATAAATATTGGGATTAAATGTGTCTGGGTTCCTTCTGCTTCTGTTCTATATTTATTTATTTATTTATTTATTTATTTAATGTATATGAGTATACTGTAGCTGTCTTCAGACACACCAGAAGAGGGCATCGGACTCCATTACAGATGGTTGTGAGCCACCACGTTGCTGGGAATTGAACTCAGAACCTCTAGAAGTGTAGTCAGTTCTCTTAACTGCTGAGCCATCTCTCTATCCCTTCTATTTGACTTTTAAGTATGAATTTACCATATAATAATAAGCAGGATCTTCTAAAACTATAAATCAGATTTTGATATCCATCTGTTCAAATCAGACTGGTGGTTCTTTACTGTACATAATATTAAACAATTCTAACCTTTTCTCTTGGCCTCTTATGATTGGGCTCTTTGCTATCCCCATCCAGGCATACTGCCTTCTTGCTATGGCTAGAACATGGTGACTATGTTTGTACCTTGGGACCTTTGCTCTTAATGTTCTAAAACTATCTTCCTCACTGACACTTGAGAAAAGCAACTGTTTAGCCTGCACTCGGATCTAGACTCAATGTCATTGCCTCAGAAACAAGCTGTCTGAAGTCTGTCTGTCAGGCACTAGTGAGCCTCTAGTATTTCCCTGGTATTTCTCATAGCTCAATAGCTCATATGAGGTTCCTGCAAGTCTCTCCTACATGGAGTGTACACTCCATAGAGTAAGAGTTAAGTGAAAGGGCAGTCTTACTTTAAGATTTATTGCAGCCAAGCAGTGGTGGTGCAAGCCTTTAATCCCAGCATTTGGGAGGCAGAAGCAGAAGGATTCTATGAGTTCAAGGCCAGCCTGGTCTACAGACTGAGTTCCAGGACAGCTAGGGCTACACACACACACACACACACACACACACACACACACACACACACAAAAGCCTGTCTTGAAAAACAAAACAAACAAAAAAAAGATTTATGTATGTATGTATGTATGTATGTATATATGTATGTATGTGGGTGCTTTGTTTTCATGTACATCTGCACATTAGGAGAGGATACTCTGTAACTATAGTTGTAGCTGGTTGTGAGCTACCATATGGATGCTGGGAACTGAACTCAGGACCCAGGCAGTGCTCTTAACCACTGAGCTCTCTCTCTTAACCCCTGAAAGGGCAGCCCTATAGTAAAATATAAAATGAACTGTGCAAATTTGAATATCTAGCATCAATCTGACCCAAGAAATATGTTTGATTCTCAAAAGAGAAAGTATATTATGACTTAGAAAAAAAAACCTAACATGTTTTATTTTTTTCATTTTTTATTTTTTTTTTTGGCTTTTCGAGACAGGGCTTCTCTGTGTAGCCCTGGCTGTCCTGGAACTCACTCTGTAGACCACGCTGGCCTCGAACCCAGAAATCCACCTGTCTCTGCCTCCCAAGTGCTGGGATTAAAGGTGTGTGCCACCACCGCCCAGCCCTAACATGTTTTAGAAAGAGAGTTTCCATGTATATGAAGTGCACATATGTGTAACTACAGGTGTGTGCATACCATAGTACATGTGCAGACATCAGAAGACAAAACCTTCAATATTGGTTCTTTCCTAATAACTTGTTTGAGATGATTTCTTTGTTGTCTGCTGGTACATACACCAGACTAGTTGGCCCCAAAACTTCCAGATTTTCTCCTATTTTAGCCTCCCATCTCCACATAGGAGGACGGGGGTGACAGACTAAGTGCTATAAAGACTAGCTTTTACATGAATTCTAGAGATCTAAACTCAGGTCCTTCTACTTACACAGTAAGCATTTTAACCAGCTGAAGCACCTCTCTGGACCAGTTTTAGTTTTGATAATTTTTTAAAGATTTGTTTCTTTTTTATTTTATGTACATTGGTGTTTTGACTGCATGTATGTCTTTGTGAGGGCGTCAGATCTCCTGAAACTGGAGATACAGATAGTTGTGAGCTGCCATGTGGGTGCTCTGGGTGCCATGTGGGTGCTCTGGGTGCCATGTGGGTGGGAATTGAACCTGGGTCCTCTGGAAGATCAGCTGGTGCTCTTAACCACTGAGCTGCATCTCATCCCCCAGTTTTGATAAATTTATTGTATAATGTTTTACATCAAAATGTGAGTTTGAGGACTAGAGCGTTGGCTGTGCAGTTAAGAGCATACACTGCTCTTCAGAAGGACCTCAGTGTGTTCTTGGTACCTACAGTTCACAATTCCCTATAACACCAGCTCCAGGGAATATGGCACCCTCTTCTGGGAGTTAAAGACAGTGTCATTCACATATGCACACTCCCCCAACACATATACGTAACTGAAAATAAAACAAATCTTAGTAAAGACAGTTGCTACTTATTTAGAAAGCAATTAAGATTTTTAAATATCTTTATTTTGGGGAATCATTTTGTAAAAAAAAAAAAAAAAAAAAAGCTTATGTGAGCTAACAAGGAATTATAAGAAGCTGGCCATGGCAGTATGGGCCTGAAATTTCAGCCATCAGAAAGAGAGTCACAAACTAAGGCTTGTCTCAAACAACCAAAACCAACCAAATAAACCGACACTTCTCCCCACCCTCAGAAGTTAGACATGAGATCTGGGTTCCAATCCCGAATCTCTCAGAACAACCAAAAACCACTCACAGTGGCTATCCAACACTTTATGTTTAAATGGAAATAAGTACCAACTTCAGTAGACAACTGTGAGAGTTAAATAAGACATGGCGATGCACGGTACACTGTCTAAAGCTTATCGATTATTCAACTAATCAAGGGCCAATCTTCTTGACACACCCTTGTTTGTATACGGTGGCATTATATGTCCAACTATGACAAATAAGAGAAGTCCCAATGACAAGGACTAGTGAGATAAAGTGACTGCTTCTTAATTAACTCTGTTTGCCAAACACTCGACTTCCACACATTTTTGTTGGGAGGGGCACAGTGAGTGCACGCTGCTGATCTGTGGAGCTGTGTCTTGCACATCTAGGGAAGCGCCCTACCACCGAGTGATAACATCTCCAGCCAAAGGTATTTCTTCAAATTACTAAAATCATTTCCATTGCTGGAATTATCATTACAAATTGCTGATTTAAAAAAAATTAAAGAATAACTTTTTTAAAATTTGATACAGGGTCTCACTATGTAGCCTTTATTAGCCTGTAACTTGCTATATAGATTAGGCTGGCCTCAAACTCAGAGATATTCCTGCCTGAGTCTCCTAAGTGCAGGGTGTGCACCACCATACCTGGCTAAGATGACAATTTTGTTATCATCAAGTAGAACAGTAAGAATGTGGAAATAGATAATGAATGTTCTACTTATTAAAGCCAGTGAATGTCTGTTAAACTGCAACAACAGACTGTCAGAACATAAAATATTTTAAAATTTAAATGCTCACAAATTATTCAAAGATACGATAAATATAATTATTTATTTTTAACATTAACCTTTTGTACAGATCTCCAATAGGATTTGCAACTTTGGTGTTCTGCTGCTTTAATGGTGGGTAGAAAGAGCACAACACACTGCTTTAAGTAAATGAAAATCCTAGTTCTCTTCAACACCAAAAACTGGGCTTTCATCTCATTTGAAAGCACGATGCAGGCTTCAGAATGAGAATGGTATTGGTCTCTAATCTCTGTAAGGAGGGACAAGGCAAGTGAAAGTTTTGAGGACAGCCTGAACAAAGGCTGAGCGCACCTGTTGATCTTCTGTGGCTGCAGAGGAATGATGGGGATGACAGTGTTGCAGAGAGACTTGCAGAGGGGGCACAGGTACTCGCCGCTCTCCAGGTCAAACAGGTCAACGTGTATGCGCTGCTGAGAGCTCAGCTGTACAGCTTCAAAGTACCTGCGAAATTCAAATGGAGGGCGGGGGGCTTAGAACAACTCACGTGGCTTTGATCTATTTTCAGTAAAAAGTTATACAATTTTGGATTTAGTATCTTTAGAACTTAACACAAAAATATGTGTTATAATCATAGATGCCCACTTGGGGTGTAAACAAACTGGGAAATACATTACGGCAGATACAAATCGGAATGACTTTATTGAATCCTCTAACTTGTCCCCTGCCTCAACAGCAAGTGGACATTCTTGGAAACGCTCAATGAACATACAAACCACTGAGGGTTTTCAATAGACAATTATGTTTCTAATCTGGTAGCAAATGAGTAAACCATACAAAAAATTTATCAGAAGTTAATGCTTAAATTTTTCATTTTTTCTCAAGATAAAACCAGAATATGTCATATTGCAACGATATTTTTGGTTTCTTTTTCTTTTTTCAATACAGGACTTCTCTGTGTTCCCTGGTTGTCCTGAGTCTGGCTCTGTAGACCCGGCCTTGGAACTCATAGGTCCACTGCTTCTGCCTTCCTAGTGCAGGATTACAGGCATGCACCACCACAACTGGCAACAAAGATACTTTTTACTACATATTTTATGTTTTTAATTTTTGTCTTTTAAATGAAGACTACTGCTTCTCTCACATGCCTAGGACAAGCAGTGTTAATACTATTTAGTTTTCTGGAAGCAAGTGCATTTCCAGTGCTTGGGAGTAAGCTATGGCAGCGCACTGTGCATGCTAAGTACATGTTATATTATCACGCTACACGCTAACCCTCAAAATATCTAGCTGGGAACTTGATACATCAATTTCAAAGGCTTATAATAAATAGAAATATAATTAGTAGCATGAAAACAGAATTAGTAATTAAAACTGGCTTAATTATTCCACAAGAAAAACAGAAAGAAGACATGAGAAAACATGCCTTTTGTGGTGTGTAGTAAACGCCAATATTCCTAGTCTCTTTCAAGAACATTCAGAGGGACAACTTACTTCTGCCAGCACACTGCATGCATGACATGACCACAGCTTCCTGTGTAAGTTCCATGGGCCAAGTCTGGGTCCATGAAAAGAGGGTCCAGCGTTTCTGGTTCAGAAAGACACAAATAAGAGGTACGTACTTATGTTTTCTAAAGTGTTAGCGGAGAGGAGTGGAGAAAGAGTTTTCAGGTCTAAAATGCTAAAATTTTATTTCTTGGGAATATCCAAGTATAACAATATGGCAGCAGGATATATATTCGTAATAATAATAAGAAAAAAGGAGGAAAGAAGCAAAAATATCAGGTTAGATCCTGAAATTTTTATGGATTAACAACTCTATATTCATTTATACTGTAATTCTGAACAGTAGGTTCAAGCTGTATTATATTGACCATTGAAATGCTTTTCTATTTTTCAAGAACAAATTTGCCTTTGTAAATTTAAAGAATAATTTGAATACATGACAATTTATAAAGAAGATTTATTTTTTGTATGAGTGTTTGTCTGCCTCTATGTCTGTGTGTACGGGTGCCACACACACCAGGAGGCCAGAAGACGGCACTGGATCCTCTGGAACTAGAGTTGTGGAGGGTTGTGACCCGCCATACAGAAGCTAGGTCCTCTGCAAGAGCACCAAGTGCTCCTAACTGCTGAGCCATCCCTCTAGTCACCATAAATGACAATTTTAAGGGGGGTGAGGTGGGGTGGAAAACAAACCACAGAGCATGAACTTTAAATTATGATATATTACTGCGTCACTCAGGCCTGAGGTCGGTTGCCACCTGCGTGCTCAGTGCCGTCATTCGCACGATGACATCTAACGCTCAAGGCTGTTTGAGCTCTGAGCATGCAAATACACGCAGCATTGAGTCGGTGGCCGGGACGCGTCAGACACTGATACACGCAGCATTGAGTCAGTGGCCGGGACGCGTCAGACACTAATAAATGTACGTTTACACCACCATCACTTCCATGGAATTTAAAATACAAAGCAGCTAACGTTGGATAAGTATAACGCGTTATGTAATTAATGCTCGATGAAGTAAATGCTTAATATAAATCTAATCATAAGGCAAATGGATAAGTTCACAATGTGAGACACTGAATAAAATTATTAGTCTGAATTCATCAAACTGGTTATTATCTTGAAAAAAGGGGCAAGAGATTACATTAAAAATACTAAAATAAACTTTTTTTTGCTTTATTTGTAAGACATTGTCTTACTGTGTAGTTTAGGCTGGTCTTGAACTCACTATGTAGGCCAGGCTAACCTCCACCTCACGGCAATCTTCCTAACTCCATGTGCTGGGATTACAGGCATGAGCCACCATGCCCATTTAAAAGAAACTTTATCAAAGCAATGTGAGACATGTCTAGATCTTTATTTAAAAAATATGCCTTCCTACTGGAGATATTTTGAGAACAGCTACAGAAATAAAAATTGTGTATATATGATATTCTTGAATTATTAGCTTCCTTAAATATGATAATGATATGATAAGTATACAATAGACTGCCCTCAGTTTTGGGAAATGCATTCAGAAATACCCAGGGATGAAGTGTTATGAGGCCTGCAATCGACTTTCAAATGGTTTGCAAGATAAAATAAAGCCAAAAGGAGACAGATTGAGCAACATTACCGAGGACTAACAAAAATCAAAACAAGGACAAAAACGGTTAAGTAGCTGATGTGACATGTAAGAACCTAATCTATTTCACATATAGATGTATTATTTAACCAAACAGGACTTACATACAATCTCACTGCTAAGTCTCTTTCAGAGTTTATTTTTATTCTAATTACATAGGCAGAAGAAGAAATGGCTGAAAGATTACTTGAGCAATACATACCCCCCAAGGGGTCCACAGGCTTCCCCCTGTGCTGGGTTAAGGCGGTAGATTTCTGCACACAGGCTGACAATACCATGGCGTTGTTTTCTAGTTTTACCTCTTGTTCTTCTTGGCAGAGGATGCATGTCAGCACCTCCTTTTCTGTGACAGCAGGGCCCCGTTTAGGACCCAGAGCAATTCTAGAGTACTCACTGACTGCTGAGGTGCTATCACAAGAAACAACAGAAATGAGAACATAGGTTTTGGTCACTGTCTTTACATTTTGATAGATTTTAAGTAAGCAAATATAAATAAAAATCATATTTAGCAATATTACCTTTAAAATCTACCCTGAACTTTCTGGCTTTAAGCAGTTAATTTTATAACTAGAAAATTCAGTTTGTTCTAAGTGCACAAAGATAGAATATGATATATGTTGTGATTCTACTTAATTTACTGTATCAACAAAATTAGGGCTATTTCTCTTTTTCTGAATGATAAATATGTAGCTCACATATCAAAGAAATTTTGTAAAATATAGAAAAGTATTAAGAAAATAAAAAGCATTGTATTCTGCAATGTAACCACTAGTAATCTTGCTTATTTGTTTTCTATTTATAATATACGTTTTGTACAAAGAACGGCATGCTATAAACACAGACTCATTCACTTGGATACTGTCTTACTCATTCACACTTATTTGAAATAGCGGCCACTGCTACTCCTGCTACTGTACACGTTTATCCATCCCTTTCATTAGGCAGTTAGTCTTCAGTTTCTAGCTTAACAGGTATTAAAACTACAAAACCTTAAACCTTAATAAACTTTAATGCTATAGCAATACTTATAATCTACAATATAACTGATAATAAAATACAAATAAAAGCAAGTATTTATAATGGTTTGATTGTGATACTAGGCACAGCTTCACAGATTTTGTGGGGTTTTTTTTCTCATTTAATCCTTACAATAAACATGAGGTAGATATAATTACCTCCATTTTTTCCAGAGGGAGAAACTGAGACCTAGAGATACTAAGAGATAGATCTAGGAATTCATCATTCATACATAATAGGACCAAGATTTAACTAACCCAAGGGACCTAGCCTCAGAGGTCATATGCTGCACCATTCTGCAATACTATACAAAAAGTTCCCTGAAGTATGGTTCAATGAAATATAAATAACTCAAATGCTCATCAGTGTAAATGTGTTAACATGATATAGAACATTATACAGTTTTCAAAGGGTACTTCTTAGCTGTGACATTGGAGATACAATAAGTATATATCACTTATGCAAACAAAAGGCTGAATAACAATATCACATAATTTGGTGATTACATGTGTTTGCATGTAATAAATAGTATAATAAAAATTCTGATATATACATACATAAAACCTTCTGGTTTTTTAGACAAAGTCTCACTTATGTGCAGCTTAGGCTAGGCTTCAAGTCACTGCAGCTCAGACTAGCCTCCAACTTTCAACCCTTCTTTAACCTCTTGAATTCAGAGCTATACACATAAAACTTATAACCACAGGAGGCAGAAAAGGACATAGGACTTGGTGAAGTGTCCAAAGGAACTTTAGCTTTATCTCTACCATTTGATTTTCAAAGTGAAAATACAGTAATACAACTGTAGTTAAAATAGTTTAAATAGCATTAAGATAAAAAAAATTAAAATTTAAGATACTGAGAAATCTGTCTTTATTAATAAATATATATGCAAAAAATAATAACATACATTTTTCAAAAGACAAAATGTAAAAGTCAGTAAACAACTTTATATGAGTTGATCCTTGCACTAACAAGCAACCAGAAAATGTTTACATTTTCGTTTATGGCGCTAGGAATTGAACCTAGTGTCTCATGTGTGCGAGCAAGCACTTATCCACTGCCCTTCACTCCTAACCTATACATTTTGATCTCGTGAGAATGAAACATGTTCATACACTACAAGGAGTAGAGAATGACAGAGTCACCCAGAAATGCAATGTGGACTACCCGCTAAAGTTTTAACTTAGCCAGGAGTGATGGTGCACACTCTTGATCACACACTCGGGAGGCAGAAGCAGGCTGATCTCCGTGAGTCAGTCTGTATACACAGTGAGTTCCAGGACAACCAAGGCTATACAATGAGACTAAATGTACGAGACTGGAGAGATGGCTCAGGGGTTAAACCACTGACTGCTCTTCTCGAGGACCTGAGTTCGATTCCATCTGCGACTCCAGTTCCAGGAGATTTGGTGCTCTCTCTTGCTTCGGTAAGCATCAAGTATGTATGTGGTACGTAAACATATACACACGTAAAACGTACATACATATAAAATAAAAAGAAATAAATCTCAAAGAAATGTTTTTTTGTTTGTTTGTTTGTTTTTCGGGTCAGGGTTTCTCTGTGTAGCCCTGACTGTCCTGGAACTCACTCTGTAGACCAGGCTGGCCTCAAACTCAAATCCGCCTGCCTCTGCCTCCCAAGTGCTGGGATTAAAGGCATGCGCCACCACTGCCCACCTTGAAAGAAGAAATGTTTTAAAGAATTAAGTATAAAAGAAAAGAAAAACATTGGTGTGGTGAGTTATCCCTGTCATTTCAGCACTTGGGAGGCTAAGGCAGAATTGTTACAAGTTCAAGACCATCATGGACTAGATAGGATGGCCCTGTCTCAAGCAAGCAAACAAAAGAAAAACTAGTATAAATCACCTCTATTAGGTGATCAATTTATCTCCAGTTTGTAATAATGGTAGTTCATTTTTCTGAGGAACAAAATACCAACCCACAGAAAATGATGGGTTAGTTTTATTTTTGCTGTTCCGATCCGATCTCAATGATTTCTGAAGAATGCTTGGGTTTTTTCCTTAAAAAAAAAAAAAAAAAAAGGAACTATTAATCTTCTGTATTACCTGTCTTCCTCCATAATGGAGTCTTCTTTCCCTGCAACTTCTGACGTATTGTCATACATGAGTTTGTGAGTTTCAATGAAGTTTTTCTGTAAGGCAGACATCTGGGCCATGATCTTCTGGCGATGGAGCCTAGCAGCTTCAGCCTTTCTCTTCCGCTCTGCCTTTTCTTTATCATGAGTAATCTGAATGTTAAGGAACACCGAAATTAGATAGGATCTCCTGTTAAAAATTCATGTCCAGATTAAATATCCTCTATTTGAGGCAGCAGTTACCATATCTGATAAGGTAGACTTCAAACAAAAAGTAATTAGAGAGATAAAGAGGGCTACTATCAATAGATTATTCTATATCAATAAAAGAACAATCCATCAAGTAGATATAACAAGCTGGGTGTGGTGGCACATGCCTGTATCCCAGCACTGGGAAGCAGGGGGCAAGCAGATCTCTGAGTTCCAGGCCAGCTTGGTCTATGGAGTGAGTTCCAGGACAGTCAGTGCTATGGAGAGAAACCCGCCCCCCAAAATATAACATTTATTAATGCTTATATACTAAATATTAGGTCCCCAAATTTCATAAAACTAACATAGAAGGCATAAAATATATAGGTCCTGATGCAGTAATAGTGGAGGACTTCAATACTCAACTCTTACATTTAAATAGGTCTTTCAGACTAAAAATAACTAAAGAAACCTCAGAGCTGCAATATACCATTAGCCAAATGGATACAGAATAGTCCACCTGACAGATGGGGATTATGCACTCTTCTCAGTGACATAAGCAACTGTCTCCGAAACTGATCAGATCATAGGCTACAAATTAATACTTAACAAATATTAAAAGAAATAATTCTTTGCTTGATTAGATTTTCTTATTTATTTATTTAGAGACAGTTTTACTGTGTAGGCCTCGTTGTCCTAGAATTCACTATGTAGACCAGACTGGCATTACACTCACAGAGATCTACCTGCCTCTGCCTAGACTGCTCGGATAAAAGGCATCCGTACTACCACCCAGCAGAATCAATTCTTTATATCAGAGGTAGAAGGCAACAAGAAGAACCGTAAATACTAGAAAAATACGTGTAAAGTGAACAATACATTTTTGAATTAGCAGTGACCAGAGAAGAAATTTTTAAATTCCTATAGTTAAGTAAAAATGAGACCTTCCAGAACCTTTGGGGAACAGTCAAGACAGTCCTAAGAGCAAAGTTTATAGCTATAAATTCTCATATTTAAAAAAAAAAATAGAAAAAACTCCTGAGAGATCTTAAATAAACAACCTAATTATGCAGCTCATGGCTCTAGGAAACCAACACTAAGCCAATCCCGAACCCAAGAGACGGGAAGACATTATAAAGATTAGGGAAGAAATTAATAAAATAAGGACGAAATGAACAATGCATAAAATTAACTAAACAAAGACTTGGTTCTTCCAAAACCACTGACAAATCCTTAGCCAATGTGACAAAGAAAAAAAATGTGAGGACAAAATTAGAATAAAAGAGTGTTATAGGGGCTGGAGAGATGGCTCAGTGGTTAAGAGCACTGACTGCTCTTCTGGAGGTCCTGAGTTCAATTCCCAGCAACCACATGGTGGCTCACAACCATCTGTAATAATCTGATGCCCTCTTATGGGGTGTCTGAAGACAGCTACAGTGTACTTACATATAATAATAAATAAATAAACTTTAAAAAAAAAAAGAGTGTTATATAACAGATTCCAGTGAAATCCAGAACACGAGAAGCCGGAAAACTCAGAAGAAATGGTTCAATTTCTATGTGTATATGACCTACCCAAATTAAAGCCAGAAGATAAAACATAAAAGAGATTTATTAAAAGTACTAAAGATTTCACCCAGGCCTTTCATACGTGAGGCAAATGTTCTATCATACACAAACAAGTACAACACATTTTCTTTTAGAAAAAAGTTAATAACCTCAAGTAAGAATATTCTAATAATTAAGATGGATGTGATGGTGCACCCTTTAATTGTAGCATTGGGAGGCAGAGACAAATGGATCTCAGTTAAGGACAGCTTGGTCTACATAGCAAGTTCTAGAACAGTCAGAGTTACATAGAGAGACCCTGTCTCAAAGAACAAACAAATAAACAAAAGGAATATTCTAACAATTAAATATTGGCTAATTAATTTAATATTAGCAAAACATGATTCAAAACATTATGGGAAATCATGGCGTCTAATTATGTAATTTCACTGGATCTAAGATGTACCGTTATTTTATACTTCTTAATACATGAATACTATTGACTAAATTATGAAATGCCATTGACTGAGACAAGTCTTAATTTTAGAGGTGAAAGTATTTTAAAATTAATAAAGTCTTTCTAACAGAGTTCACTGGGAATCAAGATCCTCTAATTTTGTAAAATACATACATTATACTGAGTTTATGTTAAGTGCAGTACAGACGCATGGAAAGGAAATAAAAGATGAACAAAAATCCCATATTTTGCCACAGAATTCCTCCAAAAGAAGAAAAGTGACTCCATGTTCACAGCCAGAGATGAATGTAACATTGTTACAGTGCTGTTACCTCCTCACTTTTAACGGACTCCAATCCTGAAGTGCTTGCCACAACTAAACAAGATTTTTCTCTTAATCGCTTCACTGTGTCAAACATCTGTGAAAACAGAAAAAATATTAAGTTTGGTTAGACTGACAGGGAAGACAGATTTTTTAAAATCACTAATCTGATTCATCCATCTTCTCTTGAAATGCCTTTGAGGTAAGATACTTAGATGTATTAGAAAAACAAAATTTAAAAGGTGACCCTGTCTGTGATAAACAGTGCTGTTGTTGGCCAAGGAGCCATCAGCGGAGTTTAAGTCTGCTGCTCTGGGAACAACAGTTTGTCTGGGGTTGGGGGTGCAGCAGATTATTTCTAAATGTTAAATTTTAAATGTTAATGGAAACTCTAACTCCCAAATGATTTTCTGACTTAGTCTTCTAAATAACTGGGACTATAAAGCATACCACTAAAGCCAGTTTAAAGTATGTTTTTATTCATGACTTCAGAATGACAATACACCATTTTATTCTGACCTATGAAGGGAACAACAGTCTGGCCCTGGCTATCCCTGATGTCCCACTTCCCCTTATGTTCCAGTGATGCTGGCCTTGCTCTTCCACTGCAGTGCCCTCTCCTTGGAACACTCTTTTCTAGAGTGTTAGAGTGACCCATGTCTCAGCTCTCACTTCACCTTCTGACAAAGCCCTTCTCTTATTATCCAAGGGAACCTTCTCTCATGCTATTAGATTATCCAGATGAATATTTTAAAATTATCAATTGTACTTCAACTATGGCACATGCTCCATGAAAGCAAGCATTTTGTGCTGCTTGGGATCTTGAATTCATCATGGTACATTGTAATTACTCAGTAAATGTAACTGATAATGACATAAATAAATATCTTATTATTAAAATAAATGTCACAGAACCAGAAGAAATTGAATTACTACCACAAAAAGCCACAGGGTTGTAACAGTTGACAGTAAATGACTGACAAATGAAGAGAGAGCAGTAGCTGAATCCTAGCAGCAAATAGGAGATGTTTACATACAGTATGGGATCACATAATTATGTATAATTAAATAATGACAATAAATGACTGTCAAGGCTTTGATTTTTTATGTTTGAAATTATACTTACATTATTTTTCCTTTCCCACTTCCAAACCTTCCTATATACTCATCCCTTGATCTTTTTCAAACTCAAGGCCTCATTTTGTTACATGCATGTGTGTGTGTGTGCATATATATATATACACACATATATACATGTACATATTCCTAAATCTAACCTGCTCAGTCTGTATAACATTACTTGCATGTACTTTTTTATGTGCTTACTGTATCATACTGTAAAAATTTTTAAAATTAATCTATGGTTCTGGGGACTGACTCAAGGACCCACACATGGTGAACACACATGCTACCACTGATTTCTACTTTCAGCCCCTACACTACTCTTTTCACTATAATTTGAGAGCATGCTCTCTCTACTTACAAAAGTAAAACAGCATGCAAAGTTACACCAGTAGCAATCTCATACACCTTGTATTTATTTAACCGAGTTTATTGACTGCATCGAGTTCACATCAAGTAACAAACTATTTAGGTTTACAGAAGTATATTCTGTGGTATTCAAGTAAGGATGAATCACTTAATGATGCATTTATCAAAATATGTTCTTGGTGTTAAGCAGCACATAACTCATTAGACCAGTTTACTTTTGTGATATACCTGGAGTATCCATGTTATCATGTCCTTCTGGCCTTCTAATTGGGGGATTCCTTTGAGTTTTTCCAAAAGCATTTGTATATTCTGAGCATTCATGGCTGAACTTCCCAATCCTTTTTTAAAATACAAAATTATATTAAAAGAAGATTATCTTCATAATGACATACGAGTTTAATTCTCAGTGCCTATCATTCACATGATGATTGAGGCTTGCTAGTCAGTCCCTTCTCTACCCTGATTTTTCAAAGAAAGAATCTGTGATGACATGAAATACTGAGTTACGATTATGTGAATGACTAAGGGCTAAATTAAAAGATAGGATGAGAGAAACTCCCATTATTTTAAGTCTCTCTGCATCACCCACTTCACTGCTAAGCAAGAGCTACTCCTAATAAACCGCTCTTGCCTTCCCTCTCTTTGGTTACTGTCTACAAGTACAAGCACACGATGAGAAGAACTACTGCAGAGACACTGAAGTGAGGGAGGCCATGGCCACAGACAGAGAAGGCTTCAGTAATCTACAAAGTTAGTGTCATGCTTTGCTTACAACTACTGGTTTTGTAATTAATGTTTCAGGAATTTGCTTTGAACAAGACTATCTTAGCTTAAGAGCATTCTAATCTAAACCTATTCTATTCTTCAAAATTAGAAAAAAAAAGTATAAAAAGAAATACTTTCAGTGAGACACACTTCTCTCCATTCATACTACAATCATACCCAGGAACTGAAAAAAAAAATGAGTATACTGGAAAATATTAGTTAAAAACTAAACATGCTAGGCAAATAAATCAGTTAAGAGTTGTAGTGTTTGCATAGGTATGCCCCCACAGACTCATGTATGTGAATGTATGGCTCATAGGGAATAGCTCTATTAGGAAGGATGATTTTACTGGAGTAGGTGTGGCCATGTTGGAGGAAGTGTGTCACTGTGGAGATGGGTTTTGAGGTATCATATACGCTCAAGCTCCACCTAGTGTGGTACACAGTCTTCTGCTGCTGCCAGAGGATCAAGATGTAGAACTCTCAACTCCTTCTCCAGCATCATGACTGCCTGCATGCTGCCGTGCTTCCCACCATGATGATAATGGACTAAACCTCTGAAACTGTACGCCAGCCCCAATTAAAGTTTTCCTTTATAAGAGTTACCATGGTCATGGTGTCTTTTCACAGCAATGAAACCCTAACTATAAGACAAAGGGCTTTTTACATTTTAAGAACTGACAGATAAAAACTGGTTAAGGTCCAAACTTTCAATTACAAATGGGCAGTAAGCTTGAAGCTTCTTGGGAATGATGCTGTAGCATACTTGAAGCCTTATGGTAAAAGTCAAAAGTCACTTCTTCTTCAGGAGCTTTCTGAAGCTGCTGCTTCTCCTCCAGCAAGCCCAGTGCCAATATATGGAATGCCTGAAAAAGGGAGAACAAGGGACTTTGAAGTACTTCTTCTTTAATTGGAGGTACTAATGTAAATAACCCAAAAGAAAGAAAACAATAACCCAAAATGGACAAAGCTTATAAACAAAGTTAACTGAAAGAGAAATCCTGAGTACCCAATTCAAATTAAGGAGATACAGTTTAAGGCAACTGAAAGAATGTCACTTAAAAAGTGACAAACATTTGGAGTTTACTATAAACTGCACAGCTGCCCAAAGGGTTTAGGAAGCAGTCATTTGTTATTACACTGGTGATAAAGGAACATAAACTAGTTTTACATTAAAAAAAAAATCATTGTGACAACACCAGTCAAAAATGTAAAGGAGTAGTTTGTGTAGTAGGAATTAGTATGGCAAATATACTCATTTATGTAAACAAAGATATTTGTACAAGGATGTTCACTGTAAACTAGGTATAGCACACACCTGTAATCTCATATACTTGGAAAGCTGAGAGGGGAAGGATGACCTAAGCCCACAAAATCAAGACCAGCCTGAGCGACGTAAAGAGAATCTGTCACAAGCAAGCAAGCAAGCAAACTAACCACAATCAATGTTCATCTTAGTGTTCTTTGTTATAACAAAACCCTAAAATCAAGCCCAATGTCTATTAACGAAAGTTAAATGTATAATAGTATTCGTACACAATGAAATATACATGCAACCAAGAATGACAAAGACCCTTATGTGCTTATGTTGAAATAGTTTCCAGGATTTACAAAACATTAACAGTGCTTAGGAGATAAGGACACTGGGAGCTGTGGGGAAATTTTTAACTGGAGTTCAAATAAAGCTCTACAATACTGACTATAGTACTGCAAGTATTTATCACTGAGCTACAAAAAGAGCATGAACCTACAGACCAATAATCACTAACAGGGGACAGGGATAGAGATTATTCAGTTAAATAGGTATTAAATAAATATATAATTATAGCTGCCATAAAATAGCAGGATTAAGTAATTTATTAATTAGAAATACCAAGAAGTCAGGTATGATTGCTCATATGTATACTCTTAGCCCTCAGGATGCTGAGGCAGAAGGACTGCCACAAGTTTAAGGTTAGCCTAGGCATAAAGAGTTTCAGTCTACCTTGTGCTATATATAGTATGCGACTCTACTTCAAAAACGAACAAACAAACAAATAAATAAAACAAAGAGAGCTGCAAGTGTGGTTAGTGGTAGAGTTTTTGTCTAGTATAGACACGCTCCTCGGCCTACTCACCAGCACCACCCAAACCAAATCAAACAACATAAATATATGCCTATAAAAATACAATGCACTGGGTGGTGGCGGCGTATGCCTTTAATCCTAACACTCAAGAGGCAGAGACTGGTAGATCTCTGTGAGTTCAAGACCAGCCTGGTCTACAGAGCAAGTTCCAGGACAGCCAGGGCTACACAAAGAAACCCTGTTTCAAAGAAAAGAAAAAACAAAACCAGCATGATGCAATGTGTTATGGACTTATCACTAACATGAAGAGACTTTTTTTTTGTTTGGTTGTTTTTGTTTTGTTTTTTTTTCTCTCTCTCTCCTCTCTCTCTCTCTCTCTCTCTCTCTCTCTCTCTCTCTCTCTCTCAACTCAGGAGAAGGAGCTGGGAGACGTTAGGAAATTTTTAACTGGAGTTCAAATGAACAGAGTTGGAGAGTAGTACCTAAAATAGCATAGGAATAGATTATGTTCTAAAAGAGCTTATCAACCAAGGATTCTACTTCCCAGAACCTTTGCAGTGAATGCGATCAATAAGAGGCTTGCCACGGATACAGTCGCTTTTAATCATCATGATGTGCCCCAATTACAAAAGTGCAGGGTACAACAGAATTACATTTCTACAGAACCCCAACCACAAGTATTAAAAAAAGAAATAAGGACAGATGACACTTTATAGATCTTAAACTTGTCTTCACTCCTTGGTTTCTCAAGATTACACCATCTTTAAAAACCAGCTATTCTGCTATCTTCATCATAGCATCTCTCAAGAATGGAGAGGAAAGCCTTGGCTAGCCCATGGTTACCATGCCATTCTCCCTAGCCAGTCAGGGCTGAACAGCAGGGGAGGGCAGCGTGGGGCAGGGAGTGGAAGGCTAATCTCCCTTAGCACAGCACAGCTGCTGAAGCTTGAAGGGAGAGCAGGACTGGGGAGACCGGGGGAGAGGGATCCAGCCCCTGCTTTCTGTCAGAATCACTGTTGGAAAAGGAGAAGAAAAAGCAGAACACCTTCCATGCTTGTGCTTCTTCTCATGAGCTTTCGTTACTTTCCTCTCCATTACCATTCCTGGGCCTACCATGACCGAAGCCAGAGAATCCACAAAGCAGAGGGAGGATAGTGTCCTAAGGGTTGACATGCCTGATACCTATATGTGGCCCAGGATAAGAAGGCCAACCTGGAGAGGAAGCTAGGAAACAACTAGGGGGGAAAGAAAGGATGAACAGGTGGTTGACAGGCAAGATTTCAACCTCTAGGGCACACAGATTTGACCCTGGCTAACTAGCAGTTAGTAAATAGCATTCTGCATATTCAGATGTTTGTTCAAGCTTTTCCAAGACTGCTTACTTGATTAATCCTTCCCAGGCCTGGCTCTCACTTCCTGGTTATCCCTATCCTACACACTTTTTTTGAGTTTTTTAAAACATGAGTATTTCCCAAGGACAGAGATGCTAAAAACATGAGAATGTATCACCAAAGCAACTTGGGCCACAGTTAAACTATTTTAATGATTCCTAAGTACCATGTGTTTCTGACATGGTTCTGACTACATTAATCCAAGGACTGTTTTTCAGATTCCACAAAGAACTGAAAGCAAACGCTGCAGGTAAACATACCATCTGCAGCATCCCTTCTGTCCACAGGTTAGACTCCGTGTCCACTGCCCGCTCAAAGATGGTCCTGAGGATGCACATCATAACATCACAGCTAAGGAGGTTGACGACTTTGCTGAAAGCAGGGCAGAACTCAGGAGGAGGTGGTGGTGGCAATGCTGTCGGGGAAACAGAATAAATGGGGAAAAGAGACAAACAGGCACATTTTTATTTGAACTATCCTAACATACTAAATTGTAAATATGAAAAGTCAAAGTTTAAATGCAAAATAACATAATTTTTTTCCACTTCAAAGCACTGAAAACATCAATGTCAAGGGAAATGCAAACTGCTAGACTAGTCTCCCAAAATAGATTCCATTGCTAACAATGTAAAAGGCTTTCACTCATGTTGGCACATCTGAAAAATAAATGAAAAGAGGCTTTTCTATATTTCCTTTAGTTGCCCCCTTCAAATCAACAAAACACAAAAAATAGGCAAAATGAAGTCAGTTCAGAATCTCAGTTTTACCTTCATCTTTATTTTCTTGTTTTCTCCTTTTCTTCTGCATATGTTCAGCCTATTTAAGAAAAAAAAAAAAAAGAAAAAGTAAAAACTATTATTACATACACTGCTTAGCAAGCACAAAACAAGTAAAATATTGTTTGAAAAAAATACAAAGATTGACCTACCTACTAAAATATTTTATATGCTAATTTAAAATATATTCAAAATATTACTTTGACTAGAAACCAAATAGTTGTCTTAGAGAAGGCATCACAAGATGGGTGAGGTATGATTCTCATGCAGAACTTAGCTCCTGTTCTTTTAGTCAGAAGACTTCCTAGCTTCTATCCAGTCCAAGGACCTACAGTGTGTAACTTTTATCTGTATTTATACTTATTTTATTTTATTAAATGAAAGCTCCTGGGCTGGAGAGATGGCAAAGTGGTTAAGAGCACTGACTGCACTTCCAGAGGTCCTGAGTTCAAATCCCAGCAACCACATGGTGGCTCACAACCATCTGTAATGAGATCTCATGCCCTCTTCTGGTGTGTCTGAAGACAGCTACAGTGTATTCATATATAATAAATAAAGAAATCTTTAAAGAAAAAAAAAAAAAAAGAAAGCTCCTGTGTTAGACTCCTTTGCTGTAAGAAAGCAGCAGACAGCCTGATACAAAGGGCAGCAGCATCTCACTCAGCCCCATGTCTGGCTTCAGATAATCATGAAGAGGAAGCCATGGTAGAGTAGAGCATTTCTCACAATGTCAGCAAGCAAGCAAGATCACACTGGTAGTAACCAGCTTTCTCCTTCCAGGACCAACAGACACTATGTGCTAATCACTGTTGTAAAAGACAAGAAAGAAAAAGAATGGGGGGGGGGGCCCCCCCGGGCGGCCGTGCGGGGGGGAGGAAGCAAGAGAGGAAGAGGAGTATTCTAAAGAAGCATGACAGACAATCAAAGCATGTGACAGTGAAGTGAAGGATGCATACCTGAATCCTCTTCTCCTGTAGCAACTATTATGGACATTTCTGCTATAGTCAAGTAAATCTAAATATTGTCTATACATGATTATCTATACTGATTAAGTTTTTAATTTTTTTGGATGAATTAACACCACCCTCTACTGAGAGCCATGATGAAACTACTTTTCTGTAGATTCAGAAAACATAAAAGACTTCAGGTTTATTTATGAAAAGGATACTTTTCCTACCTTGCTATGTTGTGTTTTAGAATAATGGTAAAAGTACATATTGAAGTCTTTCAGTGATTCATCTTTCAATTCATAAACTCCATGGCCCGACACACCTGGTTTCCTAAAGCAACAGATAACACAGAGATGAAGAACAGTGTTTTATTTTCACAGAACTGACACCAGACAAAGACTCTAAAATCTAATCTAAAATTCAAGATTCCTATTAAAAAATTATATCTTAGAAATGATCAATTTAGTTCTATGGTAACTAAAAAACATACACAGAATACAAAATCCTGACAACAGTGACATTTTTATTTAATAAGTTATGAAATTCAAACAAATCTGGGAGAGTTTGCCTTGTGCTAAGTAGACCTTAGAATGTGTACTTAGATTCCCAGACTTCTTTTATAGCCTCTGGGTTTAAAGGTGCCTGTTAAATTACAGTATACTACTTGACGTGGGTCAAACCTCAGATGGTAGAGAACAAATCATTAGCAAACTGTTCTAATAGTACGGAATCTTCTATCAAGCGCTGTAGTAGGAAAAGCATCACAGCTAAAGGGAGCATACCATATTTGCTGTGAACATTTAGCATCTTTGAGTTTCTGTTCAATCTTTAACTTAAAAAATATCATTAAACACTGCTAATAGGAAAAAAAGAGCCACATGCTATTCTATAAGTTTTTTATAATTGGTAGTGAGCTGGAGAGATGGCTTAGCAGTTAAGAGCACTGGCCATTCTTCCAGAGGACCCAGCATCCGCATGGCAGCTCACAACTGCTAACTACAACTCCATAGGACCTGGTATCCTCGCATAGACATATATACAGGCAAAACATGAGTGAACACAAAAATAAATAAGTCTTTAAAAAAACACCAACAGCATCACTCTAAACACAATACGATCATAAGCCAAAGTACATTACTATTATCAATTATCCAAAATTCAAGAATTAATCCAATTAACATTTTCACCTTACATACCACAAAGAGTGAAAGGTTTATAAAATACCCTTTAACTCTATTGGAAAAAAAAATCTAAGATCAGCATATAAAACAAAAATTTATAAAACAATGAAGTCATAGCTTCAGAGTATTAGGAAAGAGTTACCAGACAGTCTTAGCTTACTGTCTAAATCACCTAATATAACTAGCTAGTCTCTCATTGACCTGCCACACAAAGAACCTCATTTCATCAACAAACACATTGAATTGTTTCATTATTAAACACAGTCGTCAGTGCCTAGTGCATCCTCCACTCTCACCTCTCGACTCCATATTGTATTCTCATTCCTGGGCACTCTAAAAATCAGATGTTCTAAAAAACCATCCAGAGTATAAAAATAAAGATCAGCCTATCTCTCAGAAAAGAATAAATATTAAACACTTACTTAAATGTGGCCACTTTGTTTATGACATTTTCTAAGCCAGTTTCATTATTTTCCTGTCAAAACAACATTTTTTTGGTCATTTTTACCTTCAGGTAATGATTTTTTATTTCTCTTACTGTGAACTGAAATACATTTTAAACTTCATCTCTGAAGTACTTTATACACAATAAATTAAAGATTAACTGCAATATTGCATTAAAAGTACATATGAAAGTCGGGTGATGGTGGCATATGCCTTTAATCCCAGCACTCAGGGGGCAGAGGCAGTCAGAGCTCTGTGAGTTTGAGGCCAGCCTGGTCTACAGAATGAGTTCCAGGACAGTCAGGGCTACATGGAGAAACCCTGTCTGGGAGAGAGGGAGGGCAAAAGAAAAAAATGAAAAAGAAAAAAAGTACATATGAAACCAATATGTTGTAGGGGAGTAACTGTAAAGATACACACTCTTACGTATAAATAGCACAGGTTAAGTCAGCTCTCTGAGTCTGCCTTCATGTGTATGTACACATGCACAATTTTTAACGCCCACCCTCCTTTCTTTCCTTCTTTTTTTTTTTTTGGATGGTGTTGGAATTTAACCCAGAGCCTGCAGAAAGCACTCTATCACTCAGCTATCTGCTCAGTGGTTAAAAAGAAGCCTTATAATGCTTATCAACAACATCTAGGGACATATCTACGCTTTACTAATCCTTGAAACCAAGGTAAACAAATTGAATAGCCTCCAATCAGAAACATGACAAAGTATCTGTGCACAGTGTCCAGATGTGTTCCTCCTTTTGCAGCTCTGATAGGTTTCTGCTAATTAGCACAAACATTTCCTTAAAAACAGAGTGGTATTTTTATGGAGTCATTCACAATGATGAGAAGGACCTAGTTAAAATACTACAGTAAAGTTATAGCTACCTACCTACAGTTTTTTAAAATTAAGAAATTTAACCTCCTTTTCAAAGTTTAGTTTGAACAGGCTCAGTGAGTAAAAGCACCTCCTGCCAAGTCTGATAAACTTAGTTTAATCCCTGGGACCCACACAGTGAAAGGAGAAAATTAATCCCTGCTTTGTCCTCTTATCCCTGCAGGTGTCACATGAGTACTGTAACACACACACACGCACACACACACACCCCACATGTACACACATGCAGAAATAAATGCAAACCAAACTTTATTTTATTTACCTATTTAGTTTTTAAGGAGATGAGTCTCAGCCGGGCGTTGGTGGCGCCGCACGCCTTTAATCCCAGCACTTGGGAGGCAGAGGCAGGCGGATTTCTGAGTTCGAGGCCAGCCTGGTCTACAGAGTGAGTTCCAGGACAGCCAGGGCTATACAGAGAAACCTTGTCTCGAAAAACCAAAAAAAAAAAAAAAAAAAAAAAAGGAGATGAGTCTCATTATGTTGCTCAGGCTGGCCCTAAACTCCTGTGCATAAATGAGCCTTAGCTTCGCAGGTAACTGGAATTATACTATAAAACCTGTGCTACTAACCTACTTAACCTTATAAAAAAACAATTTATCTGAGATTAATTATGCTCTGAGCAAAGTCAGAGGATGCCTTAGAAAATTTTGTTTCTAAGTATGTTATATATGTATTACCAGTCACAGGTAAAATTATTTTAGGTGTAACATATTTGTAGAATTTTTGAATATTTACTTATTTTAATTGTATTTAGGGGAAAATCATTTAGAACATCAAAACAACTGCTTAAAACACACTATGGAAAACTATAAGATGATATTTAAAAGGCATTAATCATGAAATTAATAGGTGGATATACAAAAATTACAAAAGTAAAATCCCAAATAGCTACAATTTGACAACCAGTTTACAGTGAAACTGGGAAAAAATTACAAAAAAATCCAGCAGAGAGGAAGAAACTGAGTCAAAGCACAGCATCTCTTATGTGTATGGAAGTCTTAACAATATAAGAAAGTTGAATTCTTTATTAAGAATCACTTTTCTAGGGCTGCAGGAGTAGCTCAGTGTGAAAAATACTTTGGCATGCAAGCCTAATAATATCCTGGACCCAGGCCTTGGAGCCCATAGAAGAGCCGCATGCGGTGGCTCACAAGTAGAATCCCAGCATGCCCAGATGAGAGGCAGCAGAAGAACCACCAGAAAGCTCATGTAGGCAGCAGATATCTACATACATGTCATGGCATGTGTATACTTCCACTCACACATATAAAAACAAAACTTAAGCAATCATTGTTCTAATTAATTCACAAATCTCACAAGAAAAAAGTGTAAGAGTCATAACTTTAGAACAATTATACCAGTATTGGTATATGCTAAAGCATAAATGCCACTGTGGTGTAGGTCACAATTCACCTTATAGATCTCTAATTAGAGAGAGCAAGCTGACAACATGCTCCAGCTGTTGTCCTTTGGGCTTCTCACAAAAGGATTCCAGGCCTTAAGCAAAGCTAATAAAAAGCAGCTTGTTCTGCAAGACATGGCAAGATAGCAAAGCCAGATTTTTATTTTGCTGTCTGTCTCTGCCTCTCTTTCTCTCTTCTATCTCCATCCCTGCCTACTTTTCTAGACAGGGCATGCTCCATAGCTCCAGCTGCTCTGGAACTCCAAGCGTGCTGGAATTACTAAAAGTGTGCCACAGTGCGTAACCTATTGCTTCATTCTTTCTTTTTCTTCATTCTTTTTTCTTTTTCTTTTTTTTTTTGGTTTTTGGAGACAGGGTTTCTCTGTATAGCCCTGGCTATCCTGGAACTCACTCTGTAGACCAGGCTGGCCTTGAACTCAGAAATCTGCCTGCCTCTGCCTCCCAAGTGCTGGGATTAAAGGCGTGTGTGCCACCACTGCCCGGCCTTTTCCTTCATTCTTTTCACATAATACTTGTATGTATTTATGAGACCAATCACAACAACATATACATACACATATACATACATACATACATACATACATACATACATACACATATGCAATGTATAATTATCAAATCAGGATAACTGAAAATTCCAAGTCCTCAAATATTTTACAATTCAACATATAGTAAAACTTTGGGCTCTCTTTTTCCTAGTTATTTTGAAACATATCACTTTGTTGTTAAGTACGAGCACTAGAACTAATTTTCCTAAGTGCACTTTGCTGCCCGTTATTTAACCTCTATCTGATCTCCTGACACCCTTAATTTCTAGGGACCACTAATTCAACCTTCTTCTATGAGAGCTACTTTTTTTGTAGGATGCTTCCATTCATGTGCCTTTGCATTTTCTTCACAAATAATAAAATCTTCATTTTTTTGTTTTCTGGCCTGTTTCCTACAAGATCCACATTAACACACTGCTCCAAAAATCTGAAATCTCAGCATTTCAGATACCTTTCATTTCCTCTGCCAAAAATCTTGTTTTAAAGCAAACAAAAACTTCAGAGCATTTCTGTGGAACGAAAGCTGATAGACAACTAAAACTGAAATGTAATTGGTTCATAACCATAATAGAAAAATGTGGGTCATTTTGCAAAGCAAATTTTCCTGAAATTTGAAGTTAACTTTCAATTGAGAAAGAGAGAGAGAGAGAGAGAGAGAGAGAGAGAGAGAGAGAGAGAGAGAGAGAGAGA